>NC_051156.1:93453116-93638723 GCF_013339745.2 Dermacentor silvarum | reverse complement strand
CCCCATTACGACGACATAAGAGGAGTGAAATTCTACGCTGGAATTATTAGTGGCAACGCAGCCAGCTGTGGAAGCAGACGACGACGAACGTGGGAGCAGTGACACGCGCTTGTGCGTGTGCTTGTGCGCGCGCTTGTGCTTTAGCGCTTACTACACCAAACATTTTGTCCTTTGGTGCGTGTCAATTAGGCACAAGCCATGCGTCAATGATTTCTGCTATCCACAAGTTTATTGAAGCGTCAGGAAGGCTTCACTGCTAGGGTACCGACCGTGGGACACTTCACTTTATTTTTTTCTCCTAAATTTATGAATATGCCCTCTCAAATTTTCTGTTGGCATTGAGTTGAATATTGCTTTCTATTAAATGTGCCTTTCTCCCATTTTGTTTTGTTAGACGCACATTTCAAACAATCTAATGTGGCCAATCCCCCCTGTGGGTACGAGCCATGTTTTGAGGCAACAACAACAACAACGCGCTTGTGCTCGGCACCACGGCATCCAACGGCACGAGCGCAAACCAAGGGACGCCTACGAGCCAGCTGCGGAAGAAGACGAAGACGCTCGAGCCAATGCTGAGGATGATCGTTTTTTCTACACGCGAACACAATCCTGGGGGAACAAGCCTTTATCAGCTTCGCTGTAAGAAACTGCACAATACCGTTCAACTGCGATACGCAGAATTTAAGCATTCCTGTTCTTTTGAGCTTGAGTGCCTTGACTCTTGGGTAAAGTAACGAGAATTGTCAATCAGCCGTTCATGTTTTATTTCTTTTTGTTGTTGTCTTCTATTTCTTTATTTTGACTATTTTATTAGAGAAAAGTTACAGATGAATGAATGAAAGATGAAAGAATCACTGTCATGGAACTTCGCTATCCATCTTCCTTATTAAGCTCCACTTCTTGTGGCCAAATTCCTGGCCATTTGCCTTGCAAGTACGAATAATTCACTACTGCACCGGTCGTTATACACCTTTTCATTCTCACTCACGTTCCTGTGGATGTCTGGACACTGTGCACTAGTGCATAACGAGATTGTTGAGTTTGGCAAAGGCAGCGCTTAGTAGGCCCGTATGTTTCCTCATGCCGAACATGCTGGCTGTGACAAGATTCTGAAGACAACTATTTTCCGATAGCAAAAATGAGCTCATCCTTGCAGCCGCCGACTTCAGACATTGAGCGTTCCCATGCAATGTCCGGTCATGTCCCTCACGGTAGTGGAAAGTATTGATTACTCTTTGCTGTGTCTAGTACCGAAATTAAACCTTTACATGTAAGTGCGAGATCGCCCCATCGAACCTTCGTGCATGCGTCATGCGGTGATGCAGAATCATTTGACCATTTTCTCCTCTTTTGCGAAAGATATAACATCCAAAAGACAGACATACTTATTGCAACCCCTGCGGTGTATGGACATTGGTATCGCAGTATACTTGATATTTTATATTTCGGTATATGGGCACCCTTAGTCGTGTCCGAAAGGAAGCGTGTCAGATTGCACCTGAATACGTCGTTGCTACAGGGAGGCTGACATGTTAAACACCTTTTGTTGGTGTTGTTGCCCCAAAACATGGCTCGTACGCACTAAACACCTTATTCCTCATTACAAACATTTAATTTAAATTCCTTTTTTCGTTCTCTAGCGGCTTCGCCAAAAATAGGCATCATATCCCTTTTCAATGTTCCTTGTATTGATTATTATTGTGTAAACATAATACAGACCATTACGCTATAGCGGAAAGGAAGGCATAATATTATGCTTGCGTTGCGAACCTTGGCTAATCCCCCCTCGTGGGCACGTGCCACACAGTGGAGGCGACAACATTGTTCTAGGCCCGTTTCAAGATCGGTTCTGCGCCATCTTGTCACGATCGCTCTCGGCCCTCTGACGACGACCCCGACGCGACCATGGAAGCCGAACTGCAGACGAGGGTCAACCTCCCCGTGGTGCTCGTCAACCGCGAGGGCCTCTACGTCATCGTCGCCGTGCTGGGCGTCTCGATCCTGGGGTGCGCGGGCGTGCTCACGTACTCCTTCACCAACTACGCCAAGCTGAAGCGGAACGCCGACGAAGCGCGCGCCTACATCGCCTCCAGGGTCAACGCGGCCGCCCAGATCAGCGGTGGCAAGCAGGCGGCTGCTGACGGCGTTTCCGTAGTCACCTCGGCTGGTGATCGCACGGCCACCGTCGAGGCCATGGTGCCACCGTCGAGGCCAGCAGGCAGTGACCGCGCGGTGGAGTTGTCCGCATCCGTTGGTGCCTCTGAAAGGAGCCGCGTCGACGCCACGTTCGCTGCAGTGGCCAGCCGAAAAGTATCAGTCACGGAGGTGGAGACTCCGGATTCGCGACGACTGAACGAAGTTACGAGCAGTGAGAGCAAAAGCACCGCAGCTGCGAGTACTGCAGGGACCGACGCCGAGGGCGTCGCCAGTCAAGCGTGAGCGCGCCTTCTCTTGCGCGTGGCACGCATGTCGGGTGTGGCTTGGAAATTGAGCTTTAATTTATTTGCTACTGGAGAACAATAAATTTACAATAACGTAGTGAGGTCTACCTATTTATTTGGTTGCTTGGCTATCGCGAAAACAAGTAATACGTCCAGCGTGCTCGGTGACGCGATACATCACACGGTGCATCTTCAATGTAACTGTGAAGAAAGCGTGGTGACGCGTCCTGCTGGCCGAAAGGGAAGGGGGGGTCATCGTGAGGACGTGCATGCAGTGCACAAATTGCCAGCAACAACCTAATTTATGCGACGCGGCGAGTGCACGAAGTGACGATGGTCCTTAATTATGGCACGTGCCCAATATAATGGAGGTCAGGAATTGGGCAGCAGAAGGAAATGTAAGGCACATAAGTACTCTAAGGAGAGAGAAAAAAGGTGCAAAAAGAAAGATCGCATAAACAGAACCAAGAATAGTACCAAAAATGCACCGGGCAGCAGGAAAGGAAGAGACAACCATGTCGCAAACATGGCGTGGACTCTCGGTTTCTTTCTCCTCAGGACCTCAATGAAGTTCGCACTCACTCACTCACTCACTCACTCACTCACTCACTCACTCACTCACTCACTCACTCACTCACTCACTCACTCACTCACTCACTCACTCACTCACTCACTCACTCACTCACTCACTCACTCACTCACTCACTCGGTTTCGATAGATACGGCTGCCGCTGCTTTGTGTGTATTCATTTTTTTTTCCGAAGGGGGAGGTTGTATTATTTAACCAGAAGCAAGAAATGCATGGGGGCATGTTAGCAAGTGATGCTGTGCGCCGGACTACCCCTTTGCGCACGCGTTGTCTTGCTCTACCGTTCTCCTGGGATAATGAGCGCAAAAAAGAAATAACGATGAAAACATTCATTGATCACTTTGAGTTGTTCTACAGGTCCATTTGTCATGTTTTACATTTCAACTATAATATATAATAAAATCAGCACTAGTGCGACGGCTCCTTCAGCCGCAGCAGCTTTTGGGGGAAAAAAAATAAATAAATAAAAGAATAAAAAAACGTGCGCGAGTCGTTGTTCACTACTATCAGGCGAAATGAGGTCAAAACACCAAGAATGCGTTTCACTCTCACCACGTTTTCCCTGCATTCCCTCGCTTTGCAGTGTCGAAGGTATGCACGGTCTACAATGCGCACAGCCGAGCCTGCGTTGCTAATCAGAACCGGATGGGCGCACAAAGAAGCGTGAATAATGCCCTGTCAAATTTGTTGCTCCCTGCGCGGACCTCGCCCGCTTCCAAAAAAAAACGTGGTGACTCTCGGTCTCTCGGAGGACTAGGGACCCGTACACATTCTGCTTCTGCTTCTGAGCTGTCGTGGCCCACATTGCTTGCACCATGTTTTGCTGGCGAAGCATGCATCAACTTGTCCAGCAGCGTGTTCAGTACCAGCGGCTTGACCTTCGCCACTACAAGCTTGGTTCCACACTGTTATCGGGTGAAACGTGAACAACTAGCCAAACGACGGAAAACTGCATTTACTGCGAAATAAACTCAATTATAGCAAGGTAAGTGCAATTGTCTTATTTTTATTCTCAAGTATAGTGTTTCAACTAAGTGCATTGCCTAATACGTGTATTTTCTTCTTCTTTTTTTTTTTTTTTTTTTACAGAGATAATGTGCGGCCATTTTTTACTACGTACGTAGACTGTGCTGCACCGCTTCAGCGTCAGCTGAAACGCACTGTCTGTTTGAAAACACGCAGCACGGCACATTTCGGATAGTACACTCAAGAAGACCAAAGTTGGATTGTCGTAATTCCTTACTCAGGAAGTACACTCTGCGAGCTGACTGGTGTTCAGAACTTCCTGCAAAAGCATAATCTGTTGTATTGCAGCTTGCTTAGGTGTTTATCATGAAACAATGCACCCTTTCTTTGCTACCTCTGTTCTAAAAGCTTACGCATTTCCAAAGGCTAAGTACAGCTGCCCACAAGCACTTACGAGAAGTCTTGTGATGAAGGCATAATGCGTCATAATTGGCTATTTAGAACAAAAATCGCATACTTTGATGCAGCGGCATTTCGTACCTAATTTTAGCGTATTTATGCTTCTTTTTTTCAGCTTCAACAACTTGTTTGGATGGAGAAAACATATCTGTGGGAGGTTGCCTTCAATATAATTATAATGAACGCCATCATGGGCCATGCAGTTCAACTGCCTACGCCTGTATGGGAAGAAAAGCAAGAGACTGTTTAAAATGCGACTATGCAGAGTGGGAACAGGTGATACGCATTTAATTTCTCAGTTTCATACCTTTTGCTTATATTATGCACTGCTCACAGTGTTGGGATAATAAAGGTATATGCAGGCGCGGATCCAGGGGGGATGTCCGGATGTCCTGACCCCCCCCCCCCCCCTCAGATTTCAGCATCGCCCCCTCGCTGACAGGGGATAGCCCTGCTACAAAAAAATATGGCCACCAGCATTCTCCAAAATTCTTTTTCGCGAGTACCAGTGGTATCATGCCATGTAGGAGTAATGCTAGCTCGCTCACAAGCTTAGTTGTACTCCGTAGGGGTGTGGTGTCGCCAAGTTGCCGTAGTTAATTTTTCTCGTGAACACCATGGACCTCCTGGCACCGGACGTGCCTTACTCGTTCCGTCGGTGGCGTCGAATGAATGAAGGGACGTCCCTTTTGCTAGGCACGCCGATGCCATGGGCGCGCGAGCGCCTTCGCGCCTGATCAACTTATTGGGATGTCATCGGTTGCCTCATTTGCTGTCATCGGTTCCGCGATCAACCTGCTTAACGAAAGAGATCTCTCGCTGAAGTGTTCATATATAAATAATAACAACCAACAGCTAAACTAAGAACTACGCATAGGCAACTTTTTTTTTTTTAACTGTAGCACTCATTGTGATCACAGTTGCACGTTGACAATATGCAGTACGAGCACAGTACCGTTCGTACGCTACAAGTTTTTCATTGTAACTTGGCAGTTTTATTGTCGTACATTAAGCATAGGAGGCTCAAAGCCGCCGGATCCGTTTATCTGAGTGGGCATTCTCGCGGAGAGGGGCGAAGCCTCGAGCAGCGGCTGCGAAGTGGAGGAGCGTGACGTCGCGGCCAACGCCAGCGCGCGGGCCTAGGATGGCGTCGCGTGGTTAGAGAAGCGGGAGCAGATGCGCGCCTTGTGTAAAAGGATGACGTCACGTGGAAAACAAAACAAGAAGACGCTGGCTCGCGCTCTCGGCTACTGCGCCACATCGTTATTCTTGTAGGTGGCGTCGTGAGTCTTCATACGCGGTGATTCGCATATCGTAAACAACCAGCGTAGTGGTTGCTGCGGTGGAGCGGAGCGTTACGCCGGTATTCAAGAACGTTCCTCTAGTCAACACAACACCTCGACTCAAGAGAGAAGATAGCACCACCATCCCTCCACAGAAGTGGTCACTGAGCTTCATGATCATTCACGGGAAGCGGCGCTGTGCTTAACAAGGTGGAGTGGAGTAAGAGCTTCGAGTCGAGGGCTGTTTCAGAATTCGGGAGTTAGTCCTCCAAAGCAAACGAAGGTGTCTCAGCCGAACACAAAGAATCTTCTTAAGGAAATCAAGGTGTCCCAACAGAACTCCAAAAACGGACGCGTGCTTACGCATTTATAACGAACCTGCAACAGATCATCCGAAATTTTATTTTAAGAAACAATACAGGCTAGATATATCGGGTGTTCAAAATTAAGCTTTATGGTTTTCTTAAAATTAGGCACTGGGAGGCACGTGAAGACCATCTACGCAAATAAGTTGTGTGGCCAGGGGCACACAAAGTGAGATAATTATCGCTGTCAGCAGCCGAATTAGCTCAAATTGAACAGTTAACTTTTTATTGACTGCAGTAAGTGTGTATGTTTGTGTTCAAAAGTTAGAGGCAGTCGTGTTTCTACACAGTTTCACTTGGCAGAATTCTTCTAGCATGTCTATGCTCCGAGATATCCAACTCCAAATTTTAATTGTCGTTCGCATGATTACGCATGCAAGAGAGTGAGGATCGGCGCAAAGCTCCTCCCTGATGTGACGCGGATGTTGGGTGCGGCGCACGGAGTAAGATAAGACAGGAGCGCCGACTCCGCTCGTCTGGAAGGGACACATTCTGCAACGCCGGCTCCTGCTTCACAGCGTGTTCGCCAGACGGCGCTACGACTTAAGAAAAACTGCAGCGGAGAGGAGCAAAGGCGCGGGGGCTCTCTCGCGGCGCCTGCTTGCCTATCCGTTTTGTCGTCTGCTCCGCGCACGCCCTGACGCTTGTAGTGCGCATAGCTCTTGCGGTTCACGGAGTGACGTTAGCAGGAGAAACAAGTCATGTATCATGTTATTTAATTTATTTTATACAGGCCAAATACAGGGCATTTGTCAGGTTTGCCTACATGAAACTTTACAAGGCACAGGAACAGAAAATAAACAAAGATAGAGAGAAAAACTATAGCAAATGGTAAGACGATATAACGGCAGTTCGGGTGGTCTCAAGCAATGAAAGACGACAGCGAAAAGAAGTTTTTACGCAAAAGCTGACGTTTATCAATCTTTTTTATCTGAGCACGCATCAAGTGCTAAGATGCTTCGCTTGCTTCTTTGCTTCTCGCGGTGCTTTTCGTGTCGCCCGGTTCTCTTGTGAGCAGAATCCCCACATTCTCATTAAACATAATAATTGGGAATTCCTGCCAGTGTTTCCTGCTCATTATTTCACAACAGAAGCTCTGACTATGTGTCTGCATAACTAGGGGAATCATCTCGAAGGCGAGGCTGAGAATTTACAGGGTAGCCAGCCGGCATTTACACTGGCTAACCTCCTTGTCTTTCTTTACCTTTCTCTCCCTCTACATTACGGCATGTGTCTGGGCAAGGAAAGGCACCTGCACTGTGTGTAGTTGAAGAGAAATTTAAATTGAGCTCCTCCCGTCCTTCCGCATTGGCGTCTTCTGGTTCCTCCTGGCATTCAGCATCATTGAGCTACGCCAGGCTTCCCTAAAAAATTGAAGGAACTGCTCCGCTTCCAAGTCGAGGCACTTTCTTTAGATCTAGTAGGACATCACCTTTGTCTTTGCTGAAGTAACTATCAAAAATAAGCTGCTTCTCGAAGTGTCGCGCACATATTTTGTCCATTGCTTTAAGCGCTCGCTTATTTGAGGCATTTTTGACGCCACTGGTGGAGTAGTTGAAGATCAGATGGCGAAGCGAAGAGCGAAAACTTCTCGCGTCCTTTGCCATACCCAGATTTACAGCCGGGAACAAAACACTGTCCTGTTGCTCAGTCTCTTCACGCACAAGTATCAAGATACCTTGTTCCGTCAGACATGAATAAACATACTGCAGACATGATAAACAAAGCGAGGAAGATGAAAATTTCCCACCTTCGCTTCCGTGCAGACGTAGAGGAGTGAAAAACAAGTACGTCTGTGTTGTGTCTTTTTGTACAGCATCATTTATCGTCTGTTCCCTCTAAAGACATCTAAAAATGTTTCGTATGCGTGCATAAAAGCGCTACCGCGTGTTTATGTGCGCTTTTGTTATTCGTGCGCACATATTTTTTGTGTTTCATTGCTGTCAAATTGAGACGGCCGAGGGTCCACGCTTGTAGCAGACGACACGCTCTGCGGGTGCCGCGCTGCCCGTTCTGCGCCGCCGTAGCCGCCGTCGCCGCCGGTCTCCGCCACTCAGCGCATGCGCACATGGAAGCAAGTTGTTGAGTGTTTTCCGCGCGCCTCGACAGATGGCGCTACGCGATGTATAATTTGCGTTGCACGGTTTGTCCCGAGCGAATGCGTTGCGCGGCGGCGGAGTCGGCGCTCCTGTCTATCTTACTCCGTGGTGCGGCGTTTACTCTGACAACGCGGCGGAGGCATTGGCAAAGATAACAACTGCCCCCCTTCCCCTCACAGCTGGCGAAATAAAAAAAAAAATCGAAGAACCCGTAACCGCTGTTGTAACACGCGAGCGCGCAGCCTGTAAAGATAACGGCAGCTGCCATACTAATTCTAGTACACTGTAGCCATGCCGAGATAATGGTGCGAGCGGAGAAGCCGGAGGGCAGTGCGCGTGCGTAATGGTGACTAGACGACCGGACATGGTCCTTGCCGAGGCTACGCAAATAAAGTGACAGCTGATTTCCAAGTATTCTAAGTTTTATTGAAATCAAAAGCAACAACTGCACCATCAACAGCAGAAACCTTTTTAGCTATGCTAACGAATATTTCATACTACCGCTTTAAGTTTGGTGTTGTCATGCGCAAATCTCATGACAACACTTCACCAATCAAGATGTCAATGCCCTGAAACTGTTCAAAATGCCTCCCTTCCACAGCAACACAAAGCATAAACCGCTCTCGCGTCCTCTCGGTGACTGCGCAGTACGACAATTTAAATTTGGAGTCGGATATCTCGGAGCACGAACACGCTAGAATAATTCTTCTGACTGGTACTATGTAGAAACACGACTGCCTCTAAGTTTTCAATACAAACATGCCCACTTACTGCAGTCGACAAAAAAAAAGTAATTGTTCAATTTTAGTTAATTGGGCTGCTAACAGCGATAATTATCATCTCACTTTGTGCACCCCTGGCCACATAACTTATTTGCACAGGTGGTCTTCGCGTGCCTCCCAGTGCCTAACTTTAAGAAAACCATAAGGCTTAGTTTTGAACACAATGTATTATCAGGCACAGCCGCCAAGCACATGGCTGCATTGGGTAATGTCCTTTTCCTATAAGCTCGGAGAAACCGATACCTGGCTTCGCTATAGGGCTTCTTCCTTTTTCTGGGGTTTTACGTGCCAAAACCAGTTCTGATTATGAGGCACGCCGTAGTGGAAGACTCCGGATTAATTTTGACCACCTGGGGTTCTTTAACGTGCACTACAACGCAAGCACATGGGCGTTTTTGCATTTCGCCTCCATCGAAATGCGGCCGCCGCGGCCGGGATTCGATCGCGCGATCTCGTGCTCAGCAGCGCAACGCCTGAGCTGGCTGAGCCACCACGGCGAGCTACAGGTGTTGCTCTAGCCGCATAAAACTCGGGTTTATCGTGAGCAGAAACGGTGAATTTCGGTAAATAAGAAAGGCTACTATCATCATCATCATTGACAGAAGCTGACCCCTCCCTCAGAAAAAACCTGGATCCGCCCCTGGGTATATGTATTGTATGCAGATGGTGCCTGAGAGACGCAGACATCGACATCAATCAAGCGCAAGACTTCATAAGAATGTGGCTGCCAGGCGCCGTCGACTATGCTAATAGCAGAAGGCGGCATTACGCCGCAGCGGCTCAACCCCCCCCCCCCCCCCCCCCCCATAGCGTCATAAACAAAGCTTTCGTAGGTGGCCCACAGGATTGGGGATACGAGCGACAATCTGTATCAACCTATTTTAAGACCAATAAAGGAATTGTGTATATTATTTGCTGATTTTATAGTAGATCATGACATGTTGCATCGAGCTACCGTGCAATATTTGCGTAATTTAAAATTGTAGGAAATAACTGCATCGCCCACATACATCACAATCTGCCAATATGGCCATGCCAGTGGGTAATGCGGGACACTAAATTGACTAAAAGCGGCAGAGCCGGCTATTGACCAATACCGGCGCTGCCAGTAGGCAAGGTGGGACACTAGAATGGCAATGAACGGCAGAGCCGGCTATCTGCCTGTATTGGCGCTGCCACACAATGGCCGAAATAGGCCCTTTAGTGGCATGGCCGCGCTGGGCCATTCTTGACGCGGGTAGCGCTGCCGGTTTCGGGCCTATATTCGTGCCGGTGTTTGCCGTGATATTGCCGTGCTGGGGCCAGCCTGGTAGTGCTGCCTGGGATAGGCTGATGATGATGATACGAAGTAAGGATATTAGTTTTATCGGCCGTATGAACTTGTAAGCATTCCCTTACTAACTAAATTAACAAGCACGGTGTCACGCGCGCACAGGTAAACATGAACACATCTCGCTCGATGACCACGGAAACTCGCTGTCAAAACGCTGGAGTGATGAATCGCGGAAGCAGCAACGAGCGAATTGACCATCGGGCTGTATCTCGCTTCAACACGAAAACACAGCGCATACGAAGCTACCTGCACTCGGCGCGGTGCACTTTGTCCACGTCACAGATCGCTTTCAAGAAAGGGCGCCTGTGCGGCCACGCCGTAAGCCATGCTGTAAGCAGAAGCTGCTGTAGTAGAATGCTCCCGCCCCTCCATCGAACCCCCCCCCCCCCCCCCGTTTCTCGCGCGCAACAGAAGAGGGCGCGCTTCCGCCCCGCCTTCCTTAAAACCTTTCTCCCTCGCGCGCGCGAGATTGCGCCGCAATCGTCGGCTGACCCTCCCAACCTTTGGCTCGCGCGTACAGCGCGCGGCAACGATGTTGTCGTGTTTGGACTTTATACGGAACATCACGGCGACGGTGACGCCGACGGCAGAAATGCGCTTGGAGTGTCCATATGATTGAATAAAATAGTTGTTTTGCTTATAGTGCGGTACCGCTTATAGTGCGGATATTCGCGACTCCGGATAGAGCCGCCGCCGTGAAGTCTGCGCGCGTTTGACTATATATTTAGAAAAAGATTGTCTCAATAAATACCACGCGGGATCCATTCCGCCCAGCCCCGGATACATCTTAAAGAATTTTTTTTTCCATTGAAGAGACGCACATACCCAGTGGCACATAATGAACCAAATTGGCGTGAAAAAAAAAAAAAAAAAAAAAAACACCAGCCCTTCGCCTGTCGAGAAAATGGGGGTAAGCGAAGCTTGTCGTGTGTGCATCTGACGTTCGTCAGGGTAACGTAATGTTCACGACATGTCACGGTAATAAAACATAAACGTTTATTAAACGTATATACATCGAGGGAAGGAAATGTGCAACGCAACGGAAAGAAAAGTTGCACGAAAGGGAAACAAAAGTAAGGAAAGGGAACGAAAAGTAGTAGGAAAGGGAAGGGCGGGTGATTTTCTCGACAGGGGAAGGGCAGGTGATTTACTTTCTATCTCTTTCCTTCTCTCTCAATTTCTCTTTCTCTTCCGCTTTCTTTCTATATTTCTTTCTCTCTGTCTTTCTTCCATTCTCTCTTTCTTTCTTTTTCTCTCTCTCTTTTTTTCTTGTCCCTGGTATGTGTCATTGAGCTTGGACCCTTTCTGCACAATCACCAGGATCGGCCCACTTCTCAGCGTGACATCACCACCACCACCTTAAAAAAGTACGAGTCATGGACATCCACCGTATAGGCAGGTAGGTAAAAACTTTATTTTTGTCCGGCAAGTTAATAGGGTTGGCTTCACCCTGCCTAGGCGTCTGCGACGAGCCCTTGGGCTTTGGCGGCGTCGCCGGCCCGCTGGACTACCCACAGTTGATCTTCTGGGGCTGAGCTGTATATTCCTTAATCAACTATTTCCTTGAAGAGGCAAATGCGTAAGGCGTAAGAAGCAGCGTCGGTGTACAATACACATTGGTTGAAGGAAACATCAGTGTGCAGTTTGGCGGTACCTTGGACTAATTACACTCGGCTGCAACAACAATGCGACATGTGCCACCATTTTTTTGCGGCCTCTGAGATCGGTAATGTGTAAATCCACGCCCCACTAGATTAAAAATGTTGATCTCAAAGGCGATGCTTTTGCTCGTTTCATGCTGCAAAATAGATTTTGAGAGCCATAAACACAACATGGACATTTGATTTTGCATACCACTCGTTATACCGCACGTTCCGCGGCAATCGCAGAGGCCTTGCTTTCGCCGTGTACCGATGTCTCCTTTTTTTCTTAGACGAGCGGAATGAACCTGTGAGTCTAATAAAAATTCAGCGTGGGAGCGCCAACAAATAGGCATTCATTTTTTACGCCATCAGCAATCAAGGCCATAAACAACAATCTGTAACTCAAATTATAGTGAACGATAATAGAGTATTTTTCACTACCGGTAGCAGCGAAGATGCTTCTTGCCCTAGGAACCATGTGTATTTATTTACATCATGGCTGACCGGCTAACGCAACTTCAGGACGCTGTCAATGCGGTTAGTTATTTTATAGTGATTCGTTTCCTTTCACTGCCGTATTCTTGCTTTTGTTATGCGTATTGCATGCCGTACAAAGTGTGATTGCAAATAAGCATTTTACAGCTCTGACACATCGTCGGAACGCGAGCATGAAACCGGTCGTGCGTGTCACGTTTTCTTGTCGACTGCTTCATGCCCATTTCGCACGGTGATTTCTCTTTCGATCACAGCAAGCGGACAACTTCTGCAACAGCATCGGTATCCTGCAGCAGTATGCCGCGCCCAGCAGCTTCCCAGAGTTTGAGAAATCTGTTTCCAAGCCTGGACAGCAACCTCAAGAAGGTGAGGCTGTGGCTGCTGTTACACGGTTTGAAATACATTGTTTCACGCTAGGAGGCTTTTGTATCCAACGAGTTTAACCAACAGAAACGTTGTGTGTACGGATACTTATGCGGCGCAGCTTGAGGCCGAGAAATCGGCTCATGTGTCGTGAAGATGTTCTGTCATCATCAACCGGAGTATAGCGATCACGTTACCTTACGCAGAGAACGGCCACGGCGAAACTTATTGCTTGCGCATAATAGACTTCAGGCTAATCAAAACAACTTTCACCGTTCACGCAGCACTAGAAAGATAAAACAACAGGTAAGGGCGCATATCTGTCTGGACGGTGATAGGCGTATGTTGCAACGGCAAAAGAAATGTGGTTGAATTGGTGCCTAAATAAATGCACCGACAAGTAACAACATTGTTTAGAAATTCCGGAGGTAACTTACAACGAATGACTGAGGACCTGAACGGGCAATGACTAAGAGTAGAAGCTCGGTATGCGGAAAACTAAATTTCGCTAGCTTGGCAAAGTAACAAGAGCTCATGATTGACAGTCAGTCTCTGAAAACTGTGAAAGAGCATGTTCATAACTATGTTCATAAGAGACTTGTTGGCTTAATTGGTACTTGCTGTGAGACATAATTGCCGCTAAAAGAACGCACACAAACTGCCGTGCCGTCGTGATTGTTTTTCTTTTGTGTGTGTTCTTTTGGCTGTAGTTATGCCTCACAGTATGTTCATCTGGGCAGTATAGTTGCATGGGACTCGGATAACAAGACAGTCGGTATGCATGTTGTAGCATAGCCATGGCGTGCTCGTAGTAACGCCAGGCCAGTGAAGCATCAGCGTAGTCAGTAGAACAAAAATGAGCCTTTATTCAAAGGTGTATACCGTATTTATGAGTAGCCGAGTGGCAAGCAGATAGGAAGGAGCACGTGTTAGTAGTGATAGTCTGAACTCTGAAAGATCGCCAGATGAGGCGATAAAAGGTGCGCGCACTTCGAAGATACACGTGTAGTTGCAACATTCCTTTCTCCTCAGAAATGGAAGCGTTGCACTGGCTTGCGTTCTCTAGTTGAGCGTCTTAGAGTTTGTTGAGTGACACCGGTATTCAACGGGGCCACCGGAATATCTGGTGCCACCAGATCTGGAGAACCGGTGCCATTTGGGATGCTCCGAGCAGTCATGCCTTCATCTGGGCTCACCGTTTCTGGATGCTGTAGTTGTGTTGCTTGGTCTGGCTCACTACGATGTGTGGTGGTTGTAGTTACTGTCGGTTTATCCCCTGGTGCTTCTTGTCGTCGGCGGACCTGGTCTACGTGCCGCTGAACGACTCCGTCCGACGTTTCCACGGCCACCATTCTCGCTCCAGATGTCGCCTTCACACGGCCGGGCGTCCACTTGCTCCCCACACCGTAATTGCGGGCATACACATCACTTCCAGGCAGCGGCAGCCAGTCATCTTGGTTCTCTTTTCGTCCTGGAAGTGCTGGAGGAAAGCATGTGTCTAAGCGTGAGCGTATTTGATAACCCAAAAGCAGCTCTGCTGGGGATTTACCCGATTTTCGTGGAGTCCTCCGGTAGTTAAAAAGCAACCGTACTAGGTTCTCTTCCAGATTTCCTTTACTCATTTTTCGAAGGCCATCTTTAATAGTTCACACTGCCCTTTCCGCCGCACCATTAGATTGAGGATGGTATGGAGCACATCGAAGGTGGACAATGTTGTTGTTCGCCAAGAACAACGCGAAGTCTTGACTGGCAAACTGGGTCCCATTGTCGGAAACGATCGTGCGTGGTATTCCAAACCTGCTGAAAATGCCACGTAGACAGTTAATGGTAGTCTGCGTTGAAGCATGCGACAAAGGTATTGCTTCGAGCCATTTGGTGTGTGCGTCGACTACTACGAGTATCATTTTTCCGCATATCGGACCCGCGTAGTCAATGTGAATACGGGACCACCTTTCGCCTGTTTCAGGCCAGTTAACGACGGGCACCGCGGTTGGCATTGGCAGATTTTGCACACAGTTCTGGCACTGAGCAGACACCTCTTCAATATTTCTGTCGAGGCCTGGCCACCAGAACAAAGAACGTGCGACAGATTTCATTGCCGGTGAACCCTGGTGCGTTTCATGTAGAAGATGCAGCACTCGCTCTCTAGCTTCGGTTGGTATTATGACCCTATTACCCCAGTACACCAGTTCATGTGCTACGGATAGTTCGAGCTTACGGTCAAAAAAGGCAATACCGCCCGGGCCATTCCATTTGCGTTTCTGGGCCACCCATGTAGTATGTACCGTTTGACCTCGACTAGGACAGGGTCAGAAGACGTTAATGCCTTCAGCTCATGCGTTGTTATGGCGCCATTGTTCAGCTGGTTTAGCGACAGCACATATTCGGGTGGCTCACCGTCGTCGTCAGATTCCGGAGATCGCTGCGGAAGTCGGCTCAGGGCGTCAGCGTTCAGCATCTGTCGTCCTGGTGCGTACTGTAGCCGGTATCGGTAGGCCCCCAGGTGGAGCGCCCAACGTTGTATCCGTGCGGCGGCCATTGTAGGCGTCTGTTTGTCTGATCTCAGCAGACCCAGCAACGGCTGGTGGTCAGTCACCAAGGTAAATTCCCGACCTAGAAGGTAGTCACGGAATTTCGTGACGCCAAATACCAGTGCCAGTGCCTCTCGCTCAAGCTGTGAATAGTTGCGCTCCGCCTGCGTTAATGTTCGCGAGCGGAAACCGATGGGCCTGTGGACGTTACCGATCGTGTGAAACAAGACAGCTCCCACACCGTACGGAGACGCGTCACATTCAAGTTTAAGTTCCTTCGAAGGGTCGAAGTGAACGAGAACCTTGGCTGTTTTAAGGCTTTGCTTGGCAAGATCAAACGCGAGCTCTTGAGGCTGTTTCCATTGCCAACGGGAATTCTTTTCAAGCAGTTGATACAATGGACCAAGTGTGGTTGACATGTTCGGCAGGAACCTCGCGTAAAAAGTAATCATACCCAAAAACGAGCGTAGCTCGCTGACATTACAGGGACTCGGTGCCTGCATGATAGCGTCAAGGTTTTTCTCTGTCGGATGAAGCCCATCACGATCGATGCGATGCCCTAGATAAGTTACTGCTGGGCTGCGGAAGTTGCACTTATCGAACCTTAGCTTTACACCACGCTCTCGGAAGCGCTGTAAGACGTTTCTCAGCCTTTCGCCGTTGTCACTCGCTCTTTCAGAAATGAGCACATCGTCAAGATAAGCCTGTGCTCCTGGAAGGCCAGCCAATACCTCATCCATTTTTCTTTGAAATATCGCGGGTGCAGAAGCTATCCCGAAAGGAAGTCTGTTGTAGCAAAATAGCCCTTTTGGCGTATTAATGACGCAAACTTTCTTCGCGTTATCGTCTAGCGCCACTTGATTGTATGCATCCCGTAAATCCAAAGTGCTGAAATAGTCCCCATCGCGTAGTTGCGCAAACATATCCTCAATAATTGGCAATGGGTATTGCTCAGTTGCACACACTGGATTTACTGTGGCCTTGAAATCACCGCATATTCTTACTGCGCCGTCTTTCTTAAGCACTACGACTATGGGCGTTGCCCATTCAGAGTGTGCCACCGGCGACAGCACGCCCAGAGAAACTAAACGGTCTAGTTCAAGTGACACTCGCTCACGTAGCGCGTATGGAATGGGTCTGGCCTTACAGAACTTGGGTACGGCGCCTTCCTTCATGTGCAGGCTGGCTGGAGGACCCTTGATTAGCCCCAGTTCCTCGGAGAACACGTCGTGGTAGTCGTTGAATATGCTATTCACGCTGGATTCGCTTGGTTCTTTTGTTGACCCCGATTCTTCTACAAAACGAACCACCGGAGCACCTGCGCTGTTCAACTGCTGGATTAAATCGCGACCGCAGAGGCTTGGTCCCGCACAGTCCAACACGGTCAGCGAACACTCTACTGTCACTCCTTTATGACAAACCTCGAGCGCAAGCTCCCCAAGTACTGGAAGGCGTCCTGTGTAGCAGGATAAATTCAGACTGGACGGTTTCAGTTTCGGCCATTGGTCGCGGTGCGTATCGTACAGTTGACGCGGAATGACACAAACGGGCGACCCGGTATCGACTTCCATGCTCAGCTGCACACCGCACCAAGCGAATGTTCGGCGAATCGGCGGTTCTAGACAACTTTTTCGTTGTGATACCAAAGTCCAAATGTGGGCTGCTTCGTGTTCCTCGTCCGCTGAGGCTTCCGTCCCCAAGAGGGTGTTAGTTTGTGCCGTCCTCGCCGCGCCTTGTTCTCGAGCCCCGCGGCTTCGACATTTCCTTGCAAGGTGACCACGTCGTCCACAGCGGTAACAGCGCGTGTTAGACCAGGGGCAACATGCGTCATTATGCTTTGTACTGCCGCACCTTGTGCATTCTTGACGTGCGGCAGCCCTCCTCTCATCCAGCAGAGTTTCTTTCTGATACGCCTGTACTTTTAACACGGGTGTCGTTGCCGGTCCGATCATGCACTTTACGTCACTATCCGCAGCCTCAGCTGCAAGGGCCATCGCTTCGGCGTCTTGTAGCGTTAATTCCCGCTTTGCCAGTAGCTGCTTCTGCAGGGCACCTGACCGTATACCACACACAATGCGATCTCGTAGCATGCGATCCAAAGAACTGCCAAAATTGCAATTGTCAGCCATGCGGCGAATGTCTACCAGGAATTCATTAATCGGCTCGCCCTCCGCTTGACAACGACTGAAGAACTTGTAGCTTTCGGTGATTTCGTGTCTCTTGGGACTGTAGTAGCTCGCTCAAAACTTCTACGACTTCTTCATACGACAACGCATTTGGCTTGCGCGGAGCCACCTTCCCTGCCAGCACTTGGATCGTATGCGTGTTCAACGCGGCAACCAGCAATGCTCTTTTCTTAGTCGAGTCTTCAATCGCATTCGCTTCGAAGTACGCTTCTACTTTAATAAGGTACGGCTTCCACTTATCTTTGCCTTCTTCGAAGTCTGGAAGGTGGTGAGCCATGATGGCCTTGGCCTCTCGGTTCTGCGTGGGTTCCGGATCAGTGTCGACTTTCACAGCATGGGCGATGTTCATCCTCGTCGCCACTGTAGCATAGCCATGGCGTGCTCGTAGTAACGCCAGGCCAGTGAAGCATCAGCGTAGTCAGTAGAACAAAAATGAGCCTTTATTCAAAGGTGTATACCGTATTTATGAGTAGCCGAGTGGTAAGCAGATAGGAAGGAGCACGTGTTAGTAGTGATAGTCTGAACTCTGAAAGATCGCCAGATGAGGCGATAAAAGGTGCGCGCACTTCGAAGATACACGTGTAGTTGCAACACATGTAAAAATAGATTGCAGTGTATTTGGCAGGTGTTCTCAGGTCATGAACAGTGTCTTACCGATATCTTTAAAAATAAATGTGTGTGTGTGTGCATAATCAGTACACTCTGCTAGGCTGAAACTTAGTGGCTAAAAAAAAAAAAGCAAATTGAGAAGAAGCTAATGACTGTGCACTAAGCATTGATATTGAAAATGATAGGCATAACATTAAGAGGTGGGAATGAAGCACTATGGATTAAGGAGCAAATGCGAGTAACTGATATTCTACTTGACATGTGGAGTTATGCACAGTTGGTGTATAGGGTCAACACAATGTGTGCCAAGGGATGTGAAACGCTGTTGAGCTTGTGGGATGAGATTTGGAAGTTTGGAACACAGGAACTGTACTGTGTAACATTCACTTTGTAAACGTGATCGTTTACATCTGAATGCTGGCGTCTGCAGCCAACAGCATTCATCGCACAGTGGCAAACATGCTGTCTTGGCGGAGTGCCGGAGGCACTCCGCCGAGACAATTGCTTGTGCGAAGGTGATCAAAAAATTGTGCGAAGGTGATCATTCCAGAATAATTAAACCAACGATGCAGCAGTAGAACTTTGGACTCAAGAGAAGGGACGAAACACAAGGTTCGCACTGTTGGTTTAGTTATGACCAGTCAACTAGCCCAAACCTGCACCCTTTGTTCCAGAATACCACTCCTAAGAGAGAGGCCGGTATTCTTGAAGGGGGTCTGAATGCAGTCAGTGACTATGACAATTTCATCATGTGTATATCACATGATGAAATTCTATATTCTGAAGTAATAAAATTCTGATTCCAATTGCATTATGGTGTATTGAGGCAGTTAGTGTCAGTGTCAAAACAGTCATTTGAAGCGCCATATTTTGCAGAGATTGTGACCTCTTTCCACCCTTTTGTTTTTGGTAGCACATTTTGGTGACCCCTTAGCTCACTGTTGCACACTCGGGAGGCTAAACTGTGTTGCTCTTCTTCACCCTGTGTTTCAGATTACCCACAGCTGTTTGCATCACTCATAGCGAGGACTGCAAAGGATATCGACGTCCTGATCGACTCCCTGCCAAGTGAAGAAGCTTCTCCTGAGCTGCAGGTACTGCACTGTTTTCTCGTGACTACCATGAGTGTTCTCCCCATTTGTGTTTCGGAAGTTGCCTTCACGTTCAAGTTAAACACTGTTAAAAGAACACTAAAGAGAAACAAAAAATATATATATGCATAGTTCTCACACGCGTCACTTTCGGTTCGTTCCGCGCAAGTGTCCGCCATTGCTGGGTACCTGACGCACACCTGGCTGCTCACGCTGCATGTGTTGATCCGAGGTTCCTTTTCATGTCGTGATCATGCCAATCTGCGGAGTTTTCTGTTGCCGTACAAGAAGTAACACTGCCAAAAAGCTTAACTACGCAGAACTAGGCATATATATTTCTATTTATATATGCCTGCACTTTTTACTAAAAGTGATAACAGGACAGCTCGAACGCATAGTGCTGTCGGAAAAAAGCAAATGCTCGTCGGCTAGCCCGGTAACTGGGATAAATCGGAACCATCTCCACAGCCCAAATGATGACTCCTTTTCAGATTTGAGCACTGAATTCAGTGTTGGGGGTAGCACAGTAGACTAAAAAAAAGAAAGCGAGATCACCTGCATGGCATGAGTGTCGTGCTTTTTGTATCATTTTCTTCGTCCGTTGCGCTGCCCCTGACGACAAATCAAAACCAATGCTCAAATTTTCTGCTCGTCAAAAAAAATTGACATCAACTGCTTCATGTCCAGCCGCTGCAGGCATGCCAAAACACACGGTCGCTAAATGGTGCCAAATGCTTCCATTTTTGCGGCTGCTTATGCTTCATGAAACAAAATATCCATTTCGATATATAAGAGCACACAAAAATGGCACCGTCACCACCAGTGTTGTGTTTCACAGACACACCCACACAAACATCGTGCACGCATGGTTGAATTTGTGTGACAAGCAGGGCTATCTGTGGATTCGGAAGAATGAGGAAATTTACTGGGGGGGGGGAGGGGGGGCGCACACAAAGGAACTTGCTTTCTGATTTCGCTGAGGTTGGTGACAAGACCCGCCGGCAGGTGCTTCACTGATATTTTTCTCACCCAAAATAATTGTTAACCCACAGTGATTTGCAGGCCTTAATTTCTTGCAGAATGACGCCGGTTGCAGTAAGTACCAGGTAATTATAATCATACTCACGTGCATCGTGGCTGCCAGCGCTTCGGGGTCTGAAGTCGCATCCACACCGACGCGCAGTTTGTACGAGTCCATGCCGTTGCACATTTTGACTTTTGCTTTATGGAGAGCCCACGTTGGTCGGACAAACCCGTTCATGAACGAAGGGCGAAATCCGGGGCTTCTAACTTTGGCATTGCGTAGCTAGAACCATAAACATGTGTCGCATATGCGTCGAAGCGAACGGCGAACGTAGAGCGGCACACGAGCAAGGTACCCAGCAATGGCGGACGGTCAGGTCAGACGACGAATGTGACGTCACGTGAAAACTATGTATATATGTAGATCTAACGCTATCTGAAGCGAAGCTTTAGTAATATTGTTAAATAACAGCTTTACAACTAACGGCAATGCATGCAATTTTGTTTATGTTTATCCTATGCAAGTTTCCGCACCAGCTCCCTGCGACATCATTAATTTTGACGGCACCTGCTTCTGTATGGGTGAAGACGGACTGCACTGTATTCTAAAGGTGCTAAAGACTATACTTAGAAAGTTTAGATCTAAACTCTTACTGAGCCGTGATGAACCAAATTCTAGGAAATACTTTTGAAATCAGTGATGTCACACTCACGTATGGCCACTGGGGTATTGGCGCAAGAGTAAAAAAAGTGGAAGCTTGTCTCTTCTTTTTTTTCTTTTCTATGATGTTTCACTCTTTTCAGAAAAATAAAAAAAAGATATAGTTTTGAAAGAATCTGCTGTATCAGGCCACACTGGTTTAGTGTTTCTCGTGAGTGTCCGACTTGAATGTGTTGGCACTGGTTGGAGATGACTTGGTCTTACTAAGTGTAAGCTGCTGGAAGCACACACATTTTTCTAAGCAACTTGAATATAGAACTTTCAGTTGCTAAATATGATGGATGGCTGCTGTACTGCAGTGTACAGTTTGAACGTTACAAAAAAACTTCGGCGTTCAGTTTTCTTCCTCTAGCACTTCCCATCTGCCCTTTAGATATGTAAATGTGCTTGTTATGTGAGCTTGTGCTTTAAAAGGGCCCTACATGGCCTCGGACTGCATATTGTTGACATGCAAATGTCCCAGTGGTGGGAATGCTGCACCGATTCGTACCTGCTTGAAAAGACGAGCGTGACAGGCCAAGGCGTAATGGTACTGCAGCAGAAACTGTGCAGACAATCTTATTCTACTGGTCAGGCTAGCCATACACCGAGTAGATGGCACATTAAGTATGCGGAAATATCAGGCAGGTTGCTTTGTGCCCAGTTTATAGCATGTTGTGTTGCTTGTATGTATAGTGACTCTAATAGCTGGTATTCACACACGCTCACCACGGCATCTTCTCCATGCAAAAGCCAGTGCCATGCTTTTCTCTGCCATTGTGAACAAGGAACGTGTACAGGACCCGATACATGAGAATCTATATCTGATGTTATTTTATTTGGCAAATATTTGGTTTAGTGCGAATATATATATTTTATGTTTGGTATGTATAGCTCAGCTCTTACTTTTTATTTATTTTTATTAACACCGTTCTGGTGATGAATCATTGTGAGAGCACGACTTTTTCGTGCATGACTCTTTTGCAGTTGCCTTGCGACATGCCGCTTTTTCCGTAAGTGTGTACAGAAAATATTATTACGACTATGCAGCTCAACTCAACACAGGTCGAAGGAACAACGTGACGCTTACTAGTCCTACCATATCTGTGAGAAAGAAAAAAAAGGAAATTGGTGTTTTTGCCATCTGGTTTCTTTGTGCCACCTCGATTCAAGCTGCTTTCTGTAGTGCTTGTGATGAGCTATCAATTCGCCTAATTCATCATTTTAATTAGTTATATGCAGGATCTATGTAGTCTATAAATTCACGTTTAAATTTTTTGATAAAATGCTGCAGTGCACGGGCTGCGCAAAAATGTTTCCTGCCCTAGACTCTCTTCACCTGCATCTGTGGCTTATTTTTTGCCACATGTGCACAAGGAATGCATGTATCAGAAAAAACTATACTGATTGTTTTTTTTTTTTTTTTTTTCAAAATTTGCCATTAGCCCTCCGTGATAGGTCAATGTGGCTCAGGCTCCAACCAAATGAACTGCAGTGCCTGCCCATATGGGCAGGGCCCAAGCCATTTTGCACTATCACAGAGAGCTAATGGTGGACTTGGAAAAAAAAAAAACAGATTAGAATAGCTTTACGTTATTCTGGCCCATGTTTGTTTACATCTGCATTACAACATTTTCTTTTTTTTTTTTTCACGATTCGAAAACAGATTTTGCCACCTCGAGACATTGCTTGTCAAGTCAAGAAGAAATTGTTTCTGTCTAGTGATCTTGCCTTCCAGTGATCGCATTAATTGTGCAGTATATTTCTTGTATTGTTAACAATTTTAATGGCGAAAGGGCAGTCTTCTATGTGAAAATCTATACATTCCAAAATTGTAAGTCATTACTGAGACACAATTCCGTCCACAAAGCGAGAAATTCACAGTCATGAGTTGGAATAATCTTGAGAATTGGGCTCAGTGTTTGGTAAGAACAATATGAAGCTAACAGGCAATGAAGACAAAAAAGCATAAGGGGATGAACTGTTTTTTTATGTGAGTGCAAAATAATTATGGGCGCTTCATCTTCATCTGAAAGGAACTGAAAGTGGAAGAAAAGACAGCTTGTTGCCAGGGGGTGCTAAACCCACAACCTTTGAATGAAGAGAAAAAAAAAAAACGAACTCCTCAGTGTAATCAGATGTAAAAGAAAAGGCAGTCCAAAAACCTTGCGTGTTTGTGAAATTAGTTCACTTTGTGTTCATTGGTAAACGTCACTAATAAACACATACTACGTGTGCGCTTATTAAAGGTACAATGTTTTATAGCACCTTTTCTCATTATGTAGCTTTCCATCTGCACCAGAACTACTTCGAGTTACTGCTCCAAAGCACTGTTTTCTTTGCTCCAAGCTACAATTTTCATCTGCTCCCAAAGTGCAATTTTCCTTGCTCCAAAAGTTTAAGTGCCACTTGCGTCAATGATACCCACATGTACATCAAGCCTGTGCTTCTGCACGCACACTTCCCTCACCGTCTTTCCTTATCTACTTGTCTTTGTTTGCTAACGTTCATGCAGCTGTGACAGAACAGACAATTGGTGTTGGTCAAAGATAAATTACCTAAAAGAATATAAAGTGTTATGCCCTGCCTGTCCCTGTTGCACCTTAGTATCACAGGCTTTCGAATTAAAGTAAAATGTATTGGTTATGTGTAAAACTAAATTTTTAGATAAAAAAGTTAATTGAATAATTAATCAAATTTTCATCTACTAAGCGTTGCCAAAGCCAAGCCAAAGAGATGGTTTGTGGGCCTTACTGATTGAAATAGATTAAAATAATAAAATAGAGCCTATAATACAAAATAGTCCTCTTAACTAACATTGTTCTTCGAACGATAAAGACCTTTCTTGAGATTTTCAGTTGAACGATTGACACCGAGGTTCTTTCGTGGTTGAAAGATCCGAGTGTCTGTCCAAGGTCCACGTAGTTTGCATTTGTGTTGCTTGTGTCGAAGAAATTGTTCTTGTTGAGTCTAGGATTCTTTCTTTTTTTATTGTAATTCAGCTAAACTGCCATAGGGTGCTGGGTCGATGCCAATTTTGTAGCCTTACCTTGGGGTATCATACATTGATGTGCACAAGTGTTTCCAACTTTGCTGATTGGCCACTGCATTGCATGTGCATGTGGAACAGCTATGGTGTGGACTTCTGCATGGTATGGGCAATTTTCATGCCATGTTGCAGGTATCATAATGCTTATCATGATTGTGATGATCACCAAGAAGCTTCATTTGTCCCCGACAAGGATTTAATTATATTAAGTTCTGTAATTTTACATGCCAAAACCAACATATGATTGTGAAGCACCTCGTAGTGGAGGGCTCAGGGTCAATTTCGACAACCTGGGGTTCTTTAACATGCAACCAATGCACAGTACACAGGCGATCTTGCATTTTGCCCCCATCGAAATGCACTCTCCATGGCCAGGATTTGATCCCACGACCTTGGGCTTAGCAGCGAAATGCCAAAGCCAGTATGCCACCACGGCGGGTAAACAAGCGTTCGACCCAAAGCCTCTGTTGTGTTAGCATCTGCCTGTTGTCGGCATTGTAGTCACTGCTCTTCCATCATGTCATCGTTGTTGTGTTGTCCTTGTTGATGTTACGCTTCAATTGACATTGCCATCATCATTGTACCGTGATCAAACGCAGTTATCGCCCTTGTCATCAGACCAGTTGTAACTTATATGACCCTTTTGGGGTGGCACCAGATACCTTTTTCTATGGGATTTCTTTTTTAGAAAGCAAGGTGTCACCATGCTCCAGCTTGCGCGGACATTTTTTTGCTAGCACTTGCGCCTGGTGCGACATAAGCATTACAGAATGGCATTCAGATTGGCAGGCTGTGAGGAGTGCAATGGCATGTGTCACCAGCATAGGGATAGTGCAGTATGAACTGGCGAGCTTCTTTATGTTCAACTGTGTTACGTGTGGAACAACCATTCAAGTGCAAGGTAGGTGCGGGCCCTAAGAACTGCTGCCTTTGACCCTTTTGCCGACATTGTGATCCCACCATGCAGTCACGTTTATTGCATTAGGAGCATGAGAGAAAAAAAAGTTGCCGCACTTCTCCTTAATGGGTGTCTGGAAGCAGAGTTCGACCAGACGAGCCACTGATTTGCTGCCCTACAGTAGGAGTAAAGGAAAGTAGGAATATAGAGGAAGAGGAATATACAGGAAGAGGGTGGAAGTGAACATTGCACGCACACGGGAGGATACACTGGACTATAAGCAGTTACTTAGGCCGGTGCACTTCCAAGTACTGCACCAGTCTTGTGCCAGTGACAGATGTGGTCACGGTCCGAGTTTTTTTTACTCATAAAATGGTATCGAGTCTGTCTGGTTTAACTAATTCCTTTAAAGTGTATGGTTAGAATTAGAACGCAGCAGGTGCATAATTAGTGTGATTGACTGTAGGAATGCTTACATATCAGAGCAGCTGTGCCCATTCTCGTGAATCTGAATTAACTGCTTCCGTTTCTCATGGCTTTCGGATAAATCGGCAGTGCATGAAGCTTGCAGGTAGAGGAAGGGCCGGAAATGCAGTATTTGATATAAAGATCATTCAGTTGTCATCGCTGTGTTAACATATGACCGAGCATGCATAGAAGTATTTTGTTCTACTTTTACGGCCGGTGAGAACTACAAAATTTGCTGGGATGATGTTGTCCAAGGGCCTTAATTTTCGTGATAAGAAAATCGGGTAATGTCGTGTTTTGGATCATCCTAGATTTTAGAACTGTACAGTCTGAAAGTTAATGCAAAATTTCAGCTTGCCTAATCCGTTTTCGTCAGGATGTCAGAACAAAATGTTTTTCGTTATGGTTTTAGTTTCGTTCCTCTGAAGAAAGTTCCGTTCCGGTTCTGCTCCGGAACGGAACAAAAAAATTTTCTGTAACAGTTCATAACAGTTTTGGTTCACATGCAAAAATTTTCAAGCAAGGTAACGATAAAAACATAGTATTTATTTTTCTCTCAATTTATTTGTCTATGCGTGCGGTAACCGTTTTGCGCGTGGTTTGATACGCTAGCGCGAATGTGATGCGGCTGATGACGAGGGCTTGCACTAGTCGTCTCATCCTTGGTAAGGCCGTCCTTGCTTCGCGGTATTCAGGCTATTATGAATTCTGAGATCATGCTCAGTGCTTTAAGTCAAGGCACAGAGCATGATCTCAGAAGCAGCACGTCATCGAGTGCACCCACAGAAATGTGAGACCGCTGTTTTCCGATAAAACAAACATAAATGAACGATAAAGCTTCGGTAACAAAGCATTGTACCTGTAGAAAACCAAACGATGAACTCTTCAGCATGCAAGCCCTGGGTTTGGCTACGATCCCGGTCTGCTGGTGTACCGAGCAGCAGGCTTACATTAGTGGAGCGCTCGACCGGCTATCACTCGCACTATCGCTGCCTGAGATACGCACTTATGCGGACCCCTGAGATAAGCACTAATTCTCACATTGCCTGACGTCGGTTGCTGCGGATTGCCGACTTTCCCCTTGAAGTGAAAACCGATCAAAAATATTTTGGTTTCACTCCGGAACAAAATAATAAGTAATGTTTCGGTTACGTTTTCGTTCCGGTCAAAAATATCATTCTTTTTCATTTTTGTTTTCATTCAGTTCCGACACACTGGTTTTTGTCTTAATATAGTACTAATAAATTGAAAGCTCTGCCGGTAAACTTAGTTTATTCCTCACCAACATGGACCTAAACAAAAGTAAACACCACGCTTGAATATAATATAGTGTTCAAAATTGCCCAAGTTATTTAAAATTTAGTCGGCAGTTTTAGCGGCAATTTTAGCGACATTGAAGTAAAAATTTGTGGAAATTTAGTGACTTCTTTGTCTTAGTTTAGTGACACATGCCACAAAAATATGGCAACTCGGCTCTTCAGTGAACCACTTCACGCCAACTTGGGTTGCTGGGTATACACTGCTCAGCATCTGCTTCCATCCTGTCGATACATGTTTCACGGTTGGTGAATTCACGCGACAAATGTTCTCACATTGTAACCATCAGCTCCGTTTACATGAACGTGACCTTCGCTTTACTTATATGCTTTCTCAGCAGTTCTTTGCAGCCTCCTTATAAGGGCGAGTGCCCTTATAAATGTTCACCCCCGCCGCATCATCTGCTTGCCATCTATTTGGCGTTTGCTCGCCACCGTTATCACATGCCATACTGGAACGGAGTAGTGAATTAATGATGCAGCGAACAATTAGGCCTTCATAGCGTTCCGCATCGTCAACGCATCACCAGTGCTTATGCTATGGCACCATCTGCTAACTGGAAATCAAACCACTTTTATATCTGAGCGCCGCTTCTGTAGTCCTAGCAGCGTCAAAAGAAACAGCTCACCTCAGTATTAACGACTGAATATACCTAATGGCATTTCTTCATTGTGAGGTGCAACTAAGCAATGACGGATTTTACCATTTTTTTCTTGATGTCAGGGTGGAGGGCAAGTAATAAGCGTGAATTCGGATCAAAGTGGGTGGTCTGGGCTTCACGGGAACTGCCAATGTATCTACCTAATCACAGTTAGGGTGGTTATTACGGTAACCATCATAGTAATTCACTATATACAATGTGCACGCGTAAATTACCTAAGATTTTTGGTATCGCGGTAACATATATCATGTACCTGGCAAAAATAAAACTCTCCAGTGCTGGCAATAATCAGACAGTTATGCCCAGAGCTATATTCCGCAATGCAAGGATATTGCCTATGTGTACCTCGTACCTTCGACATTGCTGCAAGTTACTTGTGAGATAGAGTACAGATTGCAAAGTCTGTGGTTTTTGTGCAGTCTTGAAGATGAACACATGACATGCTCCACATAAATTTTGACATCCAGATTTGCAAGTCATAATGAAGCACTTATTGCAGTTGGCTTGTGGCATGATGTTGAGTGGCATGATACATACTTACGTTCTGGTGATTCACGAGAACTGGTTAAGACGGCATGTTACGCAGATGCACCACCAGCCACACAACAAAATATGATACAGAAGTGTCTCATTGAATGTCTGCTGCCAGTGACATGTCTAGTTGGCAACTTCTTTCTAAATAAGCACGCTTCTCTTGCCAGATGCATGCTACACGTTTTCTGCACACTTGTCCCACCCGAGTTCTTGTGCCTCAGCACCGTCAGCATTACAGCAGCGCAAACTGCCTCCGGTTCAAAGCTATTCTGTGAGTACAATGTGCCTGCCCTGTTGTCCTGAGGACAGCGGCTTGGTGGCTACAGAGTTTCTGCCACGAACACGCAGTTGCGGGTTTGATTCCCAGCCATGGCAGCTCTATCGATAGGTGATGGAGGCAATAACACTCATGCAACATACTTTGGCTGCGCACTAAAGAACCTTCGGGTGGTCAGAATTAACATGGAACCTTCCGTGACAGCAGTTCTCATAGCCCCATGTGTCGCTTCAGGGACATTAAGCTCTTTTGATCTTTATTCTCACTTATATCCTAATTTTTCTTGAAATTTTCTTTATCGTACACCGTGCTGGCACGAGATTACTGTTATGGTTTGGTACTGGTAATAAACATAAGAAACCAGCATGAATATGATAAGGGTAGAGGCGAAAATGGGCAACAAGACAAATGCCATGTACCACCAAAACCCATCATCGATGACAGGAAGTCGCTGATGGTGGCCATAACGAATGCACTCTCCTCATCCCAATGGCACGGTGTGACAAGTGAAACTGCTCTCCCTTTCACAGGCGGCCAACCTTAGGCGGCTAGAAGTAGAGAACCAGGAGGCAGCCCGGCGCCTGGAGGAAGTGGTCCAGCAGGGGGAGGCGCTCCTGGAGCAGATCCAGAAGGCATTGCACGACATCGCCGAGTCGCAGCTAAGCATGCAGCACCTGGACGAGGCTCCGCCCAACTGACTAGTCGTCCAGTCGCACATCGGCTGCACTGTTCTCATCAGCACGTCCCAAGCTTTTAGAACTGTGACCTCTAGAGAGCCTCCCATGAGCTGCCCCCAATCTCGGACTCTGTAATACGGGACTCGGAGTGCACTTTTTTGTCCTGGGCTCAGCCTGGTGACGTGGTTGTGTGGCATTTCTCACTGCTTCAGCACATGTATATAAGTTCCTTTTTATTTTTTTCCCCCTGTTCCTTGTTAAGTACTGACATAAAAACATGTTTTTTTCACAGGTGCCCTTTTGTTTCTCATTCTTTCGTTGTTCAGAAGCTAAAGCTAGCGGTACCCTAATGTCATCACAACTGCGCAGCATTCTCTGAAGCCTGGAAATATTTAGAAAAGGCACCTTAATTCTCTTGTGACATAGTTCACTGATCAATCCAGTGGATGTTCTTTTTTTCCCCTTCTCTCATTGCTTAAGAAAGTTCTCTGTCTGGTTGATATTGTGCTGGATAGGGAGTTTTACCATTGTGATTGATGGAAGTTGTTCCGAATACAGCAACAGAATTCCCACACTGAACTAAATGTCAAGCGGGCATGCTTTGTCAGCAACCGCCACACCGAACTGGCCAGCTATCAGACACCCCGTGAACGAGGCGCCAACGCCGGGCCAAATTCCAAAGCTCACTTATAAGCTTCCTAAAATAACCCACGAAAGCAAGGACAATTAATAAGGGGTCCTCTGGTGCGCCAGCAAACGCCGGTTTTGGTCCAAAGACCGAGTCAGAGCCCAGAGTTGTCAAAACACAACAAAGTATATTCTGCAAACAAAGCAGTTACACACACACTTGCACACTTAGGCTAGACACAACACAATACAATTCAGATGGGTATTAACAAAACAGCGGAAAATAATTAACGATGATCACTAAGAGTCCAACACGTAAAGTACAGAAGGAATAGGAACACAAAGTGTCCAATCGTATTCACCCGTGCTGGTCTTGAGCCGGACGATCTCTGCGTAGCTCGAGGCAAATCTCGAAGAATGAACTTCTTCTGGAAATGCAGACGCTCCATGAACTCGTTGGTTAGCTTGCCAAGGAATCCCCTTCTTCCTCAGATGGTCAGTCTTCACGTCACATCTCTTCACTGGCATGGTCCGATTCCCGCACGGCGCTTTTATGGCATTCGCTGGCATTTCTTGAACTTTCTGTCGGAGTCGTGCTCCCATTGCACAAACAAAGCCTGGGGATCTTCTAGACATTTCTCACGCTTTCGACCGCGGCCGTCGGAGCGTCGTCGAGGAGGGTGGCGACTCATCCGGAGGCGCAAGCCGGGTTGTCGTCCTCCCTTTCTCTCTCTGCTTGCCGGGTGAGAGGGTGTCTCAGCACGTGCGCTCTCTCTCGTTACTGCAGCCTTCGCGTATCTTGTCGAAGCTGCTAGACTCCGTTGATCGCGTCGGCTGTCTGTGGCGTATGCGCTCTCTCCCTCTGTCGAAGCTCCTGCAGGGCCGGCTTGCTTCTTTCGCTGGCTTTCGTGACACGCGGCGCGCGCTTTGATTTACGCGCTCTTTTGTGACACTAGCGGAACTGACTGTGACCCAATTCCACCAAGATTGAGCATTGAGCGAGGTGGTGCCAAATTATCGATGTGTCCCAGCCCATTAGTCAGGGACAGCAGAATAGACAGGCCCACAGCGCTGAACTAACAAGTGCCATTTAATTTTGCCAAGAGCAGGTATACCTTCTCATACTTATTAAAACTTCTGACGCCTACGTGACAATGTCCACTTCAGTAATTCACCTTCTCTTTATTCATTTGTGGTAACCTGACCAATCTGTGGTAAATTCTCCGTTGTGGGTACGTACCATGGATCCTTGGGTCAGCAGAGAAAAGAATGAATATCTTAGTCCTTTTTAACTAAGATCATACGAAGAATAGCTAAGTAGATGTCATTTGCAAGAAGCCTTTCAATAATTACAGTATTTGCCATTAGTATTGACTCATACACCGTGATGATTAAGTCAGTACAGTCTGTACAGCTGCTGAAAAGACTGCTTTCAAAGCAGTAACCATAAAATGTGCGCATAAAATAGCTGCAAAATTTATACTTTTTGTGTTTTATTTACATCTGATTCGATATTGAACCTAACTAACACAGCTGGTTTGAACCGCTTTCGAGAGGTTTGAGTTGTGCTTTGAGGCACAAACCAGTTGAATGCAGCTAATGCGTTCTGTGTGGGAATGCACACTGTGTGCCACATACCTTTTTTTTTTGCACATTTTAATATTTTGAAAATGTCATTCTATAGAGTTCAATGTTAGTGGTACTGACTTTATTACTTGTTTTTGTGGTAAGCCTTTACAGTGTAATGCATAAGTAGAGGGACAGCATACCATTACAGATACGCAGCATAATTATGTGCAGCAGAATATGCAAAAGTGCACAATGCAATAGTGAACGGGGCTGAACATGTCTGTTTTACATCTGCTGAAATGTAGATTGAGATGAAATATCTCGTGCCCAAACTGGCTTCTTATAGTACTATCATAACAAGCAACGTAGATTACAGGACAAGAAAGATTGCTGGAACGTATGCACTGCATTCCACCTTTATTTCATGTTCAGTCGTCTGTGCTGTTCATCATGTTGTTCACAAACCAACTACCCTATTTATCTGAATACATAGGTTGATCTTTTTTTTTTCCAGGAATGTTACCCAAACTTATATTTGCAACCAAAGAATCTTGACCTATAGACCGTTTCATTGGGCGAGGAGGAAAGGGCACGCGGAGAGCCTTTCCTCCTCTCTGGCTTGTGCGAGGCGGCGTGGTGCTCCTTGAACGTGTTGCCGTCGCCTGCTGAGGAAGGATTTGGAGATGTTTTATCTCGTTCTCCATTAAATTGACATAATGTCAGTTCATACAAGGTCGTCGAAAAACCACTGTGTAGCCCTTCGAGGCAGCGGTAGCTACAGTATGTGGAAGTTTCTCTCGGCTGTACACTCATGCGACTTGCATCATCAGCTGTGGTGTGTGTGTGTGTGCATGTTGTGAACTACCTTGGCTGCGTCGGTTTTCCCTCGGGAGAACCAGCATCTGTGAATTGCCAGCGTGAATCAGAAAACATTGTCGCTATCTGACTGATTGACGGAGAATGAGACTTGATTATTGTTTCAAGTACAAGTACAAAGAAATACGAATATTTTAGCACATTCTGAGGTCCCAGAGTTAAAACTGTCAGAGGGACCTCCTCTTATTAGGGGGTACATAATTATTATGATTATATTATTAGCGGTTTATACGGGAACAAAGAAAATCACAACAATTTGTCTCAACGGAAGACATGAAATACACGAAGCACTTGAGATATATGAAGTATATATAAAAAAACACGAAATAAGTTATCAGCAGTAATAATTGGAAAACAGACAGTGAAAAAGTAATGAATGCCGAGATACAAGAGTAATGATGTTTCTAAATTGGCAATAAACAAGAAAAACTTAAAACAAACCAACACAATAGAAAAAAATTTACACAGGTGGAGTGAATTCACACAAAAGACAGCACTTCTAATACATAAATAGTTTTTTCAATTGTTTTTAAAGGACTGAACAGAAATGGATGACAATGCTGTTGCGATTGAATTCCAAAGTGCAATGCCATGAAAACTGACTACGTTTCCCATAATTAGTTGTGACCTTTTGTAAGAGAAGGCTATTGTTATCAGAAAATCTAGTGCTATTTGTATTGACAAGACGATTAACGGACACTGCCAATAAATGTCTTGCGATGAATTAGACGGAACATAGTAACTGGGAAGGAGGTAGGATATGGAGCTGTTGGTAAACGGGTGCACAGTGAAAGCGGAAGGAGTTGAAGGTCACAAGCTTCAAGATGATTTAGATGTTATACTGTAAGTGTTGCCCCACGAGGATAAACAGTATGATAAATGACAATGAATGTAAGAATGATACAACGAACACTATGAGGTTGAAATTACCTGCATGTTTTGATAATGGGAATACCAAATGATGTTTTTTCTGAAGCGAGGTAGCATGACAGTTGTATTTTAGATGTTTGCCTAAAATGACACCTAATTGAACGCTATCGGATGTTGGTGTGTGAACTAAAGAAGAGTGCTCATGTATGGCTAACCCAATGCAATCCCCAAACAAGTACCAATCGTTATAAAACGTTTGTGTCATCATTCTCATGCATTTCAAGTCTAGTAGACTTAAAATCGCTATGCGATGTCTACACTAGCCTCCTGTATGAGGCCGATGGCGTTGCTCAACACAGCAATCACTGATCACTGCAGTTGGTAAACCAGCATGATAGTACATACAAGCTCTGTGCTTCGGCATTGCCCTTTTGTCCTGTAAAGCAGTTATATCCCAAGGGGATCACATAAAAAGAATCCGACGGCTATTTGTGAGGACACAATTTCCGTAACACGAGTGAGTGCATCGTAGAAGATAAGATGAAGAAGGCTAAAAAAAAAGATTGTTTTCATCCTCTTCTCTTGTGAAAACAAAAACAAAATACACGCAAGAGAAACACTGGCTAACGCAGCAGTAAGACCTCATATCGTCAAGCCAGTTGCTTGTACCATGCACTATATAGAACAATCGTATCCATAACCCAGCATCTACTACTGCTTCGGACGCTCGCGCAGCAGTTCGTAGCTGACTGCTCGTCCACTCGACAAGTTTGATTCACACTGTACAAAACTATTTTATTCATGGGCGAAAACCTCGTCCAACTAACGAGGTAATCACGCAATAACAGTTTGAACACCAGAAGTAAACAACACAACTTATTCCGCAGCAGAACAACACCCACGCTGTTGTGATTTTCATAAGTTTTGTAACAACTCATTGCTGCTAAACCACAGCTTAAAATTACAGTGAGAATGCTGCAGTAAGGTCACATTATTGAAAAAGTTTTTCGAAAGCACACAACTGATCTCTGAGGCTGATTGTACATTCAAATTAACCCATTTGCTTCCACAGCTGACGATTCTCCGACCGCTCAGAGAATGGCTGTTTCTGGCTATTTTTCATATATGGCAGCTCGTGGCAGGCTATGTTCTAGTTGTTTTGGGTTTCACACACTAGATGGACATAGGTTTCTACACTTTCAGCAGGAGTTGTCGGTAAAACAGCGGAAAGATTTCTGCTCGTTAGACTCCGCTCTGTTGTAACCAAAGTACCGGGCTCGGAAAAAAAGCATACAGGCTTCCGAGTGGGCTCATTTTGTTCAGCGCATAACACTAAAAACTGTAAAGCAGAACCATTCGATGCTGTATTTAGTTTTCGAGAGCCAAGTTCAAACGCCCAAGAGGCATTCTGATCGCAAAAAAAAAAAAAGTGTACTCCACGTTCCTGCTCGTTTCAAACTTTTATTGTGCTCGCTTTCTGGTTGTGTACCACATCTGATGCAGAAGCCTTTTGGGAACAAAATAAATCACACATTTTGTAAATACGGTCTGTAGCAGATTTTAGAGCAATTTTCTTACAACGGGGAACACCAGGCGCAGCACAGTGCCGAATGGGCAGAAGCAAAAGGATTGACACGCATGCACCCATTGCGCTGGGTGCTCCGTCCGCCTCAATGCCAGCAGAAACTCTGGCCATGCCGACTTAAACCGCTACAGTACATCTCGCAGAACCATTTCCCAAGTAGAAGACACCACATCATACTAAATAGAGCTAGAATTTGCCGCCAAGCTATATCTGGCCTACAACATGGAGCGCTTGCCCAAGCCAGCCCATAGGTGGCGCCGCTGCCTACACAATATGGTGGTGCCCATGAAAAAAAGGTCTATATTCGTGAACAAAGCTAGCAAAAGTACTGAGCTAATGGAGTTGTTCCACCACGCCCGCCGTAAAGCCAGTCGGAAGGTTATCCAGACTGACTTTAGGAAATGCTGCATATCCAATGCACTCGACGGCACTGGAGACGGTGTTGTTTGGGGTGCTGAGGACTACTTTTGCAGCATTGACAAGAATGCAGCTTGTGGCATCAACTAGCGAGAATTAGTAGCCGAGTTTCATATTCAAAGCGTTTCATTCTTTTTATGAAGATATGAGTTGGCCTATAGTCAAATAATTTATGCTTAGCCAGTTCATTACTTGGGGGTCGACCTATATTTGTGTTTGACCTATTTTCAACTAAATATCGTAGCCCATTATTGTACTTTGTGTTATGGATAGTAACGCACATCAGCTCTGTAGGCAACTGTGTTGGGTACAAATTTGCAGGAAAGGGCACAATAATAAAAAGGAGAGAGAGTGAGATAGGGAGAAAGTAATAGGTCAAGCACACCATACATAAAAGAAATACGCTGAAATAACAAGATCACTTTTTCGTTTTTCTTTTATTCAGCGAGTCGAAAGGCAACACAGGCAAGAAAATTTAGTATCTGGTGAACATATAAGCTTGCACAGCACTCTGGAGATACTTAATTAGTTTTCCTTTAAGTGTATTGGTGTTTTCCTTTAGTGCAGCACTGTGTGTACTTTTTCTTGAAATGAATTTCACAAATCCGCCACTTGGTAGCATAACCCTGTGGCCTGATATGTTTTTTACCTAGGAATAGGTAAGTGTCTGAATGTCGGCCTTAAAAAGATTAAAATAGACATGCAACTTTATTGCAAGAAGGAAGAGATGCAGTCGTATCAGATTTTAAATTATGAAATACATGAGGCATGGATGACCAAACAGTGCAAGTAAGATGAAAACAGACAAGCACTGAAGTCGGCACTTGTCTGGTCGTCCTCTCATCTCCATTTTTGCCTTATTTGTGTAAGGTCAACCATGCATTCATTCAAGCTTGCCCGACTTTCTGTGCTTAATAGGCTTACTATGTTTAGGGCTAGACATCGACAAAGTATGCTGGGAAACTGCTAGGATGATATTCTTAAGGAAGAAAGGTAGCATATGTCTTCCATGTTGAGCCATGTGATAATTTTTGACACTTTTGTAAAACATGAAGCAGCAACACAGCCTATCTTGGTGTGGCAGCCGTAGTCTACCAAACACAACTACTATATTTGACAAATGCCTGCATAGATTGGCAACCTGCTCTATATGGTATGGTATGATAAGCCTTATTCAGGTCCCGACGATCAACCCTTAGGATGACGCAGGCGGCTCCCACGTCGGGACAGTAAGGTTTAACCTTACCGCCGTGTCGTAGGCCTTCTGGATGGCCTGTGCTTGATCTAAAAGCACTCCACTGTGAAGCACTCGCCGCCACCAGTCTCTTGTCGCAGTCTGTGAAAGTCTGCTCTGTATAGCAAATGTTTTCTTGGAAGCGAACCCCTGAGAAATTGTTAAAATTAACTATCTACTAATCAATGGGCTTGTCTCTGAATGTTAAGTTAAAGCTGGTGCAAATTGTTATCTCTTAAGATGATACATATAGTGCTATGGGACCAAGGCTAAGGGGTAATTAGGTGCAGAAACAAAGGAAGGAAAAACAAAGTTACAACAAGCATCTTTGTTTTTTTTTTTTGTCCTCTGTCTTTTTGTGCACCTAATTAGGTCTCAGCCTTAGAAGATTCAGCAACTAACCCAATTGTCTTCGTTAACTATTCCATGAATGGTCAAGGTAAGTTTATTGTAGTTTTATCAAAGAAGACAGTTTATATCTAAAACCAGTCTTTTTTTCTTCTGATTAATGATGCTATCGAGGTTAACAATTTCAAGAGGAAAAATTTCAACTGTTGTTTGTGAATTAGACACTTAACCTCCGATGTACTTTACTGCGAAAGTGTTCACACTCTGGAGGGTGTCGGTTTACGCGACAGAGTGCGAGAAGAAAAGAGGAGCACTATGGGTGCGTGTCATGAACTACAGAAGCCGGCAGCCCCTGCATTACAAGTTTTCTTTGACATTCAAGCCAAAGGAAAGACTACACCAGGAATTTGTCACATAGGTATAGACAACATGTGGCCTCTATTTATGTCCACTGCAGGACAAAGGCCCATCCCAGCTATCTCCAATTACCGCTACCTTGCACCAGCTGGCACCAACTTATGCCAGCAAGTTTCCCAATTCCGGCGCCCCACCTAGTTCTTTGTCATTCCCGACTGCACTTCCATTCTCTTGGCACTAGACCACTGGTTATCTACCATATGCATTACATGGCCCGCCCAACTCCATTTTGTGGCACCATATCGGCTACCGTCTGCTCTCTAATCCACACCACTGTCTTTTAACATCACACTTTCATTCCATTGCTTGTTGAACGGTCTTGAACACCTTCTCATGATTCTTTGTTAACCTTCAAGCTTCTGCTCCATATGTTAGTACTGGTAGAATGCAGCGATTGTACAATTTTCAACGATAGCGGCAAGCTGACACTATCCGTTCAAATAATGATCAGGTCATTCACATAGCGATCAAGAAAATTATCTTTGTAGACGTGGTTAACTGTGTGTATGCACCTACAACGACCACAAGATTAAAATTACGCATATAGCGGTTTAACATTCCAATAAACGTGGAATGTTAAGGAGACAACTGGATAAATGCTCCGACGTCAGATAATTATCCCACTTGTAGCATCCTTCTTTAGAGCCTTATATAAGCTGACCTATAAAATTCAGCTCATTATGATGGGTACGTATTGGTAATTGGGGCTGTAGTGAGCATGTTGTGGGACAATACGGTGATGTATGGGAAGTTCTGGTGCAGTGAAACCGATTTTGAATGTTGACCCGCTTTCTTGCCAATGCAATTGATATCCCTCATTAAAGATGGTTCTCACAACTCTTACCGATTATGGACAGACATTAGAAATTAAATGTCATCGGGTAGTAGTCGGGACAAATGTTATTAAAGAAAACAAAAAAAACGAAACAAAAGATATCGCACGAGACATATGTCGCCTAAAGCTCAAAGTCACGCATACCACGCATTTGTGATCGGACCTATACAGTGAAATAAATAAAATGCGCGAATCAATGAATTAGCGAAATGACAGCTGTGTCGTCACGGCGCACGTGACGATAAATGCGCGGGGGGGGGGGGGGGGGGGGGGAGGCGTTTTGCGAGTAAGAGCGCCCTAGCCACACATTTTCCCTTGTAAATCACGGCAGGCATATGTTCACGTTAACCATATTCTCACGAGGTTACACCCGGCAACTTGACAAAAAACGATCGCGTGGTGGCCTGTCAACATATGGCATGCATCGGACGTTTTTATAGAAGCGATCAGTGATCACTTAGGGAGCATAAAAAAAGAATAATAAAAATGAGGAAATGACAGCAAACAAAAACAAATGCACACAGTAGCGAAGAGCTGGACCGCCGCTGTTTGGTGCCGACTGGGAATTCCATTCACGCAAACCGCCGACCACCGGTGCGAGTCATGCAATGTGGCAGTGCACGTAGCTCAGGATACACTGTGTTCATACGCCAGTATTTTTTCACTGACTTGTGGAAAAATAATATATCTCGAACTGCAAAAAATTAACTCGCCAAAGAAAAAATGATATGCAATAAAGAAGTTGAAATATGTCATTTATTCTACTAAACTCGGGCGATATTAATTACTGTTGATGCGGACTATATTACTTCGGCTGATACATGGCCGGCGTGCGCCATATTGGGTGGAAGTTGGTGCGTACGGGACTGTGACTGGAGCGACTGGAGGTGTTCCTCATTCAAACGTTTTTCGTGGGGAGCGTGTGGCCAAACTCCATCGCGAAGGAGCAGGATTCCGAGCCACCATGACGCAGATACTACCGATACGGTTTCAAGAGCATTTACAGGTGAGCCGGCGACCGGCGGCGATTTTTCGCCCACATTATAAGCCTCGTCTCGGGAAGAGTCATCAACCGGTATTAGGCCTAATGTGTGGATAGTCGCGTGGAGTCTGGCTGGGACCTTTAAAAATTGCGCTCGCTAGCGGCGCTCAGCTGGCGGTCCGACTCCGTCAGCTGCTGGCGATGGTGCGAGACGCGGGCGCCGTGCATTTTCCCACTGGTTCGAGCCGCCGGCGAGCTGAAACCAGCGGTTCCGATACGCCCCCCCATCGGTCGTGTGAAAGCACCGCGATGCCCGCAGTCAGAGATGACAGCGGTGTTTTGATCAGATTGTTGCTAGCGCGGACCACGCAGTTCTTTCTGTATTTTCGAGTGTTAACATTGTCTGACTCTTTCCTTTCGTACGCCGCAGCCGGCGATGTGTCCTTCAGTGATGAGTCGCGACTAAGCGCGTTCGCCCAACTGGGGGAGCAAAAAAGAAAACGGGTTCTCGAGAGAGCCGGAGATTCCTTGCCCCGTCGTCGATCGGAAGGGCACGTCGCGGCCGACTCTGGCCACGCACTGTAGGCAGCGGGCACTGCAGTTTAGCGAAACTCTCGTTGGGCTCGCCGTGTGTGTGTCGGATGTGTGGTCAGTCTTTCGGGAACCTCCCCTCGGGGTTCCGCAGTCGGAGGCGAACCCGAAACTGGGCCGGGGTCGCGTCTTTGGGGTATCGATCTTGAACGTTCGCCCGCCCCCCTTCGCCGCCGCGTCGTCCGCCCCAGCGCACGGTCCCGTCCTCAGCGAAGTATGTAAACATTGCAACGCGACCGGGTTTCTTTCTCTCGCTGAGGCCGGAAGTGGCACCGCGATTTTTTTCGCCGCCGGCCGCGCGACGTCTTCGGCGCACGCTGCTGTTGCTGGCTGGGCTCGCGCCTTGTTTTTTCGTAAACAGCGCACGTTCGTGTACCGTATATCTTTTTGGCTCCCCGCCGATGCCGGCACAAATATAGAAACGTTGCGTAGTGTCTACGACCCCTCGAGATGCGCGTCTTTGTCCGCTCACGTGAGCAATCGGCTTGACACGGGCAAGCCAGGGTGGTAGTAAGCTCCGGAAGGGAGCCCCGAGTAGGCATTTCCCGTTAAGCTCCACCCACTGCGTAACGATGAAGAGGCCGCGCAGCGAAAGCAGTTCAACCACCTTGTCGCCCCCCCCCCCCCCCTTCCCCTTCCCATCGTTCAGGATTAAAATTCTCCGGTGGTCCGTCTTCCTTTCGTCAAAAGCTTAAGCCGAGGCGCGCCCTCCTCGCTTCGCGGCTCATCTCGTGGTGGCTCGCCGTGGCCGCCTTTGGAGCGGCTTTCTTTCTGGCGGTGCATTGTTGGGAGGTTATTGTGCTGTCAGCCGCCGCCGGTTGTTGCATCCCCAAGTTACACGGCTTGCGTGCGAGAAAAAATAAAGAAAAACACGCGTACACCCCCTCTCGCCCCCCTTTCCACCTCATACAACCTCCTCCCAATCTTAACGATGCTCGCTTTGGCTCGCTCACTACCGTTTCCTTTGGTGGCATTTTTCTCTCGGTTTGTGTGCGGGCCGGAGAGAGTCCACTTTTTTTTTTCCGTACTTCCTCGCCGGTTTCCTTAATGCTCCACACCCTTGGCCGAATGTGGGCCACCGTGGCACTGCGCTTGTTTTGGTTTCGCACGGCGCGTGGCGGCGGCGGCCTGCCGTTGTCTGCTCGCTGGCCCGAAATCGTCCCGCGATAACCGCCCACTTGCTTGTCGCTCCCTCTCCTCTCGGGAAGAGACCCGCTTCGCGGAAATCGTGTTTCTACCCTTGCGAGCCATTCCCAGTGAGTGCCCCGCCGAGTCTTTGGCACGACGACTTGCGGCGCGCGAATGGGCACGTGCAGCGCGGTTATTTCGCCGCCCATTTCGGGTTCCTGTCGCGGACGGCGGCTACCCGTTGCTTCCCGCCGGTCGCATCTCCACCACGCTCGCCCGACGGCAATTATCGTTAGTCTTGCCTCTACGGACGGGTTTTGGGGCCCGTTCCTCCGCCGGCCCCGCCGCTTTCCCGCGACGCGTGTCTGTCGCCTAATGGCTGGAAAGCTAAATGCACTCCTGATGAAGTCCCGATCTCATCGTTGCCTTCGCGGTGTTCGCAATCGATCGCTTTCATACATGGCAGGCAACGCTACGAAAACTGGAGACTGCTGACATTCGAAATCCAAAAAGTAGTGTGTCGCGTATGCGTTGAGTGATTCAACGCAACACTGTCTCGTGCTTTTGTGCCACAAGGTACAACTTATTGCACAAAAGACATTGCAGACCTCAACGTATGTTGGGCTGCTAAGCACTAGGTCGCGGGATGAAATGCCGGCTGCAGTGATCGCATCTCGATGGGAGCGAAATGCAAAAGCAGCCGTCTACTGTGCATGGGGTGCACGTTAAACCCAGGTGGTCAAAATTAACTCGGAATCCCCCACTACGGCTTGCCTCCTAATCAAATCGTGGTTTTGGCACGTAAAACCCCAGAATTTTTTTAATACTTGTCACTGAACAAGCAGAGTGGCACGTTTCTGCGAGCAGCAGCCACAGTGCAGTGCTTACACTTGACCTAAACACGGCATGCCACATGCTGGAAGTGCGAAGGTGCACAAATATGCATGATTTGAGATGGCCTTACATCCACTAGTTGTAATATACGAAGTACTAGATCCATATGAAGATGGCTGACAAGCTGCTTGTGGTGCGATTCAATGCAGCTCAGCCATGTCGTTCGTCTGCAGACTAAGCGATCCGTCCCCTTGTGTGAATACAGCTTAAAGGGACACTAAGTAGAATAGTATAACCTCATTAAAAAGTTGCATCCAACGGTAGAGGGCCTTGGTTATACCTGATATTCGTTAAACAACCATATATTTGATAGATGCTTATAATGGGGAGAAAAATTTCAAATTTCTTATGATATATTGAGGTTCAACTGTAAACCGGATATGTAACTTGCACTGTTGCCCTACTAGGAAGGTCAGCCTCACCATGAGCTAAGATTTGGCAACACCACCTCGAAGATTGTGCTCTATTGTGACGTCGGAATTCAGTACAAGGTCCTCCTCCGAAACTGCACTGCAGTGCTGCACGCTGTGCTAGGGTGCTCCAGAACAGTTCCCAAGGGGCTCCAACATTGAAAGTGGTTTACCTCCACTGCGATGTTGCAGGATTGAGGAAAGTAATGGATGATGTGCAAAACCTGTGAAGTATAAACCCCAAGCAAATGACGTTGCACGTGACGCAAAGTGGACATGGCTGTCGCATCCACTCCTCGCCTACAAGTCTGACTCCATGCTAGCGACGACTTTGAGTGACTCCTCCCCGGTGTTGCTGGTATGAGAGCAGCAAAAACGCACCGAAAATGGCGGGATGCACGTCCTAATAAATTAAGTTTTGTTTTGCTGTACAGAGCAGCATAAAATATTTCCTAGTCTGCAGTAGGTTTTCTTTTATTTTTGCGTGTATCAAAATTGGGTCGTTCGCTTGTTCCGTGCCACAGCAGGTGGCATCCTGTTCCGGCTTTATACTATCGGCTAGTCGCTCGTAGCACTTCTGGGCGATGAATTCTAGATTTTCATAACCGAGCGATAGAGCGACAAAAACAAGCGATTCGTTTGCGCGACGGCCCTTTTCGTCGCTTGAAGCAGTCGTGCACAAGATCGCTCGCATGGGGTTGGGCTTAAGTGCACTTCTCCACACACCTTGTTTGACGTATCCAAGATGGCACACCTCGGGCTTGACTCGTAATTAAGGTCTCATTGTGCAGGCTGGTGGCATCATTCCTGCCATACTGTGTGCCCCGTACTGTCCAAAATAAAAAAATGTCCGATCTTTCACGGTGCTACTAGTGGGAATGTGGCCATCATTGTGATGGCATGTCGTGTGTTGGAGAGCCTGCATACGGAATTTCTCATATTGTGCACGGGCTGGCTCGTCGATACAAATTCTGCACAAATTAGACAGGGGTACATTTGCCACTTCATTCTTAGACTGTCGCCGACTATTCTGCACCATTGTGGACGTTGACACTGTGTGCTCGAGATAAGTGTTTGCAGTGCAATGTAAAGAACTAATGGCTCAAACCCAGCAAATTTTCTGCACAAATAGTCAAAACGCACAGAAATACCTTGATATACATATGCACTGATGTACTCTCAACCACATAAGTTTATTATAGGTTGTGGAATCAAGGAAAAATCTGAATCTTTGCAGGCTCAGAAAATAGCCTGGTATTCGAATTTCCAGCTTGTACTAGTGTATGTGAAAAACTGTGTGGCTTTACCAGCTGTTTTTTACAAGCTGCTCTGAAGTTAATTTTCTAAGCTCCTGGGGTCCATAAACTTTTGCTGTTGACCGACTGTACTTGCCACTGTGGTTCGGGTAGGAAGTGGAAAGGGATACTTGGGCTGGCCTACATTTTTTTACGGCTAATCAATCTTTGTCCACCAAGGAAATAGACCTTGGAAAAAATGATTTGCCAAACTGATGCAGCATTGCTTTTTTAGTGTCCCTTACCCCCGTATTCAGAAATGTGCCTCAAGGGGAAACTAAAGACAGACGATTTCTTCTGTATTAGTGTAATCGCCCTTCGACAATGCCAGAACAACCCTCGCTGAGAAAAAAAAAACGCTTGGTGGGCCAGAGAAGGGGTAAAAACGAAAGACGGGTGGCGATGCTGCCTTGAAGTTCCTGCCATCCCGCGGTGACATCATGGATTTTGACTGGTGTCTTCTAGGACTTAGGTAATTATTTGGCGGCAAAGATTGACTAGCATTGTGCTCTAAAGGAGCCAAAAACTGAATGTGGCAAGTTCAGGAATTCTTACTGTGGTAACGCCACCAAAACGTGAAAAATTACTCTAAAATCTGATGTACCAGCGATCGGGTTTTAGCGCAAAATAAAAAATCTTCGATCTTCATTTTCTCATTTAATAATCAATTTATAATCAGGAATTTGACAAGTTTTTAATGCTACTTTATCAGTCTAAACTGGTTTATTGTTTCTCAAAGTATTTTGTCCTATTTGGGATGTTGTGGTGCGCAGTAAAAGTTCTCGAAACTTGCAATGTTCAGTCTCTTGCTCCTTTAAATTCCAATGCTATCCATCTTGACTGCTAAGCAATTATTCTAGACTCGGACACTTTCAGAAATCCATGACATCGCTGTGAATCGGTGTGGGATCGTTGAGGCTGTGTTGCCCTTTGGCTTTTGTTTTTCTATCTGTTCTGCTTATCAAGCCTGCTCTCGCAGTAAGACATGCTTTCTAGTATTGAAGCTTAATTTTCCAGTATAAGTCAACATAATTTTCTTTCTATAGTGTTGCTTGACTGATGCACCTGCGCCGATTTGCGACCTCTCTCCTGCTTACCGTAACGCTGAGCCATTCTCGTAGATGCAATCATATTATAAACGTTTCTTTAATGGCAGTCCATTTATTTGCAGTCTTAGTTTCTCCTAGACTGAGAATGTAGTGTACAATTTTCCAGCTTAAGCGTCTGTGTTTATGAGGTATTCCAACTTATGCAAGCATTAAGCGAGGATCATGTGTTGTGGTGAAAAGTTTGGCATAACTGCAGTATTATTCTAACCTTATAATGGTTGATTAACCTCCTACTGCTAATTGGACTGCATGCTCAAAAGCGGTCTGACATGTCAGCCACATGGTTAAGCTAGGGTGAACCGAGGTGGTGCTTGTAGCAGCTGTGGGTCACTGTTTTGTTGGCTGCAGCTGTAATGTGCTGCAACTTCCTCCTCACAAACGTCTGGGGCAGGCAACTGCTCCGCAGTTAAGAAACTCGGAAGATGGAAAGCAGCTTTGCAGTTTAACGTGGCTGAAAACTGAGGGGGCAAAGGCTTGAAAAGGCCAGCAGCAGCAGCATGGTCCGCCTTTGCAGATGTGAATAGTTAGAAGCACATTGCATCATCACGGCTTCCTACATGCAGGCGCAGTGCGTTGAACGGGGGGATGGGGCAGTGTTCCGCCCCCTTGTGGAGGGCTCGGGTTGCAGGCTCTCCTTGCACGGTGGGGGCGGGAGGGCACTGCAGTATCGGCTACACAAGCTGTCTGTGCCCCCCCTCTAGCTCCGTGGGACACACACGTTCATATAACCGGGACTGAGAAGGCAACAAAAACAAATGTTGCAGCTGGATACTCATTGTGCACAAGGATGTGTGCGCATGCTGTTAGTTCGGAAGGAGGGAGTGCAGGGGGATAGTTTGAATTGATGGTTCAATGAATGATACGAGGCTGCACAGCAAGTGTCGCATGCTTTTCAAAACCTTGCCTAGGAAGCAGTGACAAAGTGCTTTGACAAAATGAGTGCGTCTCTTTTTGCTAGTGTCTGTCGTGTTTGTTCTATGCGGCCTGCAGTCTTTCATGCTTGCTATGTTGTGGCAAGCTTTTCTGGTGAATCATGCAGCAGCAGCAAGTGCTGGGCATAACCATAGCTAAATTATGCCTAGTGTTCTGCGTTTTTGGTGTTTCTTTTTTGTTCTTGGGCAAACATTTGTCTGCTTTCTTTAGTTATCAAATTTCGTGTTCTTCACTTCAGTTTTACTTCTGAAATTTTTTTTGTCACTAAATGCTGGGACTAAATGCTGATGCATCTTTTCCGTGGTTTTGCTGCTACTCCTAAGAATCGGAGGTTTACGTGGTTGTGCACGATGGTTGTGCCATGGCAAGTTGCACATTTGCTTAGTTAGTGATGCATCACATTCTTTGGCGCAGTAGTGGCCATGGTGCTCCACTGCTTAGCATGAGGTTGGCAAACAAGCTCTGCAGAAATCTACTGAGTGGACAAAGTTTCATGAAAGAGCAAAACAAATTATCTGCTTGAGAGTAGCATGAAGTTATATTGCTTCATACTTGGCATGCAATGCTGCTACGCAACAAGCTTGGCCATTAAAATTGTTGACCAGTCTGTGCCAGCAGTACAAGCTGGCGAGGCTGCTGCGACAGGCTGCAAATGTAAAAAATGCCAAAAGGAATATAATTAAAGACTGAATGATCTAAACATATTAGCACGAATGTGTTTGCTCATTTTGAAGGATGTAAACTGATTTTAATTTATGGAGTGTAAATAAAGAACAGTATGAAATAATTGCTGGTATAAGGCACAGAACTATTTCTTGGTGTAAATGCAGCCACTGCAAGAAAGAAGTCTTGCTAAACTCCAGTGTTGCATGTGCTGTGTGAAATGCGGCATATTACTGCTGTGGCTAATAGCTTTGTGCTGCTGTCAGATGGACAGTTTCTTTTAGTTTCACAGAGCTTGCTTAACGTTGCGGGTTTCCGCAGTTATTTACCACATTCCGTCGCCCTGCACTTTAGTTGTCCATTTGGCATCGCCATGTAATATTATAGCCTCCTGGTTAGCTCGGATAGTAGAGTAACTATGCCTGGGCCAAGTCGGGCCCATCGCAGTAGGTGTTCTAGGCAAAAGTGCTCATGTGCTGATCTGTAAGTGTGCATAAAAAACAGCGGTAGTCATGATTGGTGTGATCTCAAACCCTTCACTAGTCTTTCATGCCATTTTTTTAGACAATAAATCCCTACCCAATCAGTCATTTTTTTTCTTCGCCTATTGTTGCTGTGCACATGTGCTTACTTGTCGATTTGGCACTGCATACTTGTTAGCATATTCTTTTCCTTATAGATTCTTGGGCTGGGTCCCCAGGACACACAAGGGAGTCAGTGCTGCTAGTTTTCAGTATTCACCAATCTATTTGATTTTAGAGATTTCATTTCCACGCTTATTGTAGATTGCATTACCGTCCACAAACCTAATTAGCACCATAGAAGCGTAAAAGGCATAGCATCATAGAAGCGTAAAAGGCATAGCATTAGACCTCGCCATATCGCAAGATTTTGTGCTTGCAGGTCCATCCACAACCTTAAATTCAGCGAAGATTGCAAAATAGTGAGCTTACTTTACGGCATACATAACATTCTTTCCACAATTGTTGGGCACTATGGCCGGAATTTCGTAAGGCAATGGGTGCAGGCCCATTGTCCATTTTTTTAAAATTTTATAGGGCAAGGCAATTTCTTACCTTTTTTGTTCTATATGGTTGGGGTGGTACACCTTTCAGTTCTAGTAAGAATCTTCACACTTCTCACCTATAATGTACAGAACTACCATAGCATACATTGTATGCCTCCGCCCTTTCACAAGATACAAATTATTTAGCAAAAAGCTCAGTGAGTCCATCCCTGCAAAACGCTGCAGTCTGTGATTTGTTGAGTGTAGTGAGTTTTCTGGCATACCTCATGTTGGGCTAAATTGGTTGAAACACAGCTATTAGAAGATGGGTGAAAATTAACACACTTGTCCAGTCTGTACTTCATCTGTGTGTGTGTGTATGTGAATTTGTGCGCCTCTTCTAATAGGTGTGCTTCTTGGCCTTTTGGTAGGCCACGTTAATAAAGATGCGAAACAAGCAACGTTAAAAAAACATTAAAAAAATGTCACTGGACAAATGCTGGACTAATACCCTAGTTACACGGGCGCGCTAACCGCAGTTAAGACGCACCTCAGTTACGGCCAACCGCAGTTACACCCAGTTAGACGGAAAGCCTAACTGCGGTTATTCCACTAACCATGGTCACTGCAAACTGAGGTTGGCCACCTCAGTTAGCTCAGGTTAACGAAGCAAACAGACAAAATGGCGGCACCCGTGCGGATGGACGAAGGCGACGCGGCTCCAACGAAGGAGACGGCCGAAAAGTCTTCTCAAAGACGTGTAAACTGGTCTGTCTCAACAACAGAGTCGTTGATACGCCTTTGGGAAGACAATCTTGCCGCGCTGCGGTCAAACACGCGAAATGCGCGCATTTACGATGAAATGACGCGAAGCCTGAACGCACGCCTGCCTGCCAGTGAAGTGCTGTTCACAGCGAATCAGCTTCGCCAGACGCTTGAAAACTTAAACAAGCAGTACCGGTGAGTACGAACTGAAAGAAATGAAAAAGTCGTCGAGGTCTTCATCCCCTTCACACGATACAGGCTTGCTCAACGCCATGGCACAGTTGGCGTCATCAGATTATAAAGCTGGCAGAACCGACAAATAAAAAAAAAAACGAAGCAATACCGTACACAGTCTAGCAAAAACACAAAAGCAACAAACCAATAAATCACAGCTAATCACAGCGCACTCGGCAAAAAATCCCAATCGAGCAATGGATTGCCTTGGCTTTCGTACCAACCGCGAACAGACTTGGCCAGGCGTTGGCTGACTGGCTCTAACTGCTGCCAAACACCGCAAAAGCAATTCATTCAATATGCTCAGACAGTGCAGATGCTAACAGGACAGATATATTTTAAAGAAAATACATTTTTCTGTCAAAATAATTTGAAAGAACAGCTAAACAATTATTTTTTCATTCGCAGTACTGAGTATCACGTGACCCGCTTAACAGCTCTAACTGAGGACAGCTTTTCCCGTGTAACATATGTCAACTGTAGTTGACGCTAACCATAGTTCAGTCCGGTTAACTGAGGTGCGTCTTAACTGCGGTTAGCACGCCCGTGTAACTAGGGTATAACAACTGTTAGTCAGACATTGAAAACTAGCAATTTCAATGTCATTGTGCCACTGGCTCATCCATTTCTTCAGTGTTCCAAGTTAATGAGGACTTTGCTCGTAGGTTACCGTGACAAAATTTTGATCTAGCAGCGCTAGTTTGCTGTACACCTAATGTGTAAAGGTTTTATGAAATCTCGACTTTTCCTCTCTAGCTGGTATATCTGGGCTGGACTGCATAGGTATGCTCGAGCAACTTATCGGAGGTAGTGAACTTAACCTAAATTTCCCCTTCAGCATGACGGGAAAGTGTTGCCCTATTGCATGCACACCTGATAACCGACTGCTCTCCTGCTTATCTATATTGCTTTCCTTTGAAAACTCTTATCGCGTGGTCCGAAGCCGTATGCATTGTACGTTCTTGCTTTGTGCCCGACGACTGCAGTATTGTTTCCTAGCTGCCTCTTATCCATTATGCCGAACCAAATGCTGAGCTTTGTCTATTTCTAATTGGCAACCCTGATTGAGTTTCATCATCGCACCGGCCATTGTCTTGATTTTATCGTGACATGCTCGATTGTTAAAAGTTGATTATTTGTGGCCATTGCATTCGTCTCCAAAACTTAATTTTTTCATTTCCGTCTAGTTTAAGGCGAAAGACTAAATATTGACCCTTTTTGCGGCGATCCCGTGGGCGCTGCCACATTTGATCGCAGTGATGATGTGCTGGGCGGACAGTGTGCCGTATTATCCCTAGATTGATACCCAAAAATTCCTAGATTGATACCCAAAAATTCCTAGATTGATACCCAAAAATTCCTAGATTGATACCCAAAAATTCCTAGATTGATACCCAAAAATTCCTAGATTGTGAAAAAAAATTTCTAAACTTGTTATACAGTGACGTCGCACTTCACGGGGTCGCAGAGCCTTGTGTGCGCTTCTGTTCACATCTTTGTCTTGTTGAATGATAAAATAAATTGGTTTCCTTTTTACTTGGCTCACCTTGCTCATCACCGACCGCTCCACAAGTTGACTTTGGTAATGCATCTACTGTACACAGAGCTCTTGCAACCATGTACGTATGAGGTGCTGTGAAAGTAGATATATGGTAAACTGCCAAGCATGCGTCCTCGTGCACACATATGATAAAACTGGCCAAGCTCCAGAAGTTTCCCTTTTACACGCGCTGCGCTGCTGCTGTAATACCCAGCCGTGATAATTCTTCGTCCTTTCACGAAGAGGAGCAAACAAGGGTTTCCAAAGCCAAGCATAGGCGGCAGCTCTGAACGTCTTTTTTGGTCCAAAAGAAACACTATTTACAGGGTCGCCGGAAGACATGCCCCATACGGCCGTCAACAGAACAGCGACACCCCATAGAATATAGAACGACACCTGCTCCACCCTCTCCTATTACGATGCCAGAATTGAAAGGAGTCGCGAATGTCTATAGTGTCTCTAGCGACCGCTACTCTGGCTGCACTACTCCGCCTCCACTGGTAGTGCTAGAATGTTCACAAGCAGCTGGTTCCAGTAACCTTCCTAGAGTTTACATGGGTACAACTTCTGTACAAGTTGGTTTACAGGTTCACATATGTACAACTTATGAATACGCATAGCGTCGTAAATGACGAGACAACTGCATCTTTCAAAATCTCTAGATACTTTGAGAAAGAAGCGAAATCTGGGGATAAATCTCTAGTGTTGGCATCACTGTGGGTAGACGACATCGAAGCATTGGCCACAGCTTCAAAGAACATGCAAAAGTGCTTTCGGAGCTGATTAAGCTATGTCGAAACTGCGCGAGCAGGGTATACGATGCTTGTTCTAAGAGCGGGGCTAAATATGTATTCCAAGCTATCCAAACTTTCCGCTCATGAATTGGGATTAGTGTTTTGCACTTTGTTCTTTCTTTGGGGGCAAATATTTTGAAGCAGTGGCTTGTTACATTTCTGTGTTTTGACTTTGTGCTTTGTTTATATTCATTCAACTTGGCACTGGTTTATTGATGAGCTGCAGATGGTGTCAGCCAATCGCTAACAATCTGCTGAGCTAGAGGTTGCTGGCTTGTTCCCAGCCACGGTGGCCGCATTCCCATGGGGGGCGAAATGCAAGGCAAGAACGGTTGTGTGCCGTGCTTTGGGTGCATGTTAAAGAACCCCAGGTGGTCAAAATAAATCCGAAGCACCCCACTACGGTGTGCCTCGTTATCATATTGTGGGTTTGGTGCATAAAGTCCCAGAATTTAATTTGAGTTACGTCATCTCTGTTCATGAGGTATGCAGTATACATTCATGTTACTCGTTACTTTTTAATTACCCTGTTTAAAAAATACCATGGCATCTTCTGCCATTGGCCTGGACTTCGCAAGGTCAGATTTATTCCCTCTTCACAACTTTTGTGTTTTGCTGAATTAAGTATAAAAAGGGCAAAAGTGGTATACACAATAAAACAGCTTGAAACAGCTCTTCTGCAGCATTTGGTGCCTAAACGGCTACATTTAACGGTGCTTAAAATTGTTTTGCATGCAGTGCCATTCAACTCAGTGACACTTGGCCATTGTGCATTTGTCCTTTGCAGCTCACCAACATAGGGATCAATGCAGCCAACGTGGGTTTCAACACGCTCACCATGGAGTCGGACAAGTTCATCTGTGTCCGAGAGAAAGTTGGGGACGCCGCGCAGGTGGTCATTGTGGACATGGCCAACCCGACCAACCCCATCCGACGGCCCATCTCCGCAGACTCGGCCATCATGAACCCCGCCTCGCGAGTCATCGCCCTCAAGGCGTCGCGCACCCTGCAGATCTTCAACATTGAGATGAAGAGCAAAGTGAAGGCGCACACCATGACGGAGGACGTAGTCTTCTGGAAATGGATCAACGTCAACACCATCGCTCTGGTCACAGAGGGGGCCGTCTACCACTGGAGCATGGAGGGGGACTCTCAACCGCAGAAGATGTTTGACCGCCACTCGAGCCTCAGCGGGTGCCAGATCATCAACTACCGGACGGACGCCAAGATCCAGTGGCTACTCCTGATCGGCATCTCGGCCCAGCAGAACAGAGTGGCCGGGGCCATGCAGCTCTACTCGATGGAGCGCAAGGTGAGCCAGCCGATCGAGGGCCACGCCGCCGCCTTTGCCCAGTTCAAGCAGGAGGGCAACACAGAGGTCTCGACCCTCTTCTGCTTTGCCGTGCGCACCCCGCATGGCGGCAAGTTGCACATAATTGAGGTGGGCCAGCCCGCGGCTGGCAACCAGGCGTACCCGAAGAAGGCAGTGGACGTGTTCTTCCCGCCCGAGGCGCAGAACGACTTCCCAGTGGCGATGCAAATGAGCCCCAAGCACGACGTGGTGTTCCTCATCACGAAATACGGCTACGTGCACCTGTACGACCTGGAGACTGGCACCTGCATCTACATGAACCGCATCTCGGCCGACACTATTTTTGTTACCGCGCCCCACGAGGCCACCTCGGGCATCATCGGAGTCAACCGCAAGGGACAGGTGGGTTGCTTGCACACTTGCGATCTTCACACTTTTTTTAAGGGGTGTCTTCTTCATTTCTTGCGGCCATGTAGTGACTAACTGCATGCTACACATGCTACACATCACACTGAAAGCATTGCATTTGCGTGGATATGCAGAAACAATGCAGTGGACAGGAAAAATTCAGGAAAAACTTTGTGTAATTGGTAGGCTTGTGCGAATATTCAATATTTTTGAATTACTATTGATTATTGTGCTATTCAGTATTCACATTGGCTCGAATTTCAGTATTAGAAGTTTCCAATGTATTCAATATGTACAAATGGGAATTTCATAACAGGTATAAAATGTGTATTATCGACAAGTTTGTTTTCGGTGAACAAATAGCATCGCATGGCTCAGAGCCACGACAAGCCAAAAACGGTTCACTTAGTCGTTGACCGATTTCTGCACCTGCCCAATTATTCAAACATCTAGTGAACCAATGTGTAATGTCTACTGAAGGCGCTAATGCTGCAAGGTGTCGACTCAATTTTGTGGACATGATCTCCCGCGTTCATGATGTCGTTAAAAGAAATGGTTGCCGTACAGAAAGCACCATTCAGCCTGTCCCATGTACTCTTGCTTTTTTTGGTGAGATGGTTTCTTCGCTTCCTGTGAGCCATATGGCCTCAGTGAATAGAATCTGGCACGCCCCAGAATTCATTCGCCTCGACAACTAACTTTTGTCGCTGGCACCAGGTGAAGCAGCACCTGACAGCCAGAAGCATGGCGTTGTGTGTGGCATACTGTTGCAGGAAGTTAGCTGCTCATTGGTGACCGAGCCTGAAATAATGCTCACAGACTAGACTGGGAGCTGCAGAAGTGGTGAGCATGCCTGCAAGTTTGTGTGTGCAGAACGGGTTAAGGAGACTAACTGCCAGTGTCGTTGTGGAGTCAAGGTTGCACTTCGCAGCATGACGCTCGAAACACTCCCGCAGTCTCGACTGTGATGAAATCACAATTGCAGTACTTAAGTACAACAGTGAGCAAAAGCTTGTAAACTAATTTTGTGCTGCTGGCATTGTAAAAAAAGAAAAAATGGAACTTGTATTTATGTGTGAAAATACCTGAAAAAAAAATTCACAGACGATTACAATACTCCCTAGTGCGAAATTTGAGCGCAGCTCTACATGAATTTTTGATTGTGATATATTGAGGCATAGAATTTGAGAGAGAGACGTCGCAGAGTCGGCAGTCAATGTATATCTGATCTGTGGGTCAAGGTCAAGTGCGTCGGCTGTTATACATGACTCGTCGAAGGTTCCAGGGTAATCACTGGTGCAGCTTGGCTTCCAGAAAGTACTACACGAGTCGCATTGTGCATACAATCAGTTTACAAAACAATCGCAAACCATGACAATCGAAACAAGCGCTAACGAGACCAAACCAAACAAGCGCGAGCTTGGGCTGACATGAGCAGACGATAGTACATAACTAGTGGTTCGTCCCAGGAACGGGCCATTAAGAGCTGTGCTCTAAAACAGCACATTGAAAATAAACTGATTCCAGTGGTGGGGTCTGGCTACATCTGGCATGTGTGTCAAGGTTTTTGCGAATCCCACTATTCGCTTCAACCTCGCGTCGAACCGAAAGGATACTCGCATAAGCCTAGTAATTGGCATTAGCACCCGTAGCACTGCAATATAAGATGTGCGTATTGAAGGCCAAGGTTTGGGCTTGGCAATGTTGTACTTTAACCTAAATCAGTGTTAGATGTCAGCTTTGGTATTTGAACCTTTGCCCGCGAAAGTAGGGCTGATTGTACTGGCAATTGAGGTTCCTACACTCCAACATGGTATGTCAGGTACCCTCATTTTTGGGCTGTGCTAACGGGACATACCTTGATTGTGCATTATAGGACCGTATTATTTACTGATAATTCTCACATGGACTCTTTTACTTTTGTGAGTTGTAACACCCCAGTGCTGTAACATTGCTTCGAGTGCAGGGCATGGTGTCCGCTGGGTTATTAATTGAATGAGCACTCCAAGTGATAGCGTCGAAAGTGACGGACCGAGAAAGCAGCCCTTGGTTGCTGTCTGGCAATGCATAGAGTCGTGATCTGTTGCTCTTGGTGCTTCAACTAGTGGGAGACTCACGTTTGGCATGTGTGTGTGTGCAGGTCCTGTCAGTGAGCGTTGAAGAAGAAAACATCATCCCCTACATCACAAATGTTCTCCAGAACCCGGATCTGGCACTGCGCATGGCGGTGCGCAACAATCTGTCGGGCGCAGAGGACCTCTTTGTGGTGCGCTTCAACGCCCTGTTCAGCAGCGGCCAGTACTCGGAGGCTGCCAAGGTGGCGGCCAACGCCCCGCGGGGGGTGTTGCGCACGCCCCAGACCATCCAGCGCTTCCAGCAGGTGCCCAACCAGCCGGGCCAGACCTCGCCCCTGCTGCAGTACTTTGGCATCCTGCTGGACCAGGGCCAGCTGAACAAGTACGAGTCCCTAGAGCTGTGCCGGCCCGTGCTGCAGCAGGGCCGCAAGCAGCTGCTCGAGAAGTGGCTCAAGGACGACAAGCTCGAGTGCAGCGAAGAGCTCGGTGACCTCGTGAAGCAGGTGGACCCGACGCTGGCACTGTCCGTCTACCTGCGTGCCAACGTGCCAGCCAAGGTGATCCAGTGCTTTGCCGAGACGGGCCAGTTCCAGAAGATTGTGCTGTATGCCAAGAAGGTGGGCTACACACCCGACTACGTGCTGCTGCTGCGCCAGGTGATGCGCCTCAGCCCCGACCAGGGCACCGCCTTTGCCCAGATGCTGGTGCAGGACGAGGAACCCCTGGCCGACATCAACCAGGTGCTGTGCTGGGGCTATTAATTACCACAGTAGTAGGCGAACATTTTTCTACTCTAAAGGGGCGCGGTAAAAACGTCAGGAATGCCTTTATTCATTTCTTAATGAATTTTTTTAAATTTACTTCAAGGTCCTAAGACATGGGTTCTCAAAGTGGGTCTGGGGTTCCGCGAGCCACTGATAAATTTTCCGTGGTCCCGCGCTCGCCAATTAAGTGGCTAAAACGGCGAACAAGAGGTGTGTTCGATCCGCAGAGCTTGTAGCCACCGAAACTTCGAAAACGGGCAGTGCGCCTAAGCTTTCGCACTTGAATCTCGGAGGCCGTAACTTACCAACATGCGCATTTCTCCCGTTTGTAGATAGGGTAGGTGCCGATAGCGTGCGTACTGACGTATACGTCGGAAGAATAAAAAAATTAATGCGCGGAGCACCACAAATGCGCGCCGCGAAATAGCAAAAACAGCGCTAGCGTCCAAAAACGAAGCGGCGCAGTCCGCATTGCTAGGGTCCTCAGCGGCAATCCTACGCGATACGTGACTGACAGCAACGCCGGAATGCTTTATGCTTATTTGTGCCCTCAAAGCCCTTATTCTTGCATTAATCACCGCGCGTAACACCGCGTTGGCGGCTAGCCACGTGCTTCCATAAGTGCGTAGTCGCCATCTGTGATCGCGTCGATAGCCACCAGTTTTGTCTGCAGCGGTTGCGACAAACAGTAGTTTCGTTTTGACTTGGTGAGTGCATCGGCCGCCTGCCTTCTGAACCACAAGGAACCATAAGTCCATGATCGCATCTATAACGGCCGCGGTTTCGTCAGGATCGGTTGCGGCAAACAGTAGTTGCGCTTTGACTCAGTGCAAAAAGGTCAGATTAAGAGCATTAGCTACATCGCGATGGACGGACGATTTGTTGGCGGTCCAGCTCCCTAGCGAAAAAATAGCCGGATGTGCGTGCGGTAGTGAAAAGCGTGTCTGCAGATAAGACGCGCGCCACGGCCGCGCTGCGAAGGATGTTGCGAGGCCTTCGCCGCTGCTAGCCCTTAATCAGTCATGAGATGACAAGAATTTCAGCTTCCTCACTGCTTTTGTGCAAAATAGAAACTAGATTTGCTGATGCATTCAGTAAATAAAAGCATGTTGAAGTAGTAAGCATTCATTTATTGTTTTCTTGATACTCTGAATAATTCGACATTAGTTTAATTAGGACATTTTAATTCAGGGAGGGGGGGGGGGAGGGGTTCCTTGGCGCTTCATGGAGCTTAGCAGGGTTCCCCGGATCGAACATGCTTGAGAACCCCTGGCCTAAGATATGCATTACAGGAGCGTGGGGTGGGGGGGGGGGGGGGGGGTACGTGGCACATGGCATGTAGTACAGCCAGGACAATGCACTTCATGCAGCCTAGAAGAAAAAGCATTTTCTGCCAGGCTGCAGAATGCAAAATAAGCTCAGCATAAATAAAACGATAACAAGAATTGCAGTTTTAATGCATTTTAGTCCGCCAACACCCAGGAAGCTCATCACTGCAGTTTTTGATTGGTGTCACACTATAGTGAGGTAGTGCTTGCTCGCTCACATTTTTTTTTTTTGGAACTCGCTTGTTCTGTGTTCTGAAGTGCAATCCGATGGTCACCACTACAATGCAGTTAAGTGTGGAATTGCGGAGCTAGTCAACTGCAGGTCATCAGCAGCCCACGAATTTGGTTGAGAGCTTTGGGAGATGGGGCAAGGGGGGGGGGGGGAGAGGTTTTATTTTTTATTCATTTGCAACTTCCATGCATAAGTAAATGAACCCTGTGCTGGCACATAGTTTCTGATAAGCCACTGTTAGTTGAACCAAAATACTATCATTGAAATTAGGGCCCACATAGTTCAAATGTAATTTCCAGAAAATAATTTTCATCTCAATAGAGCATTCGAATGACAACTTTTGGCAGTTAAACCATAATGGCTTTACGATTAGGCTTAGTGGCAAAATGGCACTCGGAAATCCAACAACTCGCTCAGCCACGAGAAATGTAGCCAGTCCTGTCATTTCAAACCAATATTCGTGATGCTGACATCTAAAAACGGCCCAATGTATGGAATGGCAAGTCTGAAACGCTGGTCAGCTGCTTCTGTATCGGGGATGAATTTTTTTCACTGTGTTCCTTTGACTTTAGAAGTGGACATGAGCTTTATGGAATGTGGCTTTGCTGCATTGCACTTGCTGAAGCTCTGCCCGAGTTTGGGCAGCACAAATTTTGCAGTCAGGACTGTATCGGCAATATTATCTTTTAGTGTTGCTGTTGGATGCAGTGACAGTGACTTGTTTCCCCTGACACACTAGTCAAATGATCTGGCAGGAATGTGTGTTCAAGTTGAGTGCTTTTTTGAGCTTGCTCTTGCCCCATGTGCAGATCGTGGATGTGTTCATGGAGTCCAACCTAGTCCAGCAGTGCACGGCATTCCTGCTGGATGCCCTGAAGAACAATCGGCCCTCGGAGAGCCACCTCCAGACGCGGCTCCTGGAGATGAACCTCATGACGGCGCCGCAGGTGGCCGATGCCATCCTAGGCAACCAGATGTTCACCCACTACGACCGTGCCCATGTGGCACAACTCTGCGAGAAGGCGGGTCTGCTCCAGCGGGCCCTGGAGCACTACACCGACTTGTATGACATCAAGCGCGCCATTGTGCACACCCACCTGCTGAATGCTGAGGTGAGGTGTCAGGGGGGAGTTGTCTGTGCGATTGTTTGCAAGTTGGCCATCAGTTATTTCCTTCTTAGACTCTTGGGCATTGTGTGCAAGCTGACACACGTAGAATATCTGGAAAGAATGTAGCATAGGGTTTAATGCTGAAAGCAAAAATGATAGTGCAAGATTGTGCCAGGATGGTAATTTGGGAGGGAATCAAGCAGAGAAAAAGTGCAGTGGGAAAGGGAAAGAGTGTGCAAGTTTAGGCAAGATGGTTCGTTGATTATCCCCAGAACTGGAATGGCTTGTGCTTGGTGCAGGAAACCATTCTGGAATGCTATTTCAGCAGATTATTGCATACAGGAAGAATGAGGTGTCTTGCAGATGTCTGGGTGATAATGCATACTATGGGATGACCGTGGTTTGAACAGGAAGATCGGGGTTGTTTTAACAGGTGCACACTTGTAATCTTGCTCCTTCCTATCTCCTAGGTGTCAATTGTTTCTTTTTTTTTTTTGAGCTTGGTAAAAACTGGAATGAAGGGTGGGATATCATTATTTAGATTTCTTTGTACCACAACTGTATGCAGTGTGGATGTAATGTTTGATTGTACAAATTTAGGGGAGCCTCACAGTGTGCAGCTTTTTATAGCTTTACCTGCAGTGTGTGAATGGCTGTATCCTGCACTGGCTGACTCAGTGTCATGTGTTGTGTGTGCAGTGGCTGGTGAACTACTTTGGCTCGCTGTCGGTGGAGGACTCCCTGGAGTGCCTGCGGGCCATGCTGACGCACAACCTGCGGCAGAACTTGCAGATCTGCGTGCAGGTGGCCACCAAGTACCACGAGCAGCTGACTACCACGGCGCTCATCGACCTGTTCGAGTCGTTCAAGAGCTACGAGGGCCTCTTCTACTTCCTGGGCTCCATAGTCAACTTCAGCCAGGACCCAGAGGTTCACTTCAAGTACATCCAGGCCGCCTGCAAGACTGGCCAGATCAAGGAGGTAGAGCGCATCTGCCGCGAGAGCAACTGCTACAATGCCGAGCGGGTCAAGAACTTCCTCAAGGAGGCCAAGCTCACCGACCAGCTGCCGCTGATCATTGTGTGCGACCGCTTCGACTTTGTCCACGACCTCGTCCTCTACCTGTACCGGAACTCCCTGCAGAAGTACATCGAGATCTACGTCCAAAAGGTGCGTCAACAGATTCGTTTTGGACTCTTACTTATAGTTTCACAAGGTGACTGGACGATGCAAGCTTGTATAGTAGGGTCTCTATTTTGCAATGCAACCGAAACCTGGCCAAGTTGGTACTGGTTCTTCGTTAAGCTGGAACATGTGCTCATGACAATCGCAACTACATTTATTGGTCTGAGGATTTTAGCCCTTTATGGAAGAGGGCTGCCTGTATGCAACCAATCAGAAAAATATTAATTTTTTTTCTTGCAGAGTTTTAGTTTGGTTGCGGGAGTGTCTGGCTGAATTTCTTCGGCTACCACCACTGATGACAGGCAGCATCAGTCATTTGTTGTTTTAGAGCAATAATAGAGGACGAGGAAGATTTTCGTCATGCGACTCTCTTTGCGCGAATTTGAGTGCACGGTTAGAGGAGAAAGACCGATGCAAGATTTCCTGCTGCAGTAATAGCGCACAGTTGATGTAGGGGAAAGGCACTGTACACGCCACTTTCACAATCGATGAGGACTGTCTGTACACGTTCCTCACGAAGCCATAGGTGGCTTGGGGTGAACCTCACTTTCATTCTACCTGATATGTTGCTCAGAGGCAACAAACGTATTGCTGAAAAAGCTTCTGCTAAATAGTTGTTTTCGTTGGATATCTTTGTTGTCAGTGTGGTCTGCACATTTCATTGAAAAATAACATTCCCTTAAGGTACAGTCGAACCTGGAAATATCGAATCCGAAGGGGTTTCCAAAAAGTTCTATTATTTAGGTAATTCGATATATAAAATATCAATTTCAACAAATTTTCTATGGGATTTTGCTGCTGTTACACACAATACAGTAGAACCCCGCTGATACGCCGAGAAACAGGAAAAATTCAGAAATGAGAGTAGTGGTGAACTGCACACATTTTTTAATTCTTACGCTTTAAAAAAAGTCAGTTTTGCCTGAAAGCCGAAGCATCGATTGCTATAGCAAAGTAGTAGACAGCTTCATCGTTACAATAGTAGTTTTATCTTCCTTGTAAACTTGTAAACATTCGCTTATTAACTTCAGTGGAATCTCGTTGATACAATCTTCACGGGAACCGGAATTAAGGCATACCATCCGAAAACCGTATCATCGAACGTATTATCCAACCAAATCGTATTATTGGGAAAAGAAAAAAAACGTATCATCCCGAAAAACATTTTATGCATAATCGTATCAATGAGGTTCCACTGTAAATTAACAAGCATGGTGTCTGCGCACACAGGCAAACATGAACACATCTTTGATGAGCGCGGACACTCGCTGTCAAAATGCTGGCGTGAGGAAGCGCGGCTGCAGCAGCGAGCGATGTGACCTTTGTGCTGTCTATCGCTTCAATGCAAACTGAGCACCGAGAACACACAGCATGCACAAAGCTACGAGCAACTAACGCACTTACACTGCCTAGACTCGGCCCCCAACGCAGATCGCTTTCAAGATGCCAGAGTACAATGCCGCCCCCTATCCCTCCCCCCTCAGTGCCTCCAGCGCGACGGAAGATGCGCTTCCTCGCCGCTTTTCTTTGTTACACGTGCGTGATTTAACCGTGGTCGTCAGCTCCCCACGCAGGCTTTCACTCGCACATACAGCGTGCGGTGCGCGGCGATGGCATTATCGCCCTTTCACTTTATACGGAACAGCTATGCACCAAAACCAATTTTAGGGCCTCAACGCATCATGGACACCATCTTTTGATGGCAAATATGGATCTCAAAGGCCATGCTTTTGCTGGCGGAAACCCAAAATGCGTCATAGGTGTCGCCCCCCCAGCACTTTGGGCGGCCAATCCCCTCGTGAAGCCGCCAAGCAAGCGACATGAAAAGTCAACATGCCCGCTCGAGCTGACGCGGGGTGGCAGTTTGCTATGCATGATGTGGGAATGGTCCCTTAGTAGTGATGGAACAGTGGGGTTACCAATGCATTGGGTCCTATGGAAGCTATGTCGGGGCCAGCGGAAAACGATTTAACAGCCAGGAGAACGCAGCACTTGGGAACCCAACAGCAGGGTTCTAGTCAATTTGTGGGTTCGATACATCCAGGTTCATTTGTATATTTATCTTTCTTGAAATGGTTATATAATTACAAATACTTAGACCAAAATTTAAGTGTGCACGCCTTAAGATATGTGGTATAATTGAACCTCATTCATACATTCTAAAAAAAGAATATTGTTAGATAACAATTTGCCATTGTAATTATGACTTTCAGTGCTGTTCTGCTCTGTCCTTGATCTAAGCTTGTGTGGATCGAGGAAGGTTGGCTCGAGATTACTAGTAGAGAGAAAAGAATCATGGCAGAACCAACCTTGGATTGATAGCGTAAGCGAGAGCTTGCGCATTGCAACGATACGCTGTGAAATTTTCATTTATGCACATGTCCGTCAGCCACAGTGGTGGCGCGCTTGCAGTGAAAGCAGTTTTCATTCAGCATTCAAACGTGTTCAGTCGCAAGACACGATGTGCTTGACCTTGTGGAGAAGCACCGTAGTACAAGATGTGCAGTGAATTTAGCCGACGAATGCATCCCAGAATTTCTTCCTTCATCAGGTAGAACATGCACGTACTCACTTTTTGTAGGTTTAATTGTTCGTTTGCGATGTGCCTAGTGCACCAAGCTTGTCATGCGCTAGCTTGCACGAGTTTATAGCACTTTTTCAGGTATGTGTTAGTTGGTCCTATTTTTCGAGCATTGAGCTTCTTAGTGGGCCTACGTTCGAAAGGGACCATGGGACATTTTTATTCATTTATAGTGGCAACTAGAGATATCTAGTGTCTAAAGTTGGCCATAAATGGCTAGAAATATATAAACCGCTTGTGGGGGACAAGAGCCAAAGAAAGCTATTGTTGAAAAAGAGGACAGGGAGGGAGGCACGCTGTCAGTCATGACAACGTGCCATGTCAGTTTCTTCTTAATGGAAGAAACTCCTCCCAAGAGCCAGTAAACCTTTGTGGTGGTACATTGCGTGTTTTTCTCGCAGATTCAGAACAGAACTTGTACTTATTTTGTAAGTAAAGAATTGTTTTTAATATTTAGCACTTTAACAAAAATATTTTTTGCACATTGTAATAAGGTAAATCTTTGTAGCGTATTGTACCAAACTGTGCAGTGGTGTGTTCCTGTCCTCTGCTCGAGCATCTTCTTTTGCTGCTGGCCAGTAATGCTTGCACGTAAAAGATCACATGTAAAGAATTTCTGTTAATGTTTTAATTAGAGGTGTGCGAATATCAATTTTTGAATACAAATCAAATAGAATACGAATACTTAGCTTTGAATATTGAATCTAATATGCACATGCATTAACAAGTTGAGTTAATTTATTTTCTTGGAACATTGCAATTGCATTGTCAATGCTAAAAAGCTGGACTAGTAAGCCATTATACTAAGATGTGTATTTGGCTCATGTTAACTTGGTAAATTTAGTAATTCCCACTAGCTGTGCTTGCCAGCCTGCGCCTTATTATATCACATCAAATGCCCGTAAACTCGGAGGCATCTGACCCTGTGCCAATCGCACTTGCTGGCAAGCAAAAAGTTCAGAATTTGGGGTGGTGTTGCAAAAAATAAAAGAAAAAATTAGAGGACGCGCTTAGCCTTTAAGAGTGGAACGCGATAGCGTTATCGGGCCTAGTTCGCATCGCATTTTTGTTTCAGTGAACTTCACTGCAACACAGAATGTGCGAAAGCCAGCTTACAAAGACCAAGCTTACACCGATCCCCTTAAAGTCGGCTTCACCTTTAAACAGAAATGCATTGCTGGGAAGACATTTTTCCAGGAGCAATATAAGTCGTCTTATATTAAAATGTGAAGGCCCTAGCACTTTATTTTATTGTTTTTATAATTGTTTGCGATTGTCCCGACGCGCGCGGGTCCAAAACACATTACGCAGGCGAAGTCCCAATTTGACCTGCCGAGGATGCGAGCGCCATCTGGATTAGAGCACTGCACGGGCTTGGGCTTGCCCGAAAGCCTGGGCCGGGCCGGGTAGAGCAGTTTTCTCACGGGCTCGGGCCGGGCTCGGGCCGAGCTCGGGCACGGCGTGTGCTTTTGTCCCGGGCCCGGGCCGGGCTCCGGCTTTCTGGTGGTGCGCATGTAACGTGCAGCGAGTTATTGTCGGGCGTCTCAACTCTGAAAAACATGTATTTTTCGGTCTCGGGTCGGGTTTGGGCCGGTTTCGAGCCGGGCTCGGGCCGGGCTCGGGCCTAAGATAAAGGGGTGGTGGGTCGGGCCGGGTGGGTAACGTAGATTATTTCCGGGCCCAGGCCGGGCCCGGGTCTCGTCATAAACGTTTTGATCGGGCTCGGGCGGGCCACCCAATGTAAAAACGGGCCCGGGCCGGGCCCCGGGCCGCAAAAATCGGCCCGTGCAGTGCTCTAATCTTGATATCACTTTTGCAAGTAAATTACCCGTGCGCACCGGGTTGGGATGGTAAAAATGCTGAGAAAGGGGTTTGTGTTTGAGTTTCCTCTTAACAGAATTGTTTTCTCATTCATTCAAATTACAATCCGACGCCACCATGTCTGTAGGTTGTGGTTAAGTCGTACTTTACCATTTTTCTGATGGATTTCACTGCGAGAAATTTAATTTTTGTTCACCAAAACCCTGCACCACGTGGAGGGCCTGCGCGGTCGGGGTGGTTGAGGATGATTTTTTCTGCCACGGACGCCTACATCTACGCCGACGCCGGTTTTTCTGCGACACGGGGCCCTTAATGCTAGCGCGTTATAAGTGTGCCCTCGCAAGCCCGCAAACCCTTGCCCCTTGTAGTCTGGCTTTCCCGCTAAGTTTAGATGCTTAGTGGCTAAGTGTGCTTTACAGACGAAATTTCGCTAGCAGCATGAAATCATCGCGAAATTCAGCACGAAATCGCCCGTATATTCTTGGAAGCAAATGCTGAGAACCGTGTTTTCTCCCGCACAGACAGCAATATATTCAATTTGATTTGAATATTCTTACCCAACCGAATATCCGAACATCTTCGAATATCTATTTCGAATCTAATACGAATGTCACAAATATAATATTCGATAATATTCAAACTTTTTGAATATTCGCACACCCCTAGTTTGAATGCATTAGCATTAGAGAGCTCATGCTAACAAAACCCGGTCTGTCGGCTTGTGCATGGCAAAAGAGGGGAGAAGAATGGAGAGTAGAGGAGGCCATTGCAGGTGGAAGTGGAGGAGGTACCTGACGTCATGAGAAAGTGTGCCACGATGAGGGGAGCACAGGTGCCGCCATGCGGCTGGAGGAAAGAGGAAGCGCACGTTGTACATCATCCGCCTCGGACCAGTGGGAGCGCCGCGCCACCTTGCGCATAGGCAATGAAAGGGCAGAGAAGGCAGTGCACAGTACGCAAATGGATTTCACACTCGGGCAAGTCTGGAGACGTGTCGTGTGTTCAGATAGTTGCATTAGTGGCTGCGTTTGTGTTCTGTGCGCTGTATAGTTAAAGGTAACGATGGATTCCACGCCTTCGATGAGCGGTATAAGTGATTCTGTACAAAAGCGTTGACAAAAAAATGCCAAGGCTATGCGACAAGGAGTCTAAAACATCTCGTATATATTTATATATGCCCTATATGTTTGATCGCACTTTCGACCACAGTTAAATGGAGTGCTTATCGGAGCTAGCACCTGTACCTAACTTGATGTCTGTTAGCTGAACATAAGTCTCTCACCAGGCCGCATTGCAAATTTCAGTTATGCAGTGGAAGTTGTAGGGTGCCATCTAGGGAGGAGTGTTTTACCTCAAGAATTTTTTTAATGGGTTCATTATTAGAGGCCAGCAAAGAAATTGAAATGTCACATTGCTACGCTGTCAGGAGACAAACTTCATGACCAACATAAACACTCTCCTTCTGCCTTGACTAGCGTCTACAAGTGACTCTTTCCTGCCTTCTCCCATGCTGGAGCCGAGGGATCGGGGCACGGTTACGTTGTGAGGCTCGGCTCAATTTTTTCCTCCTCTTCCTCTTTTTTCCGCATGGGGCACTCCCAGTGGCGATATTGCATTTTCTGCATTGGACAATCCACCGAGGTCACATGCCATAATCTGACTTTACAGGCAGTACAGTGCATCTTGCTTAGAGGAATTTGTGCATGTGACCCTGATTCTCTGGCTGGAAACGGGGCTCCCTCAAAAAGAAAGGTGCATGGGCATCTGTTTTGACATTTTGCTTGTTCTTGCGCCGTGCAGCTGCTTATTACTTTGCAGACATGATTGCCACTGTGTTATCTATGTGCCGCACTTGTCTGTTTGCAATGCCCAAACCTGGTGAGGAGCCTTTTAAATTCTTCTTCGGTGATTGCCAGAATGATTCCCGAGCATGGAACATGCGTGTTGCATTGAACTTGACATCTGGTAGCGTGTAATGTGTTCAGCACCTGCTGCCTTTTGGAATTGCAGGTGAACCCTTCGCGCCTGCCCGTGGTGGTGGGCGGTCTGCTGGACGTGGATTGTGCCGAGGAGGTGATCAAGAACCTGATCCTGGTGGTGCGTGGCCAGTTCTCCACCGACGAGCTGGTTGCCGAGGTGGAGAAGCGCAACCGGCTCAAGCTGCTGCTGCCCTGGCTCGAGGGGCGGCTCCACGAGGGCTGCCAGGAACCGGCCACCCACAATGCGCTGGCCAAGATCTACATTGACTCCAACAACAACCCCGAGCGGTTCCTGCGTGAGAACCCTTTCTACGACAGCACTGTTGTGGGCCGATACTGCGAGAAGCGCGACCCCCATCTGGCCTGCATCGCCTACGAGCGGGGACAGTGTGACCGAGAGCTCGTCCAGGTACGTCTAGCCGGGATGTGGGTGCGCGGTCGCAGGTCCGATTTCTGGAGTGGGGGCGGAATGCAAGGATGCTCATGTCCTTACGTTTAGATGCGCATTAAAGAAACCGATGATCAAAATAATCTGGGAGCTCTCCACTGTGGTGTCCCCTGTTGCTCTAATGTTGCTTTGTCTACAAGCCCATGTAAAGTCCATCTGTATTTTGCACAAGCCAACACCAGCAACAGTGTCCTTCTGCACATTGAACTTGCTCTGAGGTTGGCGCAGTTGCACATCTTTATTCCTTTTTCTCGATGTGCAGGTGTGCAATGAGAACTCGCTGTTCAAGAGTGAGGCACGCTACCTGGTTCGGCGGCGAGATCCGGACCTCTGGGCGGAAGTGCTGGCGGAGAGCAATCCATTCCGGCGCCCACTCATCGACCAGGTGGTCCAGACGGCCCTCTCGGAGACACAGGACCCCGAGGACATCTCGGTGACAGTGAAGGCCTTCATGACGGCCGACCTCCCCAATGAGCTGATAGAGCTGCTCGAGAAGATTGTGTTGGAGAACTCAGTCTTCTCGGATCACCGCAACCTGCAGAACCTGCTCATCCTGACTGCCATCAAGGCGGACCGCTCACGAGTCATGGAGTACATCAACAGACTGGACAACTACGATGCCCCCGACATTGCCAACATTGCCATCGGTAGTGAACTGTACGAGGAGGCCTTTGCCATCTTCCGCAAGTTTGACGTCAACACATCAGCCATTCAGGTGCGCTTGTATCACTTTAACACGTTTACACAAATAGTTGTGAGGATGTTGGCGCAGAATTACTGGCTTGACTAAAGCTCCTTTGATTCATCTCTTGTCAATTCAGCATAGTAATTCTGGAAACTGAGTTACGGCAATCTTTCGATGATGGTGAAATACAAAAGTGCTTGTGTATTGTGCTTTGTGTGTGCACATTCAAGAACCCCAGATGTTGGTTAATCCAGAGTCCTCTGTTACAGCAACCATTATAGCCTGTGTCCCTTTAAACGCACTAAATTCTGGCTTGTTGCCTGGCCCCAGCCGATGTACGGTTTATACAGCGGCGTCAAATGCATGCTAATTCATAATTTAGCCACACAATTACTTCAGAGAAGCCCTGAAGTGCAGCAATTGCAAAGCACCACACTTATGTGAGGTGCAGTAGCACCACTACTTTAATGTCTCCTTGATTCTTCTCGTTCGGTGGCCACACAGTCAGTCTGTACAGATTTGTGATTGTGTTGAGACTGTGAGGCTAGCAGCAAAGTTTGTCGTAGGGTTGCCACATAATCGCACTTTACGGACGGCATCGTTAACATGCACTTGTGCTTTAGAATAATTCAGGTGTCTGCCTCAACAGTTCGGTGTCCATGGCAAGGAATGCGAAAAATGAACAGAAAGATACAATGCGCTTTGGAGGTGACAGAGCGCTTCTTATTTCTTCGTGATTTCCTTGGTGTCAGTCTCTTTTGCGAGCCCCACTTTTACTATACGGTGCTTTGGTGGTGCGTCGCAACAGAATCTGTGGGAAAAAGAAACATTGCGGGCCGAGAGCCAACAGCAACGTTTTCGTTGATAGCTTACACGGCGACAACTGATGGGTTGGTGGGTAGAATGGTTAATTTTGGAGCTTTCACTGTAATGACCGTTCAGAATAGCGAACAATTTGCCGTGGTCACCTGAAGTTCGTTATATTGAGATTTCACTGTATCATGAAGTGCCCTTACGAGCTGGAAATATTGCTTGTGCGCAGCAACAATCGCTGCGAAGCTAATCGCGTGCGGCATCTCAGTCACCACCGCCACATTCAACAAAGCTGCTGACAACGTTCAGCAACTTGATAACCATCGCTGAAGCAGGCTCAGAAGTGGGCTCATTTTGTGCTTGCCATCACCTGCTGGCACACAGTCTGACTTCGTATTCCACGTTTACATACAATGCCTGCACGTCTGCTTCTGTGGTCAAGTAGTCGGTAAAGCTTAGTCCGTCACTCCCATCTTCGTGCCCTAGCGGAACAGCATACGTGGCAGAGATTTCCCACGCGGTTTGGGATCGTACGTGCGCAACACACCAGCAGTGCAGAAAACGTGACAAGACATGTGACACGGCTGGTCATTTACGCAGGAGAAACCGGAAACGAAAAAGTTTGAGCTTCACAATCAATAAATGTGGCAGCCTTTCTTCTTTGTAGTGGGTGGGTAGTCTTTATAGCCTGGTCAAAATAAAACCAAATTTTAATGTGTACCATTGCACACCGTAGGCACTTCACACAGCTCTACAGCTTATCAATGCCTATGTTGCGGTATCTTAACGATAGCTCAATAGCTGGTGTTAGAATTGCAGCCCCAGAGATGGCTCTCTCCGAGTCCGATCTCACTGCAAGCACAAGAAACAATTGCAAGAGCTGGAAACGCGTCATGGCTACGATATTTCTGACATCGCATACGAGATAGTGAAGCCAGAAGTGTGTCGCAGCATGGCGATCTGATGAGGCTACAACCAGAAACTACGAATTACCTGGATGGATGCGTGTGGGCTTCTCAAATTATCCAGTCTAATTTGCATAGCATATTACGGGACTGCACAAATTCGAAAAATTAACGGCATTTTAAATTAAGCCGAGATAGAATTATTGAGGTTTTACAGTGGTGTCCTTTGCACTGCATGTGTGGTGGCAACTGTGTGTAGCCAATAAGAGTGCGCAGTTGTGGTAATCAGAAGTTGATCACCTTATCAAAGAAAATACTGCCAGCATGACGTTGCATTTTACAGATGTATTTGGCAAGAAGGGAGCATCCAAAGGGAGGATAGAAAAGGCAAGAGAAACTGCTTGCTCACCCATAAGCACAGTGGTCTAGAGACCCTGTATTAACGTGAAAGCTTTTTATACAGCAATAATAAGCTTCATTCGTAGAGGTGCTCCAAGCACCTTTGTTTAATGCTCGCAGCAGTGCATAAACTCTGCCAACCACCTTTGTGGTATAGGTAAATGTTAAGCAGCCAGTTCCATTGCACATGCCATCCCAGTGCAGCAGCTTTAAAAATTCTTTCCCACACCTCTTCAAATGTAGGAGTGACCAACTTCGTTTGCTCCCCCTGCAGGTGCTGATTGAGCACATCCAGAACCTTGATCGGGCATACGAGTTTGCTGAGCGGTGCAATGAGCCTGGAGTCTGGAGCCAGCTGGCCCGGGCCCAGCTGAGCCAGGGCATGGTCAAAGAGGCCATCGACTCGTTCATCAAGGCAGGAGACCACACTGCTTACCTGGACGTGGTGCAGACTGCCCACAAGACAGGTATGTGGCCTTTGGCAAATGCGATGTGCACTATTCTCTAACCAGTGATAGGGCAGTCCGTGCTACTTCTGGGGCCGTATTCTGTAACGCTTCGGTTTTCGAAAGATTCTGTTTGCGTGCAGCGACTGGTCGCCGCCTGGGTGACGCCGTCGCCTCAGGGCGCGAACGCATTTTTTGATGACGTCATGCACATGTCAATCACGCGGAAACCAAATTTGTCGTCTGCTACGAAGCGAAGCCACGCGCGCTGCTTCGGTCTGATCCGAAACGCGGTGTGCTGTGTGCAGAGCCTGTGCGTGCCGTGTGCACGGGCGAGATCGCGGCACTCGGAGCAAAATACGGCGTGCGCAGTGCCTGTGGCGCCTGTTATCGTGCTTTTAGCGAGCCTCCGTGATAGACGACGACAACCTCGACGTCGACAAGACGCCTTTGAGATGACAGACGAGGGATTCCGGCGACAATTCAGATTCTCAAAAGAGACAGCGCTCCTACTGTGCGAGGAACTTGAGTGTGTATTTTGGCCGCAACGCGAAGTTAGCGTACGACGTCCCACCTAGCGGCATAAATGGGTCAACCGAAGTAAACAAAATTCGTTAAGTCACTCACCGCCAGTACAACTCATACACGTTTCATGATGAAAAACATAAACCTCATCAATACCATGAACAAATTATTTTTATTTACCAAGAAGCGCTCGTAAATTGCTATATTTTTGCTCGGTTTGTGACGTTCACTGCCGCAAAAAGAAACCTTTGCGCCGATTGGTCTGTCCTTTCACTTGTTTTCATTACATCAACGGACCGCCGCAATGTGACGCCGCCGCCAAACCGAATCCTTCGAAAACCGAAGCGTTACAGAATACGGCCCCTGGAATCAACATTGCGACACTGTGCTTGCAAAAGTGTGTTGGAAAAGGCCTATTCTGCTTGTTTCCCCGTTTTAAATCTAGGTGCAGTCTCAAATATTTTGGTCTTGTTTGAGAGGGCAGCAGCTCTTCAGACCTTTCCCACAGAAACAGATTTGCCGTGTCACTTTGAAGTGAACAGTTTGCGATTGTGCTTTTCACTGTCCGTCAATTTGTCGATTTGTCCGTGTACCTATCTATCAATTGCGGGTGCTGTGCAGGATCATGGGAGGACTTGGTGCGGTACCTGCAGATGGCGCGCAAGAAGGGGCGGGAGTCGTATGTAGAGTCGGAGCTGATCTATGCGTATGCCAAGACAAACCGTCTGGCGGACCTGGAGGAGTTTGTGTCGGGCCCCAACCACGCGGACGTGCAGCGCATCGGTGACCGTTGCTTCGAGGACGGCCTGTACGAGCCGGCCAAGCTTCTGTACAACAATGTGTCCAACTTTGCCCGCCTGGCCATCACCTTGGTGCACCTCAAGGAGTTCCAGGGTGCCGTGGACTCGGCGCGCAAGGCCAACTCGACGCGCACCTGGAAAGAGGTGTGCTTTGCATGTGTGGACAGCGAGGAGTTTCGGCTGGCTCAGATGTGTGGCCTGCACATTGTGGTGCACGCCGACGAGCTCGAGGACCTCATCAACTACTACCAGGACCGAGGGTACTTTGAGGAGCTCATCTCGCTGCTTGAGGCAGCGCTGGGCCTAGAGCGTGCCCACATGGGCATGTTCACCGAGCTGGCCATTCTCTACTCCAAGTACAAGCCCGCCAAGATGCGTGAGCACCTTGAGCTCTTCTGGTCACGTGTCAACATCCCCAAGGTGCTGCGAGCTGCCGAACAGGCACACCTGTGGGCCGAACTGGTGTTCCTCTATGACAAGTACGAAGAGTTCGACAATGCTGTGGTCACCATGATGCAGCACCCAACGGAGGCCTGGCGGGAGGCACACTTCAAGGAGATCATCACCAAGGTGAGTTTCCCTCTGGGTTCTGGCTCTTATCATGTGTGGCCCCATTGTTACAGCGGAGTTGCTGTTGCAGCTAGAAGAGCTGAAAAATGCATGCTCCAAAAAGTGCAACATGTGGAACTGTGTACACATTTGAAAAGTGACGTGAGCTGTAGGGAGGCGTGATGAGGGCAATGTGTAGGGCTTGGCTAGGTGCATTGTGGTATGTTATTAGTTTTTCATTAATTGCTCACATGAACTGTTTCTAGGCATCAAAGAAGTGTCGCAAGGTCTACTCAGTGTATGAGCTGGGGTGCACATATACAGAAATAATCGAATTGCGTTAATTCTACCCTGATGGGACTGACAAAATTTATTGAATTATTTGGCAGGTCTAATTAAACAAGACTCACAAAAAACTCCAAAACACATTGCCGATTCATTTGGCATTATTTGCCGTATTCTAACACACCCCTTAAACACACATCCAGTGATGCTTCCGATGGGCCAATTGCACCGAACTGTGCTGGGAGGCACTCCCTGCTACATCCTGCTACATCCTGCTACATTTCAGTAAAATATGAGAAAGCTGTACCCACCCTGCACCTAAGGAGTTGCTCAGGCTTTTGAAAATGATTCAAGTCCGCAAGAGCCTTTCCTCTGCTCCATCTGCAGGGGCCAGCAGCTACGTTAACACCTCGGTGGACCGAGTGAAGCCTCTTCAACTGAGCCGGGATTGTACTGCTGTTTCTTCCATGACTGTTGTCTGTCTATTAATACCTTCCGTCTCCCTCCCATGCGTGCGGGTTGCTTAGGCAACGGTATAGCGTTAGTTTTCAGGTGGCAGCGAGTGATTGCGATGGTGCCAAGCCAGACGCCACACTTCTCTTTTGAACATAAAGCTTACAATGTCGCAGACATGGTGGCCGTGAACAAAGTTGCCACCATTCAATTTGTTGCCTATCCCCCACTTTCGTTAGCGAGGTGATTTCACGGCCATACGGCCGTTATGCTTTTGGTCGACTCTGCACCATACGGCAACTTTTGGTGCTAAATACCGATGTACCATGCCGCTAGGCCTAACTAGCGTCGCTTCAACTGTGACGAAAATTCGCTGCCATCAGGTAGTCGCGGCAAGGTGGCTGTTAATACGTTCGGACCCGTAAACAGCCTCGGCATTTCGGCGTGAAATCATGGGCTAGACTGGTGGCCGGAAGCAGAGGTTGGGTCTGCGGACGATATGCTGGCAGCTACCACGAACTTTTTTTTTGTGCTTAATGGATGTAATGGTGAAATCTCGCATGTAGCCAGAAACCTCCAATCTGAATGCGTGCATCAGAGCAACAGCATTGCACAGTTGAGTCACGCGCGCATATCTGCACATTGTGACGGCACGCGACGCAGATCGAGCTGCAGTGCAATGTGCGAAATGCCTTTGCGGTATTTCAGGTAGATGATATATCAGTGAAGCACACCACTAGGGCATTAAGTAAATTTTTGATACCGCTTGCACCAGAAAAAGCAAAATAATTTTACTGCTAAAGTTCATGATTTTGGACTGTCTGATTATTCGGACGTTGTTTGCGAAAAATTAAGAAAATCGGCTGGATGGCTGTTTTCACCATCAAATTTGACACTCGGTATGCTAATTTCACATTCAGAGGCGAAACTGTCGGCGCAGACAAACCCATCATGTGACATTGGTGATTACCATATTTATTCCAATATAAGGTGAGGTTTCTTCCCGTTTTGCGAATTTCGCGTTTAGGTGCGACTTCGCGGCAGCGTGCATTTCTGTTAGCAGTGTGGCTTTACGGCAGTGGGCTTCTTCGATTTTCTACTTCTGGCAACCCGTGGGCTGCCAGAGCCAGCCAGAGCGCTTTCGTTTTTCTCGGGTTGCTCTGCCCACCGCGTGACGCACTTCCGCCGCATGTTCGTTTTAATCGAGCTGGAAGCTTCTGGCTACCTACGGGCTGCCAGAACCAGCCAGGATAATTTTGGTCTGGCAGCTCTCTGGAAGTTATCTGGCTAGCAGACGACAAAAAGAGGCGATGAGCGCTTGCCGCCATCTTTGTGGGGACTTCATGGATTGCAACGCGGGTGCTTGAGGACTTCTACCTCGCTCAGCCTGGCTTGCGTCGAACGCTAGCGCGCGCCGCCCCGGGTGGCATGCTTGTCAGAGCGATTCTTGATGTCGCCGCGGTTCGTGGATGGCTGATTGCATTACTTGTAGCGTTGTCTAACTAGGGTTCCAACGCACCGTTCCGTCTTGCGAGGCGGTGCCATACGAGTGGCGGCAAACCATTTGAAGCTTTCTTTTGTTTGTGTCCCGTGAAAAGCGCGCTGCGCTCTCGATCATGCTTGCATGGTATCTTCGTGTTCTGCGCAAGTTGTCGAAGTTGTAGACGCTCATTCCCGTACATTGCGGTGCCTTTTCGGTTCATGTCTTTTTCTGGTGGTATCTGTTTTCACATTGCTCGCTTATATGCGGCGATATGTCTTTTTTTCTGAAGTTAACGTAGAATCGCAGCTAACCCATGTTCACTCTGTCTCTCTGTCGTATCTTGGGTGGCAGCTCGAAACCGATGCGTTCTAACTATATATAGGCCATTGATGTTAAAGGATTGCACTGGTTGAGATGAGTAATGACCACACATACTACATTAGCTTTATTATTGCTCTCATGATCAACCAATACTATTTTTCGTGTGAAGCTATTCGCGGGTTACAGGCGGCGTGCATTTTAACGCTGTGCCGAGTGGCGCGGAATCTCACGAAAGTGATCGTATTCCTGAATGGCAACTATACATTTCCAAGGTGGCAATGCAGAAATGGGCCGACTACGCCGCGCGCGCGCTGCCCACTTCGGTTGCTGCCATGCTGGTAGCATGTTTACATTTCTCCTGCGGCCGGCGCTGTCCCGGCGTTTGATTTTGCAAACTTTGGGCAGTTCCGGGTTGTCTTGGGATCCCAGCCCACGTGACTTCCTATCGGAACCGGAACTAGCTGGCTGCCGTCTGGCTGCCAGAACTCCGAAAATTGAAGCCCAGTGCGCACCACCATACTGTGAAGCCACACTATAAGGCAAGATTCGTGCTGCCGTGAAGCCACACTGTGTTGAAGCTCCTTTTCCCTCTTTTAATGATTGCCGTCTTGTGGTTTGACTGTGTTAGTATAATTCAGTATTTTGGGCAATCCTTGCCAAGTCTGAATAACCACATGGGTACTCTATATCACCTTATATTAGTGTGCATTAATTTATTTTTTCTTGGGTCCCCCAACTGCATGCACCCTTGCTTTATAATCGTGACTGCCTTGTAACCAAATCAATATGGTATGTAACACTAGCCTAGAAGCCTCGCAGTTTATAGCAGCTGTGCTACTGCCCTCTCTGGGTGACATTCCCCCGCAATAAGCTACGTAAATTTGGGCGAGGGGCCTGTGTATAGACTCCCACTTACGAATGCGAAATGATCTTACTGAGTGTCCAATTTGATGATGAATATTTTGGAGTGGAAGCGTTCTTAAGAATCAAACAAAATGGAGTTGTCTTTAATTGATAACTCACGTGGAATTGATCACTCAAGTTTTCAGTATAAACATATATACCATAAATCAATTCAAAAGGAACATTTTTGTTTGCCAGTTCTACATGTTCACAAGGACTGTCTGCCAAAGCATATAAATGCCCTATGCAAGCAGCTATTTGCATAGCTGGCATTAGTTTATTTACTTATGATATAGGACTTTATGATATGGAGTTTGCAGTCGCTTTCATAAACCTGCTTCGAAATTCCATTTTACTGCTCCAAACTGGCATGGACCAGCAGCATCACTGCACGCCAACTTGCTATGTGTCTGAAGTAGAAAAAAAATCGGGCAAGTTTGCACTCGGTCGCGCAAAGCTCGCTGGCTGCTACTGCTAGGTATGAACTTGGTTGCTGCTAGGTCTTAACTTGGTTCAACTTAACTACGCATGTAGGAAGGTTTTCTCGAGCGATCATTTTCGGAGGTACCTTCCCTTTCGTGACATTTCGCGTGACTAGCGCTGGACGCGTGGGCGCCTACAAGCGACAGCGCTCCTGGCATGCCACAAACGCAGGCAGGCTAACCAAGGTTGGCACAGTGCCAAGAACGCTGCTGCTTGCCGACGCCGAATGCGTTGGAGGTTAGCCGCTCGATATCAATCGGCCAGCTTCGCTGTGTCTTGAGCTTTGCACGGCCTAGTACAAGATTTCGCTTTTTTTTTCTCCTAGCTCAGCACACCGCGGAGCGAGGAGGCAGGGGTCAGGATAGCTGGCGAGGAGACCGCATGCTTCCTCCTCCTCCTCCTTTTCTGGGTTGCCATGGCTCCCACGGCTACGCACCACAAATTACGGCTGGCTCAAATGGCTTCGCTGTTAATAACATTAAAGCTCCTAAACAAAGTAGAAATCTAACGCACACCCGAATTTTAGCAAGAAAATGAAGGGTCTACCGTTGGGATTAACCCAGTGGTAAACACCGGGGCTGCACGTTTCAGCTTCGCTGGTTAACCATCTGTAGGGAGTGCTTGGGCGGTGAATTTTCTAAGTCAGCTTTGCTGCAATACATCGGTGTTGTGCAGTAAAGCATATGAGCGCCGCAAAGGCAGGTTTAGTTTCGTGTCCAATGGCTCTGCGCAAGCATTTTTTGGCCCAATTTTCTTTAAAAAGAACAAAACAAGAAATGCAGTAGAATCGGGTAAATACCGTAATCATTGTGAGCTACGGTTGTTGCTTGAATATCCTCCTTGGGCATGCAGGAAATAAGCGATTTCAACGGGAGACTTTTCTTGCGTATGTTCAGCGCATTCATCACTATTGGCATCAGGCGCATGCATGCGAAATGGTCAAGCTCAAACTATTCACTGAAGGCCAATTTTAGGATTGAAATAATGAAAGTTTGGGCCATAGAAATGCATGGGCGTGCCAGCCAGAACCTGTGGTCAGGATTGAATTAACAGAAGTCTACTGTTTGCTAATTGAATGTAGAATACTCGAATAATTCATTTCGACGAATGGAATATCTACTATTTGGTTTCTTGAATATTCAGTGTATTGAGTGAGACACATAGCCAGTGCCTGGCTACAACGGAGCCTTTCAATGGATCATTGATCCTGTCACTACAAGGTTCCTCCAGTTGGCAGATACCAATTTCAACAGCACATGTGGAGAGGGAGAGTTTGATTCAAAGTGCCCGACAGTGCACAATAAATTGGACCTGGTGCTGCCAGAACTGATGTATATCATAAGGGATACGCCGTTGCACGTGTGTTCTATTGGGATGGTGACTCTCCAACTGCTAGCCATCAAAATGGGAATAAAAAAGAAATTATCCAGCTCAAGAGTGCAAGCAACTGTTGTGCCTACTTAACAGAAAGTGCAATTGAGAGTGCCATTTTTGCTCTGAAATGGGAAGTATGGCTTGTGGAGGTTCTGAGAATCCTAACAAGAGTATCCTTTAGGTGACTGTTTGAAAGGTGGCTTAAACAACTCCACTTCGGCCCGTCAAGCAACCTTGTGTATGCCATTGCCACTATCATTCAGCTATTAGTGCATCTCTTCGTTCTTGTCATTGCCGGTTTATATGGTGTCCTTACTTCTTCCAAGACCCCAGTGCTAGGTGGGAATGCATTGGACTTGCCAGCCGTACCAACAGCCATGTACAAGTTTCCATCCGATTCCAAGTTTCAGCAGAAGTGTTAACATGTATCGGATCAATGTGCACCACAACTCGAGGTAGTTGCTCTGTTTGTTGCATCCTTTTGGAACTTTAGGTGGACATTATAAAGCACCATCAAAAAGAATTTTTGATGCTTTCAACTAAAACTTGGAATTCTAATTAATGCTGAAACACCAATGTGGTAGTGTCTTTCATAACAGTGGACCGGGCTGTACATTGCAATTTCTTTAACTAATTTATGAATGCCTGGCAACATTCTTGTGGCCCAATGAGGGCAGACTCTTGACTGTGTGCAGCAACGTTTTTGTTGTTTGTTAGTGTTGAATTGTGTTTATCTTCAGTGTTCAGTATTCATTTTTTACCCTTGATTTGATATTCCACATGAGAGCTACTTGCTTAAGTAAGTTGGCTCACGACTTAATTTTTCAGCTCTGGTTGGCTTCACTCGCAAAGCTGCTGAACCAGCCAGGGGCCATACTGTTTCTTGTTTAAATTTTTGGGCTGTTGTGACAAAATTGTCATCAAGAACCAAAGATGAGTGTAAAATGCACTGAGAGGCAAGCTTGGTGCACAATGGAAGGTGTGAACTGCCACGCTAATTGTCAGTCAGGATGATGCAAATTTCTGCCTACTTATGGCACATAAGATGCAAGCAGAAGCATTTCAATTGGTATCCTGTCGTTTCTTTGCTGCTTTGTTGCAAAAATTTTTTGCTGCGACACCAAGTGCAAGTGAGTTAATGGTGACAAGTCTGAGAATTTTTGGTTTGAACGAGATGCTATGGGTAGTGAGACTTGAAGGTTGCCCTCTTGCAGTTTTAAATGTCACTGGCAAGTCCTTTCTTGGTTACTGTTCGCGTTAACCCGCATGACCTTCCTCTGTAGACAGTGCAAATATCCTGTTGGTTGTGTGTGGAAGTGTACCTGACCACCCTTTGGCCTCGACCTTGTAGGTTGCGAACATCGAGCTGTACTATCGGGCAGTGCAATTCTACCTGGACCACAAGCCAATGCTGCTTAATGACCTGCTGCTGGTACTGGCACCGCGCATGGACCACACGCGTGCCGTCGGCCACTTTACCCGAGTGGGGCACTTACCCCTGGTCAAGCCGTACCTGCGCTCGGTGCAGAGCCTCAACAACAAGGCTGTCAACGAGGCCCTCAACGGCCTGCTGATCGAGGAGGAGGACTTTCAGGGTCTGCGAACCTCCATCGACGCCTTCGACAACTTCGACAACATTGCCCTGGCACAGCGGCTGGAGCGGCACGACCTGGTCGAGTTTAGACGCCTGGCCGCTTACCTGTACAAGGTGCACCCTCTTGTCTTCTTTGCTGAATGTGCTGGAACTGTTGTCCTTTTGAACCTGCTACGAGAAGCAACATTACTTTTTCTATGGCCGCCGCTGTATGCTTATGCACTGGTGTGCGCACGTGTTTTATCTATTTCTGGCCATACTTGAGGGCCAGAACAATTTCCAGCCTAACCACCATTCTTTCATGGTGCAGTATTAACTGTGAATGGTAAATGATATAAGTAAAGGTGTGGCGAATATTCGAATTTTCGAATCAAATATTACAAATTCAGTGTTTTTCGAAAAGGAACTACAGCCACGGAGGAAGATTATTTAGGAGTAGAAACTCCTGTCAGTGCGAGCGACAAGATAACGTCGCATTAGTATGCGCCGACGGGTGCGCATGCAGTGGCGGCACCTTGCGGCGCGTCAGCAAGCAGCAGTGAAAAAAAAAAAAAGAAGCCCGGGTGGGCTGCTCGGGCGCGTTCTGTTCAGCGGCGCCTGTGTCTTCCACTGAAAGCCGACGACAAGCAGACGACACGAGTGTTCGCTTCAGTGGGCACGCTGAAATTTTGTATTTGTGGGCCTTTAAGTCAAACAGCAACTGTTCTTGTCGGTGTCTGTTGAGGGCTGTAATAGTAACAGCGCTGCTACGTGCAGTGTGCACTTATTCGGAATTTGCTAGCCTAAGATGGGACGCAGGTGGGACGCGTCGGTGTCCTCAGTCAATGCTTCAGTAGAACTAGTCAGGCGCGCGGCCGAATGCGAGCAACACACGCGACTGGTTGGCTTGGCAACCAAAACGCCCGTAATTTATTTTGCGACCGCCAGGTGCCGCCAGCATGATAGTGGCTCCGCGGGCTTGTGACATTATCTGGTCGCTGCAACTGGCGGAGTTTCCACTCCGAAAGGTTTCTTGCTCCGTGACTATAGCATAAGTCGCCAGAATCTCAAATTTCCGCACTAATAAGCGGTACTGCACTATATAACCAAAACATTTTTGAAAGGCTGTGCATGTGCAAAACTTCCACGTGCTGCGTGTGTGTCCGGGAATCGAGGCATGCAGCAAGGATCTGCCCTTGCTTTTGGCAGCGAGGTAGTTCCTCGCTTTCCAAGTGCCATACAGCCACTGCGAAGCATTTCAGCCTCAACTTTGGTCACCATGTCCCAACGAGACGGTGCTGGTTAGGACTAGCCGGCGGGTGCGTCGGGCAGCGTGCCGTCGCCGGAAGCTCAGCCTTGATATATGTTCGTACAGGGTGAACTATTGGCTGTGTGTAGGAAGCGGGTTCTGCGGGCCATCAGCCGACAACTACAGCGAAAACGTATAGCAAAAGTTTGTATTTGCACGTAGGAACGGCAAAAGCTCGCGTGTGGATACCATTCTGAACTGATGAATTTGTGGAACAGTTTAAACTGACTGCATTGCAGAGTCAAGGTCGCATGCGCAATATCTGCACTTCGCGATGATTCACATTGCGATGGGCGAATTTGAAATGCATTCACAGCCTCAACTGATTTTTTTCGCGGTGCTGGAGTTGTAAAAAACAAAAAAATACAAATCGATTTTACCATCGAAATTAGTTTTTGTAGCCTGCCAGATGATTCACATTTTTCAGCCCTCGTCCATGTCTGAAAATATCTGTTGGCGATTGTATTTACCTCCCGTACACAAACTGAAGAGCCAAACAGTGAAAGTGCGCTTGCGTTCGGTGTGGACCATGTGCCGCTGACAAGCGGTCATAGCAAAGGGCTTCTCCGTGCCCTAGGTGACCCCCGCACGCCTGCTGAGCCAGCACGTTGCTGCAGTGTTTTTTTTTCTCGCCAGACCTTGTTTGCTCGCTCGCTCAGCGTCTCCTCCTCCGCATTGCCCCTGTAGCTCTCCTTTTCACTGGCACATCTAGTTGAGAAGCACGCTCGCTTGTTCGCGGGATTTTCCAGCAACCGCATTTCGTCTCGCACTGGTCCACTGTAAGCTGTACGCATATAGCATGTACATTGAGTTCTACGGGAAGATAAATAAGTCAGAAAAGACGGCATTATATCCTGTCCTGCACTATAAGCGTTACATTATAAGTGACCCGAGCTATATTCAGTATTTTCTAATACTGGAATGAACGAAATATTGTGTTACAACCGACTGGTAAAGTCTTGTTTCTATCCTCCATCTGCTAGACAAAATATCTCAACTTATCAGAAATGAAACGACAGACGTGTTCAGAGGAACGCAGACATACAAAGGGGATAATTGAAAGTTTTGTTTATGGTTTTGCAGCTGGCATCTACATGACAGCCTGTGATTTTCATGTGTAGTCTGTAATTTAGTGCATCTTGTGTTCTAGTCATGTAGCATTTTATCTTTTACGCTACGACCAGTGGCGTTTTCCTTGCAACAGGCCCTTTTACATGTATTTACAGCAGACAAGTCCTTTAATAGTTTTCCGTTTCCTTTTTCCCAAATTTTTTTTTCGGCAAATACTTATTTAGCATATTTGGAAAGCTAGTTGTACAGCAACCATTCATTCTTGAAAATCTGACATATTTTGTCGCCTTCTACTCGCTTGGGAGCCGGAGAGTTGCGTACATGCGCTACTCTCGATGGAGGAGAGGCGACTGGCAGCACAGCAAACAAGGATTTAATAGGTACATGGACGGTAAAAGCACAAAGCACACAAAACTCAAACCATAACTCAACCAAAATGCTTACTCAGTAGAAAATACAAGACTAACTAAATACAACACTACTGAAAAAGAACTATCATTTCCGGAGCCTAGCTCCGCCTTATAAGTCTCTAGGTCAGTCCTAGCCTTTACTCGCCAAAGTCTGGCCACCCTGGCACCGGCCTAACTGCGCCGCAAAGCGGAAACGTGGGCTCTTACAGATCGTCGTCTTGAAGTTCTTGTCGAATCTGTGTCGGGCTCGTCCGAAGCGTTGAGGGTGCCGTAGGTGCCGATGCCTCGCGGTTCCGTCGACCTGGCCGAGTACGTGGCTGGTGCCCTGGTAGCTGCCGCTGACGTCACTCGCCGGGTTAGGCCTCGCAAAGCGTTCTTCGCCTTACGTCGTTCAGCATGGCAACCAGGTAGCACGGTGATTATCAGTTGAACGGGCTTGGCCGTGGAAGAGGGATTTTCGAGAAGACCGGAACCACCGTGAGCAGCAGCAGCCGGTCCCAGGAGCTTCGCCCGGACGTCTCCGAGGACTACCGCTACGCCTGGGCCTTGCTAGCGTCACGACTTCGTGGCCGGGTCCTCCGCTCTCCCGTCGTCAGAGCATGGCTGACGAGACGACCTTCCAGCTCAAGAGCCACGTCGATAATACCCGAACTGTGCTGTTTCTCCCTCGATCACAGCCTCATGCGCTCGCGCCGTTCGGAATGCTCCGCGAACTTCGTCCTCTTTTTCGTATACCGCTGGCAACCTCTTACATGTGACACTGACTTCTCTGAAGTTGCGATGCGGCGCTCTTTTTGTTACCATTCCCTCTGTCTTCTTCACCTTATTTCGATTGGTCCTGTTGACCCGAGTGAACCTGGCACAGTGGAACCTTGATTATATGACCCCCGTCATGCGACGACCCGCATTTTATGACGAATTGGTTTGGTCCCGGCAAAACCCCCATACAAATGTATTGATAACCTCAATTATACGACGCAATTTTATGCCGGCCCCTCCTCATACGACGCCTCTCTGGTACCGTTAAAGAAAGACGGAAAGAAAAAAAAGAAGCCGTAAGCTGATGCAGGCTGGCATGTGAGCACACTGCAGCCAGCTGATAACGGGTGTGCAGTACCGTATTTACCCTAATGTAACGTGACCATGATTGTAACGCGAGGGGCAACTTTCCAGTCACGTGAAATAAAACTAAAACTGCGAATGTAACGCGGCCTAAACAGAAAGCAATGGTGCGTTTATTTAAAGAATCGCAATTCATAAACCAGTTCTCTTCACTCGTCGTCATCTGAAGAGACGGAGCTTTCCTTGGACGGGGATTCCTGGGGCGATCACTTTCGTAGATAGTTTCACTTTTGCAAAATTTCGCATGACTTGGCAGTGAAATTGTCCGTGACATGTTACTGGCGCTGTCCTGAGCTCGCTATCAGCGCCAATAGAGCTGTCGGCCGTGTACTTCGAGTGGTTTGGTGCCGGGATGAGCAGTCTCGCGAAAGCAAAAATATCCATCGAGCTTGTTTGTGATTTAAGTACTTCTTTAAAGACCGCACAACCATTTCGTTCGTGCTTCGTTCGTGCTCAGTACCAGGTCACTTCAAGTTCCGCAGAGCCTTTCCGACTGGCCTCGCATTTAAAGAGGGCCTGCCGCTGGTCCCACCATCCGCAAATCGTCAGCGTCAAGACACAGCCGCGGCAGACTTTCCCAGCTCCTCAGCTATCAAAATTGCTCGTCTCTTGAAGCGGCCGCCATACCGAATGCGCTGCGTCGCGATAACGTCGCGAATGAATGGAGTCGAACCGCGAAAGGCCGTAGGGTATTGAAGCGTCGTAACCAATCACATGCACAGCGAAAACAGCGCAGATTCCAACCAAATACAAGTTCCGACTTCGGCTCACTTGTCTTTGGATTGGATCGAGATGTAAAGTTACAGGTTGCCAACGTAACGCTAAAGATTGCGGTATTTAGAATATTTGTTTTAAAATTATCAATTTTTCAGATATTCGAATGTAATGCTAGGGTTGAATTCAAACAATGAAAATCGCGAAAAAACCTTGCGCTACAATTGAATTAATACGGTAATCTTTTTTTAATAATTTAATGTACGTTCCTTGGAGCAGTGCAGGTTTATGCCACGGGCTTATTGAGGTGGCATGTACCAGTTTTTGAGCAAGACTGAGTCACTGCCTAGATTCTTAGTATTTTGATTATACAATGCCCGGATTATACAACGGTTATGCGTGGGTCTCCTCAAAGTCGTATAATTAAGGTTCCACTGTATTTACATTGGTGGACCCGTCCGATGCAGGGCTGTTCTGTGAAATGTAGCATTCGGGTGCTGTGCGTGCAACCCCCGCATCTAGATAACTCTCAGTGACAGTCTGCTACTGCGTCAGCCGAGGCAACTCGTTTGTGGCGTCCTCCAAAAACAAATGGAAACACTCGCTTGGGCAGCATCGAGCATGACTGGCTTCATGGCACACACGACATGTGGCTCTGTGCCGAATCTATTGCCGAAAACGGAGAGTAGATAATAGATTCGCAAATCGGATTATTAGAACGTTTCTTATTCAATTTGGTGATATTTGAATATTCACACACCACTAACAGTGATCTTGTGTTTAAAACTTGCTTGTCCCTGATAGCTAGTCTTTTTTGGACTAGTCAATATAGGCATTGTACCGGTAATGAAGTTAGGAAATTTGCAGGCGCAAGTTGGAATACGCTAGCGCAAGACAGGGGTAATTGGAGATCACAGGGAGAGGCCTTCGTCCTGTAGTGCACATGAAATTTAGGCTGATGATGAGGATGATGACCGGTTATACATAAATATTCCTGCTCTAAATATGTATGTCTGCCATTGACTATTCGATATACGATCCAATATTCAATACTTACTACAGTGGAACCTCGATACGTTTTTCGGGATACGTTTTTTTTTTTCCTTTTCCCGATAAGACGATTTGGTTCGTTCGTTGGATGATACGATTTTTGGATGATACGCTTTATTTTCCGGTTCCTGTGAAGATCGTATCAAGGAGATTCCACTGTATTTGTATTTGATTTGTATGTGAAAAATTTGATATTCGCCCACCATTAATAAGTAAAGGCACAGCCCACTTTTCACTTGGCTAACATGTTTTTGTGCAGGTATGTAGTGTCAGCCTTATGTGCGTTGGGAAAGCATTGGTGTACATTTTCCATACTAGTGACACGTGCTGCCTCTAGGAACTCAAAGCTATTCACAATGGCCAAATAGTCTGCCATTGGTTACGTAATTGAAAGTGGTGACCAGGCAGCAGGTCATTTTACTGCGATTTGGATGGTGATCCATGACCAAAGCAAACCTTTGGGCAACCTCCTGTACATAAAAGCCAGTCAAAAGAGCATAGTGGCGGTAACTTGAATTGTGCCGACAGACATACAAGCCCGACATGCAAATCTTATGTCTGCCCATACGGCAGCCATACTAGCCAGAGGGCTCCCCTAAACAAAAAAGAAAGTGAAGCCATCCGCGACTAGTGTACCTGTGTTTAGAGCGAGATTGTGGCATCCAGCACTTAATTGCAGCGAGCGTCTTGCCAAGAGAATGCAGTGGGCTTACCCCGTGTGTGCGTGTTCTCCCGCCAGGGCAATAACCGCTGGAAGCAGTCGGTGGAACTGTGCAAGAAGGATCGCCTGTTCCGGGACGCGATGGAGTATGCGGCCGAGTCCAAGAATGCCGAGACGGCCGAGGAGCTGCTGAGTTGGTTCCTGGACGAGAAGAACTACGAGTGCTTTGGTGCCTGCCTGTTCCAATGCTACGACCTGCTGCACCCCGATGTCATCCTCGAGCTGGCCTGGAAGCACAACATCATGGACTTTGCCATGCCCTACTTTGTGCAAGTCATGCGGGAGTACATCACCAAGGTGCGTGTTGCCTCCTCGGTCGTTACTGCATTTGCCCGGTTCTAACACATACACCAATCACGCAGTTAGGGTAAGAAAATAAAAGTGCATCTGAATGCCCCCCTGTGTTCGAGAAATATAGCATTACCTGCATTTGCGATCAGAAAAAACAAGACTCGCAGAAGGGAACTCAAAAAAAAAAAAACTTTCATAATGAAAGCTGAGCGTTGTCATCACTTGCTCTTCTTGGCCACGTATAACAAGCACGCAGGGGCGACATTCTCGAGCGATCACTTGTCAAAGTATGCGGCCGACGGCATTCGGTGGCACTGCACGCAGATAGCAAGCTTGGCACAGTGCCATGAATGCTGTCGGCCGCATACTTTGGTAAGTCAGTTGCAGAGCCGCGTAACTTCTTGCACAGGTGACAGTATCGACAGTGATTGACTGAAAATATCGCTCCAGATTGTAGTCGAACACGAAATGAACCCACAGCAACCTTCGCAAAATCGTGCTCTGTTGCCACCTTGTGATGGCTATAACGCTGCATCTGATGGCTCTGACGATAGGCTGTTGCAACCGCTGTGAACAGTGTTTTAGTTTTGTATCCAACTGTAATGCGCGGTCAATTTTTGGACCCATTTCCTCTGAAGAAAACTGTGCAGGAAATTTTAGTAAATACAGTAAGCCTGCAAATGCTGCTGGGAGCAGGTTGGACTCTGTCTTGGCCAATGAACAATTAAAGGACTGAGCACATAATAAAACTAGAATGGTAATTTTGTTCGGAAATGTTGGCTTTTAAATTCAACTCTAGTAGCGTAAATGGCAGTGGACTTGTGCAAAATTCAGCAAGTCTGTCATCTCATGCTGCTACAGTCGAACCCGGATATATCGAACCCACATATAACGAATTATTGTGTCTAACGAACAGCTGGGAAATCCCCTTGAAAATTTTTGTATAAAAACTTTATTTTGTGTATATACATATATATATATATATATATTAAACTTTTTGTGATCCCCTTCAGATTCGATATATCGACTGTACATGTAAAATTGGCCGTGTTGGTATTGCCACAAGGCTCTGCAAATAATGATCTGTTGTGGCTTGTGCTTGCCTTTTAGTATGTCAGAAGTTAAATATGAAACAAAATACAGTAGAACCTCATTGAGACGCCCCCTTCTTGTAAGATTTCCCGGAGCCATTGTTCACGATCGAGACAGAAAGAAATGACCCAATACAGTTACGCTTCTTTTTTACTAGTTGCTGTTCCCGGAAAACATGATCTTTTGACATCAGCTTTTGGCATCACCCTGTGATCGTAAGATGTTTTCTGGCCGCTAGATCCCACGTGAACAAAAGCCACAAGGCAGGCATGATCGAGAGCAGCAGGCGCTTGTCTGCGACTTGTGAAAATGCTGGTATGCACCGGTTCCTCCTCGCAGGTTGTCGCATTCTCGGGCATTGCTTGTAACCCCATCACTATAAGTATCACCCATTTCACAGCATGTGGCATAGTGCCGTTGGAAGCGTACTGCACTTTTTTCATACAAATGCCCTGCCGTTCCGTGCTGCAGGCGGCGCAAAGTGAGCGTCATGTTTTGCTCTGGCAGCACCATATTATGGCGACGCCGTTCAGCTTGATGTTATTTCCTTTTCGAGTCGCTGTACACTACACGATAGGAAAACGACAAAGCGGTTATGGACCCCACCAGCTCGACGTGCCCTGGCGTCTTGTGCAGCATTGTCACCAAGTGGGCACATAGAACTTCCTGTCAAAATGCCCCACCTGAGGAAGTTGCTGACCCAGGCTGAATTTTAACACTAACCTAAGCTTGCCAAAGCCACAGAGATAACAAAGCCCCTTGGATCTTTATCGGCTCTGCGCGTGTAGGTGTCTCATGCTGCAACGATTTGCTGCGTGACACAATTCGAAATGATATGGTAGTTCTTTTCTTTAAGTTACCATATTGCCCACATAATGGCACATAAGTGCATCATTCATAGTCATCAGAGCTTGTTTTAGGCAGTAATTGAGTACCAAAGTACAGTTGGACCAATGACGAGGAATTGTTCCAACAACTGAACAGTGCTGCCATTGTGGAAGTTTGATGGAAGTACTATACAGTCAAACCCACTTATAACAATATTCAAGTGCCACGAAAATTCCATTGTTATAACCAAGTTGAATGAAAAATCAAAATAGGGGGATGGCAGAGCTGTGAGAAAACAATGGCAAGGAGACCAGTGCCCCTTCCCCCATTCTGCTGCTGATAATGTTGACTCATTTAACATTTTCAGGTTTAAGAGGAGATGCCGAAATATCGAAGTTGATTTTCGTAAAACCATACATTCGGGCAGTATGAGTTACAAACAACCTTTTTGTAAATGTCAACATCTAAGTCATCGCGAAAGCACTTAAAAAAAATATATATATATATAAAAGCCACAGCAGCCTCCAAGCAGCGAGCTAGCGCTGAAAATACCCCAACTTGCCTAGATCGCCATTTCCTGACCGCTCGACCAGGCGCCGCCATCTTGGTGTTTTATTTGTAAATTCTCGCGCTTTTTTTCCCTGCCGTTCGTGGTGGTGGCATGGCACGGGGGGGCTTTCGAGATTCCTGCGGCTCCAATGCGAAGTCACGATTGGACGAAGTGCACCCCTCCCAAGGTCGTGGGAGGATCGAGCGACTCCTATTGGCTGCTGCGTGCGATGACCCAGAGTTTCCTCTGGCATGGGCCTGGTCATCGTCTGCTTCGGTGCCTCCATTGCTGGCGTGCTTTGTGTGGTCTGTTTGCCATCATTGCGGCCGGTCTTCACACTTTCTCTTCAAGCTTCCACCGTCTTCACGAGACTACATTTGCATGTAGCCTGCAGATTGTTGCATGGTCGGTCACGATGCGCACAACAAAATTCAAGACGCTGCATGCATTCGGTGCAAGTCGTTCCATGAAGCTCGTCCGCATGCCGAAGCTCGCCCGCATGGCAAAGTGTGCCGACGGTTGCATCGATGCTTCCAGCGTGGCAGCTTCATCTGTGCATGTGAATGATTGCATCGACGCTTCTAGTGACGAGACTTCTGCTTCATCAGTGCAAGGAGATTGTCATTGCGAGTGTGCGTGATGTTCTGTGCTCTTCAACCGCAGCGATTGCAGCCCCGAACAGTGAGATTGCATCGTCCACCATGCATTTGCAAACACATTTTCGGACATGCAAGGATATTGCGGCGGTAGATAGAGAACGTGCTCCTGTGCTACGAAAACTTGGCGCTATCCCAGCGACCGGGAGAAAGTTGCAAGCAATGGAGCCGTATCCTGAAGCTGCCACCGCTACAACTGAAGGCGAGAAATTTTTCCTCGTGCAAATGGATGCCCTAGGCAACCTGCTGTCCAAGACCCCGTGCCAGCGCTGCCTCGCGACTGCAATGAAAGTCCAAGGAGGCACCCAGCTTGGACTTGCCACGAAACTTGAGCTGGTATGGCCACATTTTGGAGTAGTGTCAAGCTCATGGAATTCTGCTTGTCAGAACAAATCAATGGCCTTCGATGTAAATATCAGAGCCATTATGGCCATGAAGAAAATAGGGAAGGGACAGACAGCCCTCAGTGACTTTTTTGGCAACTGTGAGTGTACTCCACCGAGGCCTGCACCATAAGACTAAGACCTTCCAAAAGCACCTGAAAAAATTCAGGGAACCAGAGGCAGAGGGCATGGAGAAGCTTTATGCAGAATCACCTTCTGTTATAAAAAAAAAGGTTTACAAGGAGATGGACCCATCCTTCTGCAGAGTCATAATTGAGTTATGATGGAACGTGGCATAAGTGGACACGCATCTGATACTGGATTTGGGGGCAATCATCGAGTACCATATGGGCCTCATCTTGGATGCTCTAGTGGTATCAAACCTGTGCCTCGGTTGCCAGATAGGACCGAAGCCTGAAGACCCAGGTTACACAAGCTGGTGGGAGCATCACGTGTGCCAAAAAAAAAAAACACTAACGCTAAATGTTTAGGCAGCTCTTTTTTCATGTTCGGTGTCAAAGTACAACCTCCGTTACGCAACGCTTGTATCTGATGGAGATAGTGCCACCTTCTCGGCCCTTTTGCAAGAAAATGTTTACGGACTAGTCCCTATTACAAAAGAAGAGTGCCTGTACCACGTTCAGAAGAGGATGGGGACAGCACTGCGCAACATTGTGCAGAAAAGTGAAAAGCCTTTGGGAGGGAAGGGCAGGTTGACGAAGGCTCTCATCGACAAGTTGACTGACTATTACAGCTGGGCCCTATGAAACAATTCACACATTGCGACTGCAATGCAGCGTGCAATGATGGAATCGCATTACTACATGTCAACGGACAAGGCACCTCACAATGAATTGTGCTGAGAGGGTGCCGATTCATGGTGCCATCACAATGCTACCAAGATAAATGGTGTGCCACCTTCAAAGCATACATATAATCTGCTGGGCTACGTTGCAGATGCATTGCTGCCTGTTTATCAGCGCCTCTCACAGGCTATTTTTCTGCAATGCTGCCTGGTAGCGAAGACCCAAAATGCATCAGACCTTTCACTCTGTGCTCTGGTCCCTGATGCCCAAAGAGCAGCATGCATCACCGATTGCTGTGGAGACTGCACTGCATGAGGCTGTTAGATATAATGCTGGCTGCTACAGGGCTACCCAAGAGATATCTTCGTCGGTGGGCCTCACCCCTGGCCACCTAGCCAGCCAACGGGCTGCCGAGAAAGATTCCTTGACTGAAAAACGCCAAGAAACGGTTGATGGAGAAGAAAAATATGGAGAAGCGGCAAAGGAAAAGAGTACCTAAGGACACATCCAGTTATTCTGCAGGGGCATTTTAGACCAAGATATGTGCTGAAAACTTTGACAGCTCATTTTCTCAGAATGACTTTTTTGGCTGGTGAGCCTGCTTGCTGCAGAAATCTCTTGAATCGCTGATTGGATGTGTTTTTTTTTTTTGTGTACCCAAATAAAGTTCTCAGGGCAACACAAGCCCGTTTTTCCATTATGTTGTCTGTAATTAGTGGTAATTAAAATTTGATTGATAAAAGCTTAATCCCCAACACTAAATTCAGTACTCTGCAAATTTCTTTTATCAAGGAAATTTTTAAAAAGGGCTCTGCCTTGCCCTGAGGTACCTATCCAGGAATCATCGTAGTGAATTTCACAGTGCTAGCACATTTTTCAATTTCTCCAGACCTGCAAGAAGGGACCCATGTGAGCCATTCTGAGATATTGCTGTAATATGGGAACCAGTGAACACAAATACATGACACTTTGTAGTTCCTCAAATGCTTTTACTGGGAGCCTATCCTGCAAAATTTCATGAAGATATCTCTACAAACAAAAGTTGCTCTTCCAGGGTAGCCTCCCCTTTTAACTTTGCTTCCTGCGCGCTTCGATCGCATGTAACAAGCTGCGGCTGTCGGCGTTCAATAATGGCACTGCTATAACAACTGCAAAGCAGGGTCACGGGCGGCATGTGACATGCGAGCTCTGCCGAGGCATCACTTTGGTGGCCTCAGAAGGGGCCTTTTAGAAAATATAAGAAGGTTGCTGCCGCAGCGCCTCTCGGCTTGAGAAATACAGAAGAAACGCTGGGGCGAGATCACCACAAGCATCTCGCCATGTATTTCTCACTGGCTTGCACGAGAAAACCCTATGTCCGTCAGCTTTGCTTGCTTTACGCTAAGCTTGCCGGCATTTCTTCTCTCGCAAAGGTCCCTTGCAAAAATGAGCACCAGAGGGACTGAATCATCTGCGAGGACGACGTTAAAGCAGCATGCCCTACTGCGTCATCGCTGCCGTCAATGCCGCTATCCGATGCAAGCACGTTTGCGATGATCGCCGCATTGGTTAGAAGCACTTCATTTCCAAATCTATAGCAGCGCGCTGTTTTCCGCTGGCACGTGGACCAGCCATCTTCTGTTTCGGCGGTGAGTCAAACGAGGCTGAGAAGCCACGTGGCCCGGAATGACTTCAACAGAACCAACAAAGATGAGCACGAGCAACTTAATCCACTGGCAGGACTGCGCAGAATGAGGGGCCAGCCATGGGCCTGAGTGCAATCTGGGAGCACCGCCCAGCGCTATCAGCGCAGTTGGCGTCTTCCATTTGTTTTGGAGGGTGGCGCGGTGTAGAGCTATGGGCGCAGCCCATTCATGCTCGGAGGGGTGAAAGGGCGACGGGAGAGAGGTGCGCGACACTGGCGACGCAGAGAAGGCTGGAAAACAGCGTGCAGCGGCATGCAGTGGCTGAAATTTTCTTTTCAACGATTTTGCATTCCATTCCCTTTCGGCCCGGTCAACTAGTAGCCAGACTTCATCGTTGCAACAGATAATGCAGCATGGAGGCATTGTCATAAGTGGGTTATTTCACCATAGAAAACATACAAAAGTTCACTGTGCAGCAGCTTCTCATTGTTACAACCGATATTTGTTAAAACTGGTATCGTTATAAGTGGGTGGTTCACTGGTATCATAAGTGGGTTCGACTGTATTGTAAGAAAAGCCAGGTGCAGTGTTAACATTAATTGCAGTATGTGGTGGCATGATTGTAAGCAGTGAAAGTGTGTTTGATTGCACTTTGCCAAGTATTGTCCTTGTTTGCCGCAGGTTGACAAGCTAGAAGAGAACGAGAACCAGAGGCTGGAAGAATCTGCACAGAATGAACAGAAGCCCCTTGTCTACGGTGAGCCTTCTTCGAAGTGATTTTCTCAACTCATGGGCCTTGTGGAGCTTACTCAAAGCAAAACCTTCAGTGTCCTGGTACTATACTCAGTACTGGGCCTTTACAATATCCAAACGAGACAGAAGTACAGGCAAAAGCATGTTCATTCTTGAGTACCATGAAATGCGTATTGTCACGGTGTTGAATTTTTTAATGTAAGAGCAAAAACTGCCTATTTAGCAATGATGTCCATAGTGCTTGATTGTATTGTGCTCAATATCTGTGCAGAAACTTTTTAGTGTACTTGTGTAATTAATACAAAGGAAGTGTCGAGAGCCCATTAAATCTCCTCCGCAGTAGCAAAGAGCCTTGCTTTTGTGGAGACTTTGTTCAGAAGGCTGCAAATCGATCTTGCTTAACCCTTTGAGGGTCGAATTGCTTTGCCAAATGCGACCCCCCAGGGTCGATTTTTTTTATTGCTGATTGAAATTCTTCGAAAGAATCCTTTTCGAAAAAATATGGTCGTAATTCTTTTAAAGTGACAGTAAAGTGAGGAAAAAATCGTTTGTGTTCTAAAATACACAATGTCTATTTGTGAATAAGAAGATAAGCGCGCTGAAAAATGGTTGTGTGCACGTCCGGAAACCGAAACAAGTGAGAAGCCTTCGTCTTATCGCCAACAAGGGGCTATAGAGCTTTTGTGGTCTCCAAAAAAGGAACCGCAAAAACGGCAGCATCGTTTGTGTATATACGCGGCTGCCTGGGAACAGGTGTAATCGCGCCGCGGTGGGCGATAAACGATCGAGTAACAAGCGGTCACCCTTTGAGAGATTTGAAACCAGATAGCCATCAGTTTAGTGCAACAAGCGGGATCCGCCGCAGGAGAAAACCATTGCCGCCGGTGCCGTTGCCGCCGCCGGATGCGCGCGCGCGCCCGGATGCGCGAGCGAAAGCTGACGCGCCGTTGCCATAAAAAAAAAAAAAGGCAGTGGCGCAAGTAAAAATTCCACGTGTTCCCGGGAGTCAAGTGGCACCACATACCAAGCGAAAGAAATAATCGAAAGAATCGTGCACTTCGCCGACGCGCCGTTTCAACAAAAAAAAAAACAAAAAAAACGGAAAAGCATTGGCGCAAGTAAAAAATTCCACGTGTTTCCGTCGAGTGGCAGCACATGCCAAGCAAAAGAGATGATCGAAAGAGGCGCGCTTTTTAAATGTACAAGCGATACCGTACATGTACGCCATTGACCATTTTGAGGGTGTTTGCGGAGGTCGTACATGTACGATATTGACCCTGAAAGGGTTAAATTACTCTGTCCCAAAGGCTTGAGCTCTTTCACCGTGCTGCGCTGCAAATGGGGCTCCGCCAATTTTATGCTCGGCATGATGTTTCAACCTTCAACTCTACGTGACGTTCTGCTTTCTTCCTTGCAGCCCCCGAGCCCCAGCTGATGTTGACAGCACCGCCAGGCATGCTGGGTGCGCCCGGCTACGCACCTCCCTACGGGGCACCCATGCCAGGCTACCAAGGCTATAGCATGTAGGCCAGACCTCCCCCCGACGATGGGCGGTTGAACAGACTGCTACTCGACGCATCCTGCCCCTTCGCGTTTGGCCCGACCTCTTCTGTCCCACAGCCCCCATATATTATTTTTTTTCTCCCCCTTAAAACTCCATTGTCGCAGAAGAGCGTCCTTGGTGGGCCTTGCTCCCTGCGCTTAAGTTTTTTTTTTTTTTTTTCTTCGCCTTTCATAGCTGCGTCTTTCAGTCTTTGAAGTGCAGTAGAGCAACATTCCCCCCCACTGCTGTTTCACTGTTCCCCAGCCTGCTGGTTCAGGGCGCGCTGTGTGTGTGTCTTGTGCGTGAGACTTGTGTAACATGTACCGAGTACATAATGTGTGCGTGTTAGTGTCTTGTTGCAAGGGGCATCTGTCTCCCTTCCTCTCTTCTGCTGCTGCTGCTCCAGGTGTCTGTAGCCGAGTGGTCAGAGGTTTTGTCTTCGCGCAGCTGAGCACTTGGCCACCTCTCCTTATCCATGTCTGTGTGTGCGCTCGTCATTGTCGCGTGCCTGAGGTGAAGTTGCGTTTGCGAGTGGGGCTGGTTGTACAGTACTTTTTGGGAGTGCTACCTTGTGTATTTTATTTCTCTTTAGCCCCGAGCCCACTTTTTTCTTTAAAGAGCGTCGAGTGGCTGGGAGACAGGACCAGTGTTAACTACATTAGTGCTGATCAAAATGCGGCAGACCATTCACTTCCTGTTGACGCTCGGGAGGGTGATCAAGCGGCGGTGGACTACCGGGAACGAACGACGGGCGAGGCCGAGGACTTGCAACAAGGGCAGCCGCAGTTCCGCGTGGCTCCGGTTACGTGACAAGCTTTTTCTTTTTTTTTTACTATTTGTCTAACAAAATTGAGTGCTTTATTTATGTAAACAGTGTCCTTGCACCGCACCCTCTCCTATGAACTCTTAGCTTGCAGCGAGTGTGGAGAAGATAGCAACTGTTTGCTGCAGTTGGACTGCCGACAAGTCTGGGCCGAGCCCCGAGAGATGTTGTGGTCGGTTCCTTGTGAAACGCACGAGTGGGCTTTCCCACATGTCTGTGTGCTGCTAGAGGGGAGAGGAGCGAGGGGTCACTGTTGTCGCGAGGGAAAGGGAGATTCCGGTGCACGCTTGGTGTCCCGTTTGTTGCAGGGACATGGCGATAAAGATGTGCGCGTGCATCCAGTTTTCGTGCCCATTTTGTCTTGAGTGTCCATTTTTCTTTTTTCATCTGGAAGTGAGAAAAGAATGCGAAGCTGTGTGTCCCTCCCTTTGTTCTTGTTTTACTTTATTTTTTTGCCTCACCCTGGAATGAGAGACTTGTTATATATACATTATACATATTATATATATAGGAGAAGTTTAAAAAGAAATGTATGTAGTTTCTGAAGGAGAAATAAATTGCGTCCTCACATGCTCCAAGATTCTGGATCTCTTGGTTGCCTTCTTTCCTTGCTTGTGAGCGCCAGCCGTTGTCATCCGAGCTGCACAGTGCCAAGAGTCGCTGATGCACGTGGCTTACGATTGCTCACTTTGACAGATGGGAACTACAATTGCTTCTTTTACGTTCATATAACAGATGTGTTAAGTGGGGGATGGTTGGCATATATAGGACATTGGAGATTTTCGCAATTTTTTCAAGTGCCTCTGAACCCAAAATTTTCAAAATTTGTAGGTGTTTAGTAAAGGCATTCCTGATTATGCACACAGATTTGTTTGAAATTGCAAAGTATAGTATAATTATATAGGTTTATATCTTTTAGTACCGTTCAGGAACATACAAAAGTAATTAGTGCATTGAAACATGTGAAATAGTGTTCACAAAGGTGCCTTTGAACATTTAATTGTAATTTGCTTCAAAATAAACTTGCAACCTTGACAACTCCATAAGGGGATTGCGGTAAAGAATATTTAAAAGTAAAATAAAGTTGTGGCACTGTTTCTGTTCACTAGATGCAGAAGACAGAATAATTGGGCGATATCTTGCACTGAAAATTTTGTAAGTTGAGATATTTCTTTTGCAAGCAGTGTTTTCCAGAAATTGTGTTCCATTGTGAGCAAGTGAAGCGGCCAGCCCAAAATTCATCGCAATTTCTTGCATCATTTACCAGTCGTTGCAAAATCGTTCCTGGTAATTCAGCTTTGTTTCTTTGGATTGCTTTCAAGTAAATAAGCTAGACACCAGAGACAAGCTTCATGCAGCTTGCCCTTGTGAATGTGGCTTGACCATGTTCACGCAGAGTAACATACTGGTGTCCGCAAAATCTGCACTCTTCAGGTTCGAGGAGAAATGTGGCATTCCTCTTGAATGATGCATGTGAACACAGCTGTGAGTAAAGAAAAATTTTCGAATTTTTGACTTTGATGAACAATATCGCTGATTCGAAGTGCACTGCTGCCACTGGTCAGAAATGCAATTTCCAATGACTGTTCCAAACTGAAAAGTTATCAGTTGCAAAGCCACAAATATCCATTGTAAAAGCAAAGAAACACCTTACATGTTCCTAGTTCTTTTTTAAGTTGTGTTGAATCACTGTCGAGCCAAGCTGAATTTTATAAGGGAGAGTTAACTTTGGCGCCATGTTTGACTCGCTTCTAGTGCTAGATTCTGTGTGAAATTTGGAGTATATATTCTTAAAGTAAGTATTTTCGTAGAAAAATTGAAAAAAAAAAGCTTTTTTGAAGGTAATTGTCTGTTATTCCCCCTAAAGGGTCACTGTGCAGCAGAGAAAACGTCCTTTTGTAGCAGACATTTCGGCTTTTGAGTCCAAGATCTCCCAACTCTTACATAATTTTACAAAGCTGTTGAGACACAAAAATAGCCCATACTTGCATTTAGGAGGAATTTTAAATCAAAGTTTAGTCGGACGCTATGTGATAAATTACAAAGTTATGAAATGCGCCATGTGGCGAGCTGCTTACAAGACAGTTTCAATGGCCAAGTGATGAAGGTGTACTCGGGTGACTCTTGCCCTGGGGCGGAATCTTGTAGCGGTTCGGAAAGCGGACGGTTGACTTCGCCGCTTGCGTTTCTAAATAGGCCGCTCCCGAGTGCAAGGTCGAAGAAGGGGAGGACATAGAGAAACATGTGGGTAATGAGCGGACACTCCCGAAGAGCCCTGCGGCCGAGCTACTGCACTGCCACCAGCGCCCCGAGCGGCTGGTCAGACCGCTAATTTTGTCTTCAGAGATTTTAAACGCGTGGTTTAGATCTGTTTTGGCTTCGGTTTCGACAGCAATGCTTTCGATTCTGGCTGCTAAAATGTTCAACTACTTCGTGTCCAGTGCTTTCATATGGCACTTTTAAGCATGCTGTACGACCAGACGTAATAAACTCTTAGATCGCTACCTTTTTACTGGAAAAGCCGCCAAGCTTCTCGAAGAACCAGCAAGGCTGAATCACGTGCGCGCACACACACACACACTAAGAGTACTCTTAGAGTACTTATAATCATGTTACATGGAATGAAAGGAGTTTCAAGAGGTCCCGGAAGAGGGTCATAAGGGTTTGTACGGCACCCGTTAGAACTTGCAGACCCATACAAAATTATTACAGCGGAACTAATCTCACGATGAACATCGACGGTAATGCGACAGGGATGAATAGCGACAGACCATATTCCTGACGTGAATTTAATTTAACGTGTGTATCGGTAATTCTGAGCCTTTCGTTGATATTGGGATATGCCATGTACTCCGATATTCTTCCACTTTGCTATGGAACGAACATGGAGGCATGACGCCGACACAGTGACGATGGACTGACGAAGAAGGAACGATGTCGATGGAACGACAAATGCATGTAACACCGACGGCATGGTCACGACAACGAGATGTCGATACTTAAATTGTGACGATGGTATAACGGTGACAACATGACGACGCTGACTATACGAATCACGAAAGCTGCATTATGGTGATGGTGTGACAACGACAGCGCGACGAAAGTCGGATGACGAAGCTGTAGAGAGAGAGAGAGAGAGAGACAAAACTTTATTTTGATGACGCACGGAGAAGCGTCGATCTCCGTGGTGGGTGGAGCCTTCAGTCCAGGGCCCCAGCGGCGGTGGCAGCACTTTCGGCTCTGGCGATAAGCTTTCGCTGATCCTCCAGTGCCGAGCTGGTCAGCACCATCTCCCACTGCTCGTGCGTTGCGTTTCGATTTGGGGAGTTATTGGGGATATTTTGGCATGCCCATGTGGTGTGGTAGAGGGTAGCTCGCTCTGTACAGAAAGGACAAAGGGGCTGATAAAGGGTGGGGTACATAGCGTGAAGGAGCGTGAGGTGAGGATAGGTGTTGGTCTGGAGTTGCCTCCAGGTCGTGGCTTCAGCTCTGGTGAGGGATGGGTGGGGTGGCGGCATCGTTCTTCTCGAAAGGCGGTAGTGCTGCAGTATATCGTAGTAAGTTTGTAGTGTGTCTGGACTTGGGTCTTCTGGCGTCTCTTGCAGTGCCCGGTTGCAGTGACCTCGGGCTATCGTGTGTGCACGATGGTTTCCGCTGACGCCTTCATGTCCCGGTGTCCAAATTATCGTGGTGCGGGGTATTTCGTTGAGGCGATGTAGAATATCGCATGCGATTTTATGTAGATGGCCGTTCGCGTAGGCTCGACATGCTGATTGACAGTCTGTAAGAATATATAGTTCTTCGTTTTGTCTCGATGCCGAGATGGCGAGGGCAATAGCGGCCTCTTCGGCTGCGGCGACGTTCTGCGTACGAACGGAGGCGGATACCAGTTCTTGCTGTCTGTGTCCAGCCACGCTGATTACCATGCCCTCTCCATTCGGGTACATGGCCGCATCTGTCCAGCGAGCAGTGGAGAGAGTGCCGTATCTCCTTTCTATTGTTATCGCTCGTGCTTTTCTCCTGCCCAAGTGATATTCCGGGTGCATGTTACGCGGAACAGGCGCCACCATTATTTGCTCGTGTAGGGACTTGCGGAGTACTTCTTGATTGTTGGTTGTCGCCACAGGGTATTGCAACCTTCGAAGTGTTGCTCTGCCTGTTCTAGTGAGGTTGAGGCGCGTGATTTGCGCATGTCGGTGTGCTTCAATTAGTTCTTCTAATGTGTTGTGGATGCCCAGGGATAGAAGTTTCGTTGTTCCGGTTCCTGGAGGAAGGCCGAGGGCTTGTTTGTACGCTTTCCGCAGTAACACATTTATTTGGGCTTTTTCTGTTGATGTTAAGTTCAAATAAGGTGTCGCGTACGTGACTCTACTGACGATAAGGGCCTGAGTCAAGCGTAATAAGTCTTCTTCCTTCATGCCATGTCTGCGACTGGCAACTCTATTAATCATGCGAGCTACGCTGTAGGCAGTTTGTTTCAGTGCGTTTACAGTGTGGTTATTGCGACCACTATTTTGCATGGAGACACCTAATATGCGGAGTGTTTGGACTCTGGGTATAGGTTTTTAGTTTAGGTGTATTTCTATGGCCTCTCTCTCTGTGCTTTTTCTTCTTGATTTCTTTTTGAGAACGAGGAGCTCGGATTTTTCTGGGGAGCATTCCAGGTTGCACTCTTTGGCGTATTCGGTGACAGCGTCTGCCGCCGCTTGCAGGGCGTCCTGCTGTTCTCCATCCGAGCCTCGAGTTGTCCAAATGGTAATGTCATCCGCATATATTGCGTGACGAAGGTGCGGAATCTTCTCTAGATGCTCTGGGAGGTTTTTCATGGCGACGTTGAAGAGAAAAGGCGATAAGACTGATCCCTGAGGAGTGCCTCTATTTGGAACCTTTTTCTCTTTTGTTCTGAGGGTATCCACGCCTACCGTTGCCGTGCGGTCCGTTAAGAATGCTCGAATGTAGTTATAGATTCGTTCGCCACAATTGAGTTGCGATAAGTTTTTTAGGATGGCCTCATGAGCTACGTTATCAAATGCGCCTTTAAGGTCCAGTGCGAGTATGCATTTTACATGTGTGGTGACATGGTCCAGTACTTCTTCCTTCAATTGGAGTAGTATGTCTTGAGTTGACAAATGTGGCCTGAAGCCGTACATCGTGTCAGGAAAGAAACCCGTGTCATCCACGTGAGGCTTCAGGCGATTGAGCACAGCGTTTTCGAAAAGCTTCCCCAGGCACGACGTCAGGGATATGGGTCGCATGTTGGTGAGACCTGGAGGCTTGCCCGGTTTCGGTATGAGTACTATGTGCGCGTGTTTCCATTCATTTGGTAGTGTTCCCGCTTCCCAATGGGTATTAAAGAAAGTCGTTAGGGCTTCTATTGAGTTGTCGTCCAGGTTTCTCAGCATTTTGTTTGTGAGCCCATCTTGTCCGGGTGTTGTATTTCGAGTTAGGGAGTGAAGTGCTGTCCAGACTTCCGTGATTTCAAATGGGCGATCTAGGTCTTCATTTGGCTTCCCACTATATTTTGGTATAGATGTTTGGTTCCGTGTGTGATCGCCGATGTATTTAGCCTCTAGCTCTCGGAGAATATCTTCATCCGACCCCGGTTGGTTGCGAAGTATGCGTCTGATTGTGTGCGAGGTTTGTTGCTTGCTTTTGGTTGGGTCCAGTAGGTGTTTTAGGATTGCCCACGTTTTAGACGAGCTGAGCCTTCCGCTCAGGCTGGCGCACATTTGTTGCCAGTTTTGGCGCACCAAGACAGTAGCGTATTCTTCCGCCTGTTGTGTAAGAGCAGCTATGCGCAATTTTAGTTTTCTATTATGCTTTTGTTTGCGCCATCTTTTCAAAAGGCCTCTACGAGCGTCCCACATATGCACGAGATGTGGGTCTACCACCGGATTTTCCGTGGTGAGTTGCACCTGCTTTGAGTGTTGCCTGATCGACTCCTTGAGCTCACTCGTCCATAGTTGCAGCGATGTGATATTCTCCTTTTCTCTATTTTGTTGAACTCTCGCTTTACGAAATGCCGCCCAATCCGTCAATAAGATCTGACTGATGCGTTCGCGTGTATGCTTGAGCGAAATGGTAACCTCCAGGATGTGGTGGTCACTACCCAGCGTTTCTTCCATATTTCTCCATGTAGCCTTTTCGTGGTTCTTGATCATGGTAAGGTCCGGACATGTGTCCCTTGATACACTATTTCCCACTCTAGTTGGAAAGTCTGGGTCTGTGAGGAGTGTGAGTGCGTGTTTTTGAATGAGCGAGTGGATGGTGTTTCCTTTCTTTGAAGTGAGGTTGTAACCCCAAGTCGGATGCATCGCGTTGAAGTCACCTAGCACAAGCAGCGTGTTGTTTTTCGCCTCCTTGAGTGCCGATCTGATGAGGGAATCAAAATTTTCACCACATTTTTTTGGTGGGCTATATACGTTTAGGACGAAGACGCTGCGTGCCTTCCTGTCTGCCGGCAGTATTTCTATATATACGTGGTCAATCTCACTACCATCCAGTGTGCGGTCTATTGCCGTCAGCCTGCGGGAGACAAGCACTGCTACCCTTGTATCTGTCTTCGCCATGTACGTTTCATATCCGGGCATGGTGGGCCTCGTACCTGTTTCCTGCAATGCGATAACCTGCGGTGGAGTTGTTGCGGTTTTTATGTATTGTTGTAGTGTGGCTTTTTTTCTTGAGAAGTTTCTGCAATTCCACTGCCATGCATGGAGTTCTTGTGCGTGATTATTGCGCTTACTCGCCATCGTGGGGTAATGGTGCGTTCTCCATGGACCTATCCAGATCCTCGACGCTTGAGTTCGCTTTCGGCTTCTTTCTTTTCTTTCCTTTAACAGGAAGATTGTCCGCTAGCTGCTCGCGGAAGGCGAGAAGCTGTTCCTGAAGTTTTTCGTGGAGGAAAAGTTGAAGCTGCTGCATCTGACGCTGTTCCTGCAGCTGCAGCTGTTGTTGTAGCTTTTGCGACAGGGAAGTTTCCATCTGGTGAAACATTTCGACGGACGACGGAGTGGTATTGGGGAGGGAGTTTGATTCCGATGACAGAGTAGCGAGATGCTCCTTGCAGGTGGTTGCTACCGCCTGACTTTCCGCTAGCGAAGCTCTTAGTTTGGCTATTTCTTCCTTTGCGGCTTTTATCTCATCTTTGGCCTCTTTCATTTCTTTAGTGTGTCTTTCTTTGATTTTTTCTATTTCTCTAATGTAAATTTCCCTAGTCTCTTTTAACTCCCTTGCGTGTGTCTCTCTGTCCTCTTTGAGTTTTTTACGGAGTTCGTCTATGAAAGTGGGGATTGTTATGTTTTTGTCTGCAGAGTTGGGATCACGAGCAGTGAGAGACGGAAAACAATGTTGTGACCAGCTCACCTGCGAGTTTGCCGATTTCTGCTGCCCTTGCGCTGCTATATGCCTGGCACAGGACGTCGACCTCTGTCGGGATCTTGACCGGGATTTCGATCGTGTTCCCGCCCGAGAGGAGTTCTGTGGCTGGCGAATGGTGGGCCGCGATTCCCTTTGGTCTGCAGTTTTCTTGGATTGATTCCGGTATCTTTCGGGACAATCCCTTGCAGCCGTGAGGTGTTCGCCCTGGCATAGGGCACACTTTGGAGTGCACTCGTGATCTTGCGCAGGGTTGGCCGTACCACACTTTGCACACAGGTTCACGTCTGGTTGAGGGCACACGTCTGCGCGGTGTCCCACCGTGCGACACAGTTGACATACTTCTTTCGCGGAGCGGTACAAGTAACAGCGTTTTTCTCCGTCCATGTAATACACGACGAAAGGCACTTCTTCCCCTTCGAAAGTGATGAGAGCCGAGTGGGTAGTACCTAGCATTCTCGCATACAGGACTGCATGTCCTGGCGCGTAAAGTCCTTCCATCAGAGTCCTTACGGAGGTTCCAGGGGTTATGCCGTGGATGACACCTTTGCCCGAGTTGTCAGGCGTTGCTGCGTATGCGGTGACTGCGTATTCTTTCTCTCCAAGTTGTAGAGATTTGATTCCGATTAGCTTGATCGCGTAATCTCTGTCGGGTACGCTCGCGATGGCGATGTTTTGTTGTGGCTCTATTCTTACGATCATGGTTTGCGTGCACGTTCCGATTGGCTGATTACTCGCCCTTTTGATGCTGTTGGCGATTTGATCCGTCTGCCACCTAGCAAACGTAAAAGTTTCTCGAGGGCGGAAAATCACCTTGTAATCATCTTTCGGTAGCGGAGGGAGTCGTCTGTGCACCGGTGCGGCTGTCGGTTGGGCGTGTTGCGTCTCCTGTGTCGTAGTTGACATAGATGTGTTTTCAGGTGTTTTGCTCGCGACAGCTGTAGCGACAGTGATGTTACGTCCACGATGTGATTACGACGACGCACTGACAAGGATGCATGACAGCGACTGTCTGAGGATGACGGCATGACAAGTGCGGCATAATTGTGATTCAGTTATGACAGCTAGCATGATTAAATACAATGACGAAGAAAGACTGACGCCGACGGAACGACGAACGCGGTATGATTACAGCGTGACGACTACGGCATGACGACGACCGTGTGACGACGATGGCGCGGTAACGACGGCATGACGAGAGTCGGATGACAAAGCTCGAATGCCGAGGATGCACGGACCACAACGGCATCACGACCCCGAACACATACCTAGTGGCCCAAGCTATTAGACAACTTGGACCGGTGGGTCGGAGTAAAAGGCATGACGGCGACAGCATGACGAGTCCAGATAACGAACTGGAATGATGACGACTGAATGACCACGACGGCATCACTATGGCGGTGTGACAACGAAGGAATGACGACTGTGTAGCGACATCGACGCGATCACCTATAGGAAAGAACACGAGGTCAGGTGATGCCACAAGCGGCGCGAGATCTTAGCTGGAGCTGCGAATGGAATGGAAAAACGTTATTGGGAGCTCTTTCGGAACCTGCACTAGCATGTAGCGGGACAGAAACTTCGGGACAGAAAGGCCTAGCTTCTTCGCCGTGTCGCGGACCAATTGGGGACAGAAGAAATGTCGCAGTTACGTTCGAAAGTCGAAGCATCGATTGCGATAGCAAATTAGCAGACAGCTGTAGAAACTAAGGATAGTAGTTTTATCTGCCGCATAAACTTGTAAGTAAATATTCGCTTACTAAGGTAACAAGCACGGCGTCACGAGTGCACAGGTAAACATGAACACATCTCGCTCGATGACCGCGGAATCTCGCTGTCAAAACGCTGGAGTGAGAAGCGCGACAGCAGCAGCGAGCGAATTGACCTTCGTGCCGTCTCTCGCTTCAACGTGAACTAAACGTCGAAATCACAGCACATACGAAGCTACCGGCATTAGTTGCACTTTGTCCACATCGCAGATCTCTTTGAAGATGAGGCCCGCGCGGGCGCGCACTTTTTCCACGTCGCAGACCGCTTCCAAGATACGGCACCCGCGCGGCCTCTCCGTGAGCAGCAGCCTCCGGAGTAGAAACCCCCATCCTCCACTGTGCCTCGCGCGCGACGATTACGGCGCGGCGCGTCCAACCAGGCTTCCTCGATCCCTTGTGCGTGCGAGATTTAGCCGCGATCGTCGGCTGACCCTCGCAAACGTTCACTCGCACATACAGCGTACGGCGCGCGGCGACGATGTTGCCGTGTTTGGACTATGTACGGAACCTCACAGCGACGAGCATGACCACGGCGACGGTGACGGCAGAAATGCGCTTGGAGTGTCCATATAATTGTCATCGCAAAAAAAGAGAAGAGAATTGGCGTTCCAGTTACTTTCTTAACAAAACCTCGTTCTATGCATCAAAACAGAAAAGTAACTTGAACGCTCGTGCATTTCTTCGCAATGTTCGGGAATTATTAGATCAAAACTGGTGTCATCCTGAGAATTCGTTCCAAGTGGAACCTCGTCTTGTGAACTCCACGGCTACAATTTGTAAATTGCAATATAGGCCATAAGGTAATTAGTTAAAAACGTAATTAGTGAATTTTTTATAGGTCGATTATGCATTAAAATTTTTTTTTGCAAGTAATGTCCGCCTTTTCTATTAGACCAGCTCATAACTAGAATTGTGGTATCTGCCACAACCAACCTTTAAAATTTTTTGAAAGTTTTTGCGGAAACACCCGACACACTCGTACAATAAGGGGCTCTGTAATTTCCATCGTGACTGAACGTATGTACTTTGGCGTACTTCATGTAATAATCCCTGTCAGTCTACTCGTATATACAGCTTTACTAATCACATCAACCATAGCCCTCGTCTACATACAAAGAAGCAGCTGCCTACCTCTTCTCATTGCTAAAGACTCGCTAAGCGTAAGACAGGCCAAAATTTGAATAAGGATGCGCAGTATGGAATTAGTGCGGAATCTACAGCGATACAGTACACTCGAGTCTGTCCAGAATCGAGCGGTAAGATTGATTTGGTCTGATTATTCATTCATCATCAGTTTTGCTAAACAAAAGGCATGCTGAGCTTCTATCGCTAGATCTGCATCGTGAAGTCGCCTTACCTTGCATAAGTTCTACCATTCGACGCTCTAATATTCCATGATCCAGAGCCCAGCGCTTGTCATCGCGTATCAGCTAAAAAGCAGCCTACCGCCTTCGGAACGCATAGTCAGCGTCAAAAGCTTACCCACCGCGTAATATGAAAAAAATGTTTATATTCGTGCACCCTAGCCACGCAGCGTGGTATTCAGATTTACAGCATGTACTGGTCTAAAGTAAACAACTGTTTTGCGTAGTTTTACTGGCTGCGGGCCTAGCTTACATTCCCAGAAACTCGGCCGCGTAAACTTGTGATGGCGAATGTGCCATTGAGCGCCTGTATTTTCTTTATTGTGCACATATTTCTTTTACAGCAAAGCTGTGTATGGCTAGGATCCCGGGATATTTTCGCATCCGTAGGCAGAAAACTATCATCATCAATGGCTCACACCCGTAAGCACTTATACTCCCGTAAACAAGCAAACAAACCAATGGCTCATACCCTCGTAAGGCAGAGGCTCCAAACACTCAGCAAAGTGAAGCGAACAGTGCATACATTCTTTGGAGTCACGCAAACAACATACTGAACAGCATACGTTTCAATAAAGAACAAGCTCAAAACAAGCATCCGAACCACATAATGGGTGATTATAGGCGCTTGCGATAGCAATGCGAAGCACTACGTTTCCCGTTAAAGATTACGGTTACGCAAGCTGCCGCGGCGACACCAGCTTGCGACGTGGGGTGTGAAATCCCTGGCCTTTCGTATATAATATTGACCCTTTTTGCGGAGCAGTTTGTTTCAAAGAAACGAGATGGCGCTCACGGCGGCGCGCCATACCTCTCCTCAGCGACCGCGCACGAATACGAAACCATTACCGCTTCTACCTTGCTTCTGTGCAATCAGCTGTCGGAAATGCAAATGAGTTTTCGCTAACACACTGTGCTCCAATCATGCTAGATTGAATCACGTGGATTGAAGACGTGTCCAGTAGTTGGCTGCAAAAATAGTGACTGGCATGTTAAGGAATAGAATGAATCTGTGTGGCCAAGTTCGCGGACCGCTGCTGCAACTGTCCGAACGTGTTACCGGCACCTCGTGATGTACGGCTTTTCTCGAGGATACAGAAATTTGCTCATCCCCCAGCCTTGTATCGCTAACCTTCAAAGAAAGGGCTTCATCCCCAGAACGTCGGCAAGAGTGAGTACCACTCGTTAAACAATGATAACGGGAGTAGCGCCGCCTTCTGTCATAGTAGGTTTGGCGCACGGTATTTACACACATCTACCCCAACCTGCATGGAAACTTACACCCACTTTTTCGCCAACGTGTCAAGAATAAGTGAATTGGCGCACACTTGAATATATGCGCACTATATACGCACAATAAATGACGGACTACACCTATGGCGCACGAATGGTCGAAGCTGAATGTTTCGTGACGGTCCACAAGAGTAAGCGAGTTACTAGCTGTAATATATATTTGCTACAAGGTATTACAATGTACAAAACAGCTACGTTTCAAGCATTGTGCGCAGCAAGAACAAATCTATCGGAACGGACCACACCCGCGAGCGATTAGGCAGAAAATAATCAGATAGTGGCCGCACCGAGGAACTTCACTGAGTCAGAAACTGACAAGCCACTGCTTCAAAATATTTGCCGAATGAAGAACACAGAGCAAAACACATTAATCCTGACTGAATTCATAATAGGAAAGCTGGGATAACTTGGAATACATATTTAGCCCCACTTTTAGAACACGCACCATATACGCTGCTTGCGCCGTTTGGACATACCTTAATCAGCTCCGAAAGCGCTTTCGCATGTTCTCTGAAGCTGTGATCAAAGCTTCGTGTGGTCCACTTAGTCACCGTCTACGATATCTCCGAAAACAGAGGTTTTCTAAGCCGCGCCGGCGTCATACACTTCCATGGTAAACAAGGAGGCAACGGAGGCAGTTGAGGCAAGCAATGGACGCGTCACCACGTGACCAAACATGGCAGCGCCCATGGGATCGCCGCGAAAAGGGTCAATAACCAGCCTAGCAACTGATTTAAATGTTGTAGCAGCACCGCTATGGACAGCGTTCCGCTGTGAAAATTAACATTACTCACATTCCTACCGTTACTCCAAAATAGCACTACTACCATTACTTAGTCATAAAGTCATAAAGTCATAAAGCATTGCGTATCTCCCTCAGCTGTGGTAGTGGTGGTTTTCAACAGCTTCGCTAGACATGCACTTTCGCAGGGCCGGGATGAGGAATTTTTTTAATGAATGGCCTTCCAGCCAACGTTATGCAGGACTTCAGCCTGGCTAATTTTCAGGACACCTATTGAAGACGTGATGTAATCAGTACATCTAAAATATCATGTATTGCATCGTTATTAGCACAAATTAGGTGTAATGAATATGCAAACAAATAAAGGATAATGAAATTGTCCATGAAATTTTACTCAAATGCCAGGACTACATCCAAACTTGGCCCGCTCGCCTCGTATACCTCCATGAGCTTTGTGGTAAACTAAAGGGGCGAAATTGACATGTTTTTCGGCAACATGGCAGAAGAGGGAATGTGTGGCTTAGTGGAACCATATGAAAATCTCAGCTGCCATTGTGTTACTCACGCACAACCAACGGCACCATTCCGCTGTTCAGAAACTGAACAGCAGAATACTATAGCAACTGTGGTGACTAAAAAAGGGTCCGCGCGCGAGACGGTTCTCTCTTTTTACACGACAGCCTACATTAACACGCCTCTGTGTCTTTTCGGATAACTTTCAATACTTCTCTGCACTCGTCGTGGCAAACATATATGAAGACATTTAATATTTCTAAAATTTTGCGAGGTTATATGTATAGTTCACATTATAAGACACGGGCGCTGCATTGAGGGTAGAATTTTGAGGTTTCGCGGCACTGGCTCGTATCAAGCGAACAGACTTGTTGAATAATTCGGACAGTGTTCATTTACACCTAAGACCAGATACGCAAACATTCTGCTTTGATAATGTTACGCAAACGATGGGCTCGATGGACTCGCGAACGATGTTACGCTAACGGAAATGACCTTCGTCAAGTAGCTTCCTATATTCCATTGTAAGAATATTCACGGCCTAGAAAGGACCTATCAATCACGTTGAACACACAATCCACCAAAGAAAAACAACAAGTAGCTTTGAACTTTAAAAAGTGGCAACGACAAGCAATTTACCAAGAGATGGTACCAATCATGTTGAAACTCTGTTAAGCCATGCATGTTCTTCAAGTGACCAATCATTTGAGCATATTGAAATTTCGACGAAACAGCGGGTTTAGCGTTTCAGCCCAACATGCGTGTCTTCCATAAGCTATATAGTCCAATTAGGAAAAACATATCAAATGTCACGTCTTCTTCGTGGGGTGCAATCAAGTATCGCGTACGTGGTATGCTGATCCAAAATGAAGTCTTTCTTAAGAGTTCTTTGAAGCACATCCCAAAATAATATTGCATCTTTACAACTTATGAAACGATGCTCTAAAGTCTCGGGTGCATCACAAAGGCGACAATTCACAGTGGTTACAAAAAAGTGCCTTTTTTGTGTAACCAAATTTTCACAGGTAACGTTTCACTGTGTAATCTAAAGAAAAATGTTTTTGCACAGGGATGAAGGCATCTTGCGGACTCGCTGAAGTATGTCGTGTCCTGGTAGACTGGAGAATGTAGAACGGTGAAGGGGAGGTGGGAAAATCATTGATATCAAATCCTCATACAGCTGTTTTCTGGACCCTGTGTGGAGATACTCAGGAGAAAACTGAACCAAGAGGAATTGAACAGCGAAATACACATGAGACATAAAACCCCACAAACAAGGCAGTTAGGAGTACTGGGATGGAACTACCAGGTTGAGTAAAGCATTGACTAAGTTAACTTGTATGAATAACCGTAGTATTTGGTGTGAAATGTCTCGAAAAAAAAAGAAACGACAAACAATCTGTCGCACAAATAGGTGCACCAGACCAAATCTGCCAGCACATACGGGTCTAAAGATATTATCTCGCCTCACTTCGCCAAATACAATCCGGCGAATTGACTGGTCTACATTCGAAACCAGCATGACAGAAGCCTTCATCGTGCGATCAAGGAAGCAACGCTGACATGCACTCCAGTGTTCTCAAAATCCGACGTGGCGTTGGACCCGCTCCTTGCGATTCGTCGGCGTGCCGAGAGAAGATACCGATGCACAAAGTCCATCCATGATCTAAGAATAGCCAGACGCATGCAAAAGAAGATCCAGCGCCGAATGAACAAACTGGAGTCTCAACGGTGGACAAAAGTTTGTGAATCCCTAGACCCCCGAAAATATATTTCTCATATATGGAGAACCGTGCATTTCCCGAACAATGCGTGTCATTCAAAGCACTGGCGTTTTTCCAATGTCGAGAGGACATTGACGTAGCGGAAGATTTCTGCAGGAAGGTTGCAGGTCAATCAACGTACACAGGCTCCCTTGTTACGGATCGCATCATGCCGCATAGACGGGATTCACGCATGGACCTGCCTTTCACCACCGAGGACCTTGATGCGGCTCTTGCTCTGTGTAATCGGTCGTTGTCTCCTGGACCAGATGGCATATCGAACCGCATCTTGTGCCACCTGGGTGAGCGAGCACGAAATGCGTTGCTGGATATATTCAGTGAATCCTGGCGGGATGGCAACGTCCCTCAAGAATGGAAGACAAGCCGTCTGGTGCCACTCCTGAAACCTCGCAAGTCACCGCTAGAGCTCACGTCATAACGCTTAATCGCACTGGCAAGTTGCGTAGGGAATGTGGTGGAACGCATGATCCTTGCCAGATTGGAGTGGTACCTGGAACGCTACAAAGTTTATCCGATCGCTATGGCCGGTTTTCGACGTCTCCGCTGTTCTATTGATAACGTCATCGATTTGGTCACTTAAGTTCAACATCAAAAGAGATGTAAACGGTCATCTTTCGCTATGCTTCTGGGCATAAAAATTTGCCGCGTATCTGCGTGCTTCGCTGCAAATGTCGTCGAAAGACGATAGTCTTCTGCCGGCCGTACTACATGAGTGCTGGTCTGATCCGCGGCCACCCGTGATGCTGTTCTCGTACCATTTCCGTCCTGGCATGAAGGTTTGTTTGAACAGATTTCATTTTACCGCATTATTTTATCAAGCGGCCATTTATGTTTTGCCCTGCCTCAGACAGCGCTTCCTTTATGTTGAATCGGCCGCATCTGGCTGGCATTGATAAAATTGAGGAGGCGCTGCGTGAGACATGGACGCCATCTGGCAATACATCGGGAAACATGAGCTTGTGCAGAGGGTTTCCTTCCTCCATGGCAGAGGGCGCTCGTCGGCGCGCAGTCGGGGAACGTCGTTCGTCGGCGCGCATAGCATGGCATTTTCAGCGCAGCTTAAGAAACTATGGTCTTTAGAGTTACGTATCTATGTATTTTCTATTAAAGGAACACACCTCCTAATACTTACCTAGTGATGTTGCGCCTCAGATATGCGTAATATTTACTTTGTGATCGATAACGTTCACAAGTATGAACAGCCGTACCAGTTTAAGTAGTGTGGGCGGTAAGCAAGTGGTCCAACTTTGGCCGGGTGGCTGAATCGGGTGACAGACAGACAAACAGACAGACAGACAGACCAAATTTTCAGCGTTTAAGTTCCCCAAGAAAGACTATCGTCTTTAAAAGGAGCGTATGACCATGTTGCTCATGATGCCATACTTGATGCTCTTGAATCGGTTGGCCTTGGTGGCCAAGGATACCGGTGGACCCGCAACGTGCTACTTACACATGAGATCCTTTTTATTGCGATAGCAATTATATGGACACTCCAAAGCGGATTTCTGCCGTCGGCGTCGCCGTCGTCGTCGCCGTCGCCGTGAGGTTCCGTATGACGTCAACGGCGATGAAATCGTCGCCGCGCTCCGGACGCTGTATGCGCGAGTGAAAGGGAACGAGGGACGCGCGCTTTCACAGGGAACGAACGCACGTCGAAGAGCAAACGCGCGTTCTGCGTCGTGCTCTCTGAAGGGCTGCAGAATTAAGCGTCTCTTTCTTCCTTTCCATATATAGAGAGCAAACGCGACTTTTTCCGTCGCGAAAAAGGCTGTGGGGGGACAGGAGGGAGAGAGAGAGGGGAGGCGACGTTTAGCTGCGGCACCAAATGCGTATTTATATATAAACGCCGCGCGAGTTCAGTGCAAACGCGGGCAAAACGCCGGCGGCGTCGAAAACAGTTCTGCGCGTTGCTGGTGCTGCTGCATTTTGCTACCAAAGCCGCTCACCTTACTTTGTACGACATTGCTGTGTTGCTATCGCATTCATTGCTTCGCCCTTAGGGCGAAACTGTGACATTTTTTGTGCAGACCATGACTGTCCGACGTCTCAACGCTATACATACCGTGGTGTTCTTAAGGTGGCGTCTTTAATCCCACACTGTTGAACCTTGTTATTGTCGGTCTCGTGGAACGCATACCAAGTGCTGTCCAGATAATAATGTACGCCGATGACATCTGCGTGTGGACGTCAGGTGTTACACGTCCTCAGGCGTGCGCGAGACTTCAAAAAGCCGTGGCTTCAATATCGGCGTACCTTAGCGAACAAGGCCCCCAGATTTCACCTGAGAAATGTGCGCTGGTCGCGCTTACGCGGAAGCCAATGATGTCCTACGCCATATCCATCAATGGGCCAAACGTCTGTTACGCCAGGACGCACAGATAGTTAGGGATGATCATTGATCGAGACTTCTGCTGGAGTCCCCATGTGGCCTACCCGAAGAAACGCCTAACGGCCATTTCACACGTGTTAAAATTTCTTGGAGAGAAAATGTGGGGAACGGCAGTGTTTCTCGGATATCTGAGATACAGCTTACCTGTACTGAGCTATACCTGCAGAAGCAACATCCGCACAATCGAGAGTGCTCACGTGCCGGCACTCAGGGTTTGCCTTGTATTGCCGCGCTGCCCATCGAGAGTGGAAATAATTGCGATAGCCCAAGATTACCCAGTGAAGACTCATATGACAGTGGAAGTGCTCAGAGAACACATCAGGCACATTGCCCGCGCACATTACCACCACCTCGCCGCACTGCGGAAAGACCGGCCTAGTGGCTCCTTTTGCCAGGAGACATCGGCGCACCGTGACTGCCTTCTTCGGGATTATACGCCTGCCAAGAGGCTGCTATCACCTCCTTGGTGGTTGGCTGTTGGCTCGCCCACAAGTTCGGCTCTCTGTACCAGGGATTCGAACGAAAGCAGGACTCTCGTTGCCAGCTCTCAAGCAGCTATCTGTACTCATGCTGCACAAGACATACAAGGACCACCTTTACATTTACACTGATGGCTCGACAACTCTTGACGGATCTACGGGAGCTGTGATCTTCCCCGAAAAAGCTGTGGCCATTAAGTTTCAAACTTCTCGCCGGACAACTTCGACAGCTGCGGAACTTGCTGCACTTCGCACGCACTTCACATGATTCACGAAGTTCTACCATGAAGGTGGAGCATATTTAGATTCGAAGGCAGCCCTGCGTTGTCTCCTATCCGCTATCGGATGCTATCCGCTATCCACGGATGCTATCTGCTATCTGTGGACCACAAGACAAACCTTTACTGGAAATAAGGCACCTTTACTACCAACTAGCAGAAAAATGATATGACATCCCTTTTCAGTGGCTGCCAGGCCACTGCGGCATCATGGGCAACGAACAGGCCGATGAAGCTGTGAGGAGCGCTCACGAAAATGCAGTGAAGGAACCCATCCCGCTATCAAGAACCGATGCAGCAACAAAGCTTCGCATACTCGCACGTGATGCCACACGATCCATGTGGAACACACCAGGTTTTCGGCATACTCTACTGCACCGCCTGGAGTGGACCCATCCCTCCGACTACGCATCCCATCTGGACTTTCCCTATCGAGACAACTGTTCTCTGCCCACTGTGGCTCGTAATATCTTTTACGAATGCTTTTGCTTGCCCCATCGGAATGGCTCGAAGTGCTGCCTGTGATAGCTGCGGCAGTGAGGAAACAATCGAATATATTCTGTGTTATTGTTCCCGCTACCGCTCCCAGAGACAGTCGCTCGTGACGGAGTTGGCACGCCTCGATGAGCGGCTGCTTTCTGAGCAGACGATCTTAGAGTGCCGGCTGATGTGGTCTTCGAACTAAAAAACGACGAAGGCGCTACTGAAGTTTTTCTGGTCAAGTGACCTGTTTGGACGTCTGTGACACTTCTGAGTTCCTTTGTGTGTGCTTTTTTAAAATCTCCCTCTCTTTCTATGTGTGTGCATTTTTCTTTATCTTTCTGTCTCCCTTACCCCTTCCCCAGTGCAGGGTAGCAAACTGGATATATATCTCCGGTTAATCTCCCTGCCTTCCGCATCCCATTTATCTCTCTCTCTATCTCGCCCCATAGGCTCATAGGTAGAAGACCACACAAAAGTAGCGAATATTCTATGAAAATGTTGAATGTTAGTCCCGCCACAATGAAGTATCGGCAGTACATAAAATATTTTTGTAGCCAGGAACAAGTTACAAGCCGCCACCCCACCAAATATAGATACGTGGTGTGGCATAAAGGTATGCGCGTGTCGTTGAAGTGCCGTTACACGTTCTAGCCAGAAATGTGCACTAAGCTTATACGCATCAAACGGAACACCAAGGTATTTAGGGGGCACGGTTGCCCATTCTATACTAGCATACTGAGTAGGCGTACATTCCCATAAGCCAAACCAAAGACCTGACCTTTTTGACAAATTTATCAGGGCACTAGAAGTCATAACAAATTTTTCAGTCAATGATCATCATCAGCCTATTTTTTTATGTCCACTGCAGGAAGAAGGCCTCTCCCTGCGATCTCCAATTACCCCGGTCTTGCGCCAGCGTATTCCAACTTGCGCCTGCAAATTTCCTAACTTCATCATCCCATCTGGTTTTCTGCCAACGATAGAACTTTATAAATGCTTGGTTTGTCTGAGCAGAAAAAGGCAAGATCACCTGCGTAAGCCAATACTTTGAGTTCGCTGCCCATGTTAAAACCACGAATGTCACTGCAATTGCGGTCTGTTGAACGCTATAGACCCATTACACTGATAAATGTAGGCTACAAAATTTCTGCAAAATTCTTATATAATAGACTCCAGTATGCAATGTCATTACTTATTGGACCTCACCAGACTTCCAGATTAAAGGGCCGTTCCATACAAACTTACATCTAGTCCACGGTGGAAGAATATTTAGGTGTTGACACTGCGCGCGAGCGAGCGTCCAGATTATGTTCGGCCGCGCGAGGGCGCACCGAGTAGCTCTGCTGCGAGCAGATAGAGGGCGCCGCGGCCAGCGGTCCCAGCTTAGCGGCGCCGGCGGCTTGGCATTCCTCTGCCTCCGCAAAATTTTCGTTCGTAGTGGAGTGAGTAAATCTCAAAGCGCGAAAAAGAAATCGTGATTTCACATTAAAGTGATAAGTGTACCAGGCTTCGCTAACATGAAGGTTCCTTGTGCAGGGCGTGGATGACGTGAACACGGATCAATCGGGCAGCACTCAAAGCCCACTGAAGTTACCCTCGCGCGCGCAATTGTTTCGTCCGGTCTAGCCGTTCATCCAAGCATAAAAAAATGAAAGTGTTAGCCCACGTGCTACCCCTCGATCAGAAGAAAATAGTGACTGCACCAGAAAATGTATTTTATGCTTATCGCTGCTTCCATTCACACTCAGAAAACCATTCAATCATCGTTGCGCGAATTCAATGTGGCCGCGATATAAAGTAAGAAATGAAACGGCGCAAGCTTCCGATATGCAATGCACTAGAGCAAAGTGGCTGTTCATAGCTAGAACTTAAGATGAGAATGCACATCAGCTATGTAAAAACTCTTTCAAATGGGAATTTATTAGGCGGGACGAAGGCAGGCGTCTATCTTGAATTAGAGCATCACTACCACAGTTTACTGATGAAAATCTGAGCAAATGCCTTTTTTATTCCAATTCCACTTAACATAGACCGTGTATATTATTCATTGGGCTTTTGTCCATTGAGGACTGAGTGACTCTTGCAGGATCTAAAAAAGAAGAGGTAACTTTCTTTTTTCTTAAATTGCATATGAGAATGTGCCAATGTAAGCATGTTTAACAATGCATGCTACAGCCTGTCCACAAATACACTTACACCCACCACACAATAATCCCATAGACTTTTTTTTTGCATAGACACAATACGAAAAAACTTGTGCATGAAGCAGCTCGATAATTTTAATAGGTGATAACCATCCCAGAAGCTTGCGGTCTCATACACTCCCACAATGGAAAAATGTATAAAAACATGCAAGCGTGTAATATACACCGCACGCGCATTGTAAAAAAAAATTCAGTAGCCAAGATGGAACAAATTTGAAAATCAGGCACACATCTGCACAGAAAACAGCAGTATTTTACAGGGTGCACAGATATTTCAAAATATGCAAATGTCACGTAGCTGGACAAAACCATAGTAATGATGTTGCCGTCCCTTGGAGATACTCGGTTATTTTTTACATTTCGCCTAATTAGATTATTAGTCGTATTTATTGATCAACTTCTCAATTATTATAATTAGATTAAAAGTGTCAATGAGAAAATTGCAGAGCAACATCAAAGACTCCTGATACAGCTTTGTATTGCTCAATACGCGCTACGTAGAAGTGTTTTTCCGAGCATGAAAGAAGCTCACGAATACACGCAAAGTTCCTCGAGCGGCCAGTGGCGCGTCAATATTGCTGTATTCGCGGGTTTCGTTCACGCTCGGAAAACACTTTTATGTATCACGTATTGAGCAACAGAAAGTTATATTGGGAGTTCTCCACGCTGCTGTACAATTCTCTTGTTCATACTTTTTATCCAATTATAGCATTAAAAGAGTTGATTAATCAATTATGAAAATAATTATGTACTTAAGCGGAATAAAAAAATAATCTGAGTATCTCCAAGCGACGGCAGACAACATTACCTTGGTTCTGTCCAGCTACGTGACATTTACATATTTTCCAATCTTGGTGCATGATAGTAAACCACCCAGTATATATCTTTTACATGCAGCAAAATTTGCACAAACTACTGCGGCACACAGGAGGTTGTCATTTCTGCAGCGGCTTTCGAGGTTTATTTGACCGTGTGAGGTTCCTTGGACAGTTTGGAAATAAGGTGGGAATCCTTTTATCGAGCGCTCCGCGTAATATTGCCACGTGTCTAGCGCGGCGATGACGACGGCATAAGACACATCGGCACTTAATAAAAACATAGCAAGAAGAAGAAGAAGAAGAAGCAGTGACTGGCGCGCGCTATTTTAAAGCCGTCCGTTCTTGTTACTGCCTCTGCCGACAAGTGCGTTTCGTTTGTCCCTCGAGCTTTCGACGTCGTGACAATATGCCATCGGTATCGTATCCTCTGAAAAATGGCTGGTGCAGACATGGTCGGTAGGCGTTAGAGTTCGGTCTGCCCTCAGATTTGCACGGCGCCACTGCTCTAGACGACCGCTGTCGGACGGCGCTTTGAATAAAGGCACACGCTCCGCACAAGTCAGGTATCCAGAATTGCAGTTCGGAACGAAGCACTTTCTAGCCATTTCAAACGCCCCTCAGAAGGCCGCTGCCACCTTCGTCGAGGGCCCGTGGCGACAATACCCAAGCACAAGCTCATGAAACGAACGCGAACAAAAATCATGCCTTCAAAACAGCGCAACCGCACATGCAAGCAGGAAGACGAAGCAGCGGCAGCACGCGCCTTGCCGCCGAGGCTGGGACCGCATACCGCAGCGCCCTCTACGACGGCGCCGAACCAGCTGCAACCAAGCCGAACATAATCTGGACGCGAGCGAGCGGCGCTTTCGCGCGCCTTGGGGGGAGAGTGTCAGCACCTCTCCTTATTCTTACACCGTGATCTAGTCCGAACAACTCTTCAATATTGCTCATCCCACTGTGACCGCTGCTTCAGATCAATTTAGCAAAATTATTTGACCGAGTGAACGACGCCTTCATTTTCAAACTTTTTGAATATGTTAATGTTGGCTCCGTTGTTTTCAAAGGTGTTCGCATGTGCTACACTAACTGTTCCAGCAGTGTCGTTGCTAACGGTAATGTGTCCGAGCCGGTGTTACGGTGGCTAGATGGGTAGGTGTGCCGACCGGCGCCTCTGGAGCGTAGTTCACCGCTTCTCCGCGTCATGACGCAAAATTGGCGCTGCGGTCAGTAGAACGGTTCCGCAGTGCGCGTCGTCTGCTACAGGGGGCTGGTGGACTGGCGGCGAGCAAAAAAAAAAAAAAAAATAAATAAAAATAAAAATAAAAAATAAAGCCCGTATTGGAATAGTTGTATGTCGTCTGTTCGTGTCAGTTTCAAAGGTGAAGAGCTCCGCATCTCTCGTACTGTTTGTAAGTTCCTAAGCGATGTGGAATGTTCCAGGTCGGAAAAATGACCGGCGAGATTAGCGGCGGCGTTGCTCCACCAATCAAGACCACCAAGGAGACCTACTGCTTCGTTTACTTTCTCGCCAAGGGCAATAACATGGCGCGCGAAAGCAACAGGGAGAAGAAGAATCACCTGAAGTGGAGGCGTGTCCTGTGAATAATGTTAAGATGTGGTGGACCAACGTTGCGGCCTTGCTGGCGCTAGGCTATTTATGTTGGTGCGTTTGCTGACTCAAGTTACGAGAGCGTTTCTTGTATTTTAAATATATTCACGAATTTAGCCCAAGACGTATTACTCTATTTTATTACAATGAAACAATGAACCATATGCACTTACCAACGCAATTCTTCTCGCACCAATTTAGATAGCGTAACTGACGCAGCAATAAAACAATAGCTGGATTTCTCGAAATTGAAACATTAGAACTCGCTAAATATCATGTAAACACGGTTCCACATACCGTATAAAGCCATTGCAGTATTGTTTTATGCATGGAAAAATTCATTTACGTCTTTAATGCAATGGGCTGGAGCGCCGCGTTTATATCAATAAATGTGACCGATTGCCAAGCTAGAAAATTTACTTCAGCATTTCGTTTTTTCTGACTAGACGACAACAACAAGTTCCTCATTCTGGCTTGGCCTACACTGCTCAGAACCGTATTATAACGCGAACTTCAAAGATACAATCAGAGGCAAGCGATACTATCAGACACGCAGCTCATCTACACAGCGCAGCCGCCGTTGCGCGCCGCTGAACCGTAGCCGCCGTTGCGCGCCGCTGAACCGTTCTACTGTCCGCAGCGCCAATTTTGCGTCATGATGCGGAGAAGTGGTGAACTACGCTCGGTCGGCACACCTACCCATCTAGCCACCGTACCGGTGTCTATTCTTTCCTCTGTAAAACAGGTTTCCTCCGTAAACAGGGCGTATAAGCATTCTAAAGCGCAGTGACATTGGGCTATCGCTTCGATGCGCCCCTGCAGGCAAAAACCAGCTTATATTTCTACCACGTGGTAGATTTATATATCTACCACGCAGTTTTCATAACAAGGCCGCGGAACTTATTCAACAATAAATTCAGCGGCTTTAATTGTTATGAAAACTGCGAGTTTGGAACATTTTTGCCATTTCAAGAGCTGCTTCTGCAACCAGGTGGAAGTTGAGCGATTGAAGTTTACAAATCCCCGGCAATGTACCAATCGATGCAATAGTTTTATCCCAAATCGCTTTCTATTGGCCAAAAAGGTCTCCAAAGATTGAACGTTTCAATAGACTCCCATGCTTCAAACTTCGCCCTCAATTTGGAACAGGGTTTTCGGCCGTACTTAATGGTACTGCTTGCATGAAATGCCAGGCTAGGCGCGTAGAGCCTATTTGCCTGGGAAAATTAAAAAAATACGGCTTCTATGACTAGTTATTCGCGAAAAACGACGCTCCTCCATAGAAAACCATCGCCTCCGCGATTTGCGCGTGCAGATCTCGGAGGCCATTAAAAACGCGCATGTTTGCAGAGGCAGCCGCTAGAGACGCTGTTAAGCGATGTGCCGAGAAACAGAGACGGGTAATTGGATGCAATGAATGGAAACAAAAAACCACTATGAAGATTTAGAAGAATGAGAAGAAAGAAATTGAATGAGAAAATCTGTACGATAACACAGATGGCAGTGCCTTGCTATTTGAGGCTCGAGCCGGTTGCCTAAGGGCAAAAACGTATCGGAACAAATATTCGGAACCAGATGAGGCATGTGTACGCTGCTGCGAAAATCCGTAGACCACTCGACACATCCTAATGGAATGCAAAGGGATTCACCCAGCGAGAACCGTAGGCAATGTACACCTTCCGGAAGCGCTTGGGTTTAAAGTAGACGGAAGCGTCAACCGGTCAGCAGTCGAGATAAGCGAGAGACGTCTAGAGTACTGGTGGAAAAAAGCAGCGAAGAAATTGATACGACCGGATCTCTTACAGTCATAGGTAGCGGTAGAAGGTAGATTTTGAAGGAAAAAAAAAAGATCAAGCAGACGTATTAAAAATGCTAGATAAAGACATGCATAACATACCTGAATAAATCAAGCAGGCCAGGTAACTATTTGTCACCGCCCTGTTTCAAAAGGGATGCCATTAAATCATCATCATCATCATCATCATCATCATCATCATCATCATCATCATCATCATCAGCAGCAGCAGCAGCAGCAGCAGCAGCAGCAGCAGCAGCAGCAGCAGCAGCAGCAGCAGCAGCAGCAGCAGCAGCAGCAGCAGCAGCAGCAGCAGCAGCAGCAGCAGCAGCAGCAGCAGCAGCAGCAGCAGCAGCAGCAGCAGCAGCAGCAGCAGCAGCAGCAGCAGCAGCAGCAGCAGCAGCAGCAGCAGCAGCAGCAGCAGCAGCAGCAGCAGCAGCAGCAGCAGCAGCAGCAGCAGCAGCAGCAGCAGCAGCAGCAGCAGCAGCAGCAGCAGCAGCAGCAGCAGCAGCAGCAGCAGCAGCAGCAGCAGCAGCAGCAGCAGCAGCAGCAGCAGCAGCAGCAGCAGCAGCAGCAGCAGCAGCAGCAGCAGCAGCAGCAGCAGCAGCAGCAGCAGCAGCAGAGCAGCAGCAGCAGCAGCAGCAGCAGCAGCAGCAGCAGCAGCAGCAGCAGCAGCAGCAGCAGCAGCAGCAGCAGCAGCAGCAGCAGCAGCAGCAGCAGCAGCAGCAGCAGCAGCAGCAGCAGCAGCAAGCAGCAGCAGCAGCAGCAGCAGCAGCAGCAGCAGCAGCAGCAGCAGCAGCAGCAGCAGCAGCAGCAGCAGCAGCAGCAGCAGCAGCAGCAGCAGCAGCAGCAGCAGCAGCAGCAGCAGCAGCAGCAGCAGCAGCAGCAGCAGCAGCAGCAGCAGCAGCAGCAGCAGCAGCAGCAGCAGCAGCAGCAGCAGCAGCAGCAGCAGCAGCAGCAGCAGCAGCAGCAGCAGCAGCAGCAGCAGCAGCAGCAGCAGCAGCAGCAGCAGCAGCAGCAGCAGCAGCAGCAGCAGCAGCAGCAGCAGCAGCAGCAGCAGCAGCAGCAGCAGCAGCAGCAGCAGCAGCAGCAGCAGCAGCAGCAGCAGCAGCAGCAGCAGCAGCAGCAGCAGCAGCAGCAGCAGCAGCAGCAGCAGCAGCAGCAGCAGCAGCAGCAGCAGCAGCAGCAGCAGCAGCAGCAGCAGCAGCAGCAGCAGCAGCAGCAGCAGCAGCAGCAGCAGCAGCAGCAGCAGCAGCAGCAGCATTTATCCATCCTAATGAGAAAGTTTGATGCTGGAATTCTGTTTTTTTTTGTCTTCTTTTTAAAGATAGGTAGGACATTAGCCAAAATAATAACAAGGGCTTGGTGGCACAACACACCGCCCCGTTTCAAAGAGGACGCTCATTGCATCCATCCATCCTAATTTCTCGTAATGTTATTTCTTCTAATGATCTTATAATCCCTTGTACACACTACATGCTTTATTCGAAGCATACAACTATTTTGACTGCCGCTAAACACTTGGATTCACTAATTGCAACATTAACGATTATATAAAAAAAGTTACGGACTGGTGACATACGAACAGGCTCGCTATCAATGCTAATGGATATCTGATTATCTTATCCAATTTTGTGATCTCACCTGCTCACTGAGTTATTCCAGGCTTTCCCTCTGTTTCTTTATGTAACACTGTTTTAGCTGATGAATGCGCTAGTTAGTGCTGGTACTCATTTATGCTAGTTGCTAGTGGCATTTCCTTGGGGTTGACCTCGACAAACATTTGAAATTCAGTATACTGATATGAGCCTTGTCTACACAAAAAGCTGCATAGGTTATCAAGATTTTGTTCATAGATAGTTGGTCCTTCTTTCAATTTTAAAACCCACCCGTCACTCTATTGTGTCTTCCTTCATAGTTAATGAGGCAATGTTATCTATTTCATTTCATTATGGGGCAACACCAAAGTTACTCGTTGATGTTGCCCCTTATGCAACACACTCCGAATCAAGTGATACGTATTGTAACCTTACCTTTGGCGGTTGTATATGTGTAATGCATCTTCGTTACGTTTTGACGCATTACTTGTTGTCTGCTAGCTTAGCGGATATTTTCTCAGTATTTTGATGTTTAAGTACATGTATTAAAGGTTTCTATTTCCCTTTCTAGATCCTTGTCAGTTTCCTCGTGTTTTGTCGACATGCTTTGCGACAAAACCTAAGCCCAGAGCTAATTACTGCAAGTTTACTGCTAATTTATCGCCTGTTTCGTTATAGAAATAATTGTCTGCAGGTATTAAGGAAGGTTCGATTGAATAATTTAAAATTAATTCGCGTTTATATTTGTTGAATAGATAGTTCCCTTATTTAAAATTGTGTTTGTTTCTGTTGCTGTATTTTTTCTTTCTTTATTTGTTCTGATTGCCAACGGTTGCAAACAATGGAGGAGGTCAAGATAATAGCTGCACTAGAGGAACCTTAAGGTGCCCTTAGTCTCCGCGTCACATGGCGGCAGTGAGTCGCGCAATCGTCACAGATGATAAAACATGTTCTCATAAAGAAGAAAACCGAATAACATTAATTTTTCAGTGCAAGGGAATGTTTAATGGAACAACAGATAAGTATAACAATGACAAGCGAAAATGAAGGAAACATTACGCACCTATACATTACGAACAGTTAACATTACATACATATAAACAAAGGTGAGAAAACAAAAACAAGTACTTTGTTCATATCGAGATGATCTCATATGTGAAAACGAGCAATAAATGGGGCTAGTTGGCAGAGACGTTCATGATTGTGTTGCACTTAGTGTTACACTGACGGAAGGAGTAATAAAGAAAGAACATAAAGGAACAAAAAGTGGACAACCGTAGTGCTGATATGCCCACTTTTTGTTGATTTATGGTCGTTCTTTAGTCCTTCCGTCAATGTAATACTCAGCGCAACACAATCACGAAGTGAAAAGATTTGAGTGCGTATTAAGATAAGGATATCAATGCCGGTGTCATGAAATGAGTTGAGCAGTCTGGGTAATTTCTTTTTTTCATTTAGGAGCCATAATTGGTTCTTGAATGTGGTACATAGTCAAATATTCCCGATAACTATAGTTAGCTGTATTTCTTTTTGCAGACCGGCGATTTCATTAACTGTGCTGTTTTCAGAGTTTAGGTTTGAGTGTCATATACTACGTAGGGAGTGGTTATATAGGGAGTATATTGCGGGTATGTTGCAGTGCATGAAGAGATGTTTATTGTGTTTAGAGTACGGCACGTTTGCTATGATACGTATTATATATTTCTCTAATAGGTGTATTTACCTCTATTTATTCTATTTAGTGCAGTTTGTTTTGAGTTGTGTGATGTTAGCTCTTTCCGAATGACCTGACGGTGTTCAATGTGTAGTAATTATTTGTCGACGTGAAACGTCTTTAAAATCGGTCAGAGGAAGTTGCTTGCTAGAGCGGCATGTAACGAAAACATCTTACAGCTTTATCGCTAACATACATGCAACTCTGCTTCTCACGTGAATTACTTTGGTGTCATTGTATAGAGAAAAGAAGCCATTACTCGATCATGCATGTGTCGTGTGCATAGATGACGGCATTGTTGCGCCACGCCTGACGCAATCGGACCTAAATTTGGCCTCGTGCGCGGCGATCAGAGAGGCATAACTCGGCAGTACGTTTGTCCACCCGAGCGGGACTGGTCGCGTCTGCGAGAGCTCACTCATTCATAGTAAAGATAATCCATCAAACCCAACCGAGTGCCACTAGGGCTTGAAATACCTACAGATGTGCATTTCCTGGGGGGGGGGGGGGGGGTAGGAATTTTACACTTGTTCGTTTCAGACGTTCCTAGTTCAACATACAAGGCCCAGGAATAACGTGAAAAGACTCGAGCAGCAAGACGGAGAGATCTTCATTCGCGCCCACCACCTTTGGTCATAGCGGGCTCACTATGAATAAGGAGCGAGCACATTTGCAGGATTACGCTGTAGGTCCCCCGCTAGCTATATCACAAGTTAAACGCGTAAGCTTTCTAATCCGTGAATACACACCATATTTGATTTACTTCGGTATCGTTGTGTAGATGAAAGAAGCCATTGCACGGTAATGCATGTGCCGCATGCGCAGATCGCGTAGCATTTAGCGTTCGTCCCGTTGTCCGTAGCATTTTCGCACACCTATATGACAGCGCAGCGCCTAGATTGCGGTGCTTCGCGGATGTGATACAGAAACTCGCTCGATGGGAGCCTGGGAATGCCGCGGCGCCATAGCTGCATAGCACGGTTCGCGCCGGTTGCGCCGGTTGTGCTGTAACCCGCCACACCAAGGACGCTCGTCTCACCCCCTGGAAGTCATCGCGGACCGCGTGTCTGTCTGCCTCCCGAGCGCTCGCAGTGCAATAATGAGGGGCGCCACCGCTGGAAACGTCGTCCCAACTGCGCCCCGCGAAGACAATGGGTTATCGCTCGCACCCGCAAAACTGCAGGGCGCGGATGTGGGAACAACCGGCGGAGGGGCGACGCGTGGAAGCCGGGCATTACCGGGGCCTATTACGCGGAAAAGAAAAAGGTGGCACTACGCGCATTCCTGCTGCCTTCAACTTCGAGCAGAGCGCGTATACGCCTCGTAGCGAATACGCGCACTCGAGTTTTCAAGAACGTCGTTGCGTGTTGTTCGCGAATGCACCCGATTGCGTGTGGCTGGCTCTGCCCTTCACTTTCGTTCTCCGAGTTGTAGTCGCTGGTCAGACAGTGGCGTGCGGCCATTCACGCCTGCCGGGCCTTGTTCCTTTGTTCACGCGCGTGCGATCCTGTTTCTGCGCAGATGGGCGTGTAGGGGGTCGCTCCGCGCGCCATGGCGGCGGGCGTGGGACAGCGGCTACAGCACTCCTGACAAGTGTCCCGCGCCGCCCGCCCGCCCTGGGTCCGCGCGCGCGCGTCAAGGCACGGTCTTTTGCGAGATCGCGGCGCGACGTACTGCGCGTTTACGTATGTGCGTGCTCGACAATTTCACGCGGAATAAGCGCGCGGAGCGTTGCCTCCGTCTGAGTATACGCGCTGCTACGCGCGCATACGGAAGCTGTAACGTGCATTCGACTTGCGCGCGGAGGCGGTTCCCGCCTTTTTGTACTGTGACCGAGATACAGTGCCGGCGGCCGCAATGTGGGGTGTTTCTGCGAACAGGCTGCACCGCGGTGTTATACTGCGGAGATTTGGCCGAACGGCTGTGTCTGCCCGTCGAATGACCACTATGTAGGGTTTTGTCGCTGGAAAGTTTGAATCGCCGCGCAAAGCATCCCCCTATATGCGCTGTTCCACGACGAAATTCGGGAAAGCTGGTTACGAAATGCCAACGACTGCTTTATTATGCCATTTGAGGAGTTTTAGCGTATACTACTGAGTACGCCAGGCTGCGAACTGCGCATGCCCGTTGCTGCAAGAACTACCACAGAAGTTGCTAAACTGTACAGAAGCGGTCTCAGCGTTCAAGGAGCGTACTATCATGCTCTGTATGAGCTACAACGTGAAAGCGCTTGTCAAATCGGTAGCGCGTTGTAGCTCGTATACTGAGCGCCATAGTACGAGTGGGCGCGTTGGATGGTGTATCGCTGTCAACCAGACGAGCGCGCGATAACACGTCGATGGTGAAACTGACGCTGACGAAGCACTGCAACGGCGTTTGCAATGTGGGCTTGTAGCAAGTCTGGCATCGCAAGGTGCCCTAGTTGCGCCAAGCATTAACACTGGTAACGCGGACGCGAGACAGAACTAAACCCACAGAGCGCTAACTTTCATCAGTAGTTGCTGATTTATTGCTGGGAATTAGCGCTGTGTGTGTTTATCTCGCGTCCGTGTTTCTGCTGGGCGCAACTATACAGGACACCTTACGAATAACACACACGCACACACACACACACACACACACACACGCACGCACGCACGCACGCGCACGCGCACGCGCACGCACACACACACACACACACACACACACACACACACACACACACACACACACACACACACACACACACACACAAGCCCGAACGCGCGCACAAACATATCCTGACGCTAAATTCCTGTCAGGTGTTTATGCATCTGGTGGCTTCATGTGATTATAGATAAAGAAAAGTCCGGCCCCTCGGTTCTATTATTCTAGCTATTGCGCTTTTCCGGGATGCAATAACGAAACGTTCCTATCTGTGAAATAGCTTGCGTATACTAGAGTAATTGAAAAGCTATTTGACTGCAGCCTTATGTGGGTGCAAAAGTACGTAGACAACCACGCATAATATGCTTGTTTCTTGCTCTCGTCCTTTTGAAAGAAGTCACAAAAGTACGTGCAGTACGTTAAAAAAAAGAGAAAAAGAAATACAATTCGCGAACTTTGAGATACGTAGCGCACGCGCTTTTATTCGCTGTGGTACATCTTTCTTTTTCCACTCCTAGCTTCGGGACTTCAGCTCGATATCGTTTTCGTAAATTCAAGTTTCGTCATCGGTGATGACCCTTAGCGAAAATTCATCGCTGTCGTCATAAGTTTTCCAATCAATGCAACGTTCTTGTCATCGCAACTTTTGCTCAGGAGTCAGCACCTTCGGCACCATCTTGGGGCAAACCTGTTTCATTTCAAAATTCGCAGGTAGAATCTGGTGAAGGGACGACGTTTCCAAAACAAAATGCTTCTGGCATCATTTTAACAGTCATTCAGCGGTCACTTCGCACAAGAGAACGCACACTATTAATGTTTGCAGCTTCGCAGAAGATTGAGCGGTGTCCTGATCTTGCATCGTCTTTGGGATCGTCATAGCTTTCACGAAACAAAAACGCTGAACCCACTTGAACACAGTATTTCGATCCTTTAGGACATGCTCCTCATATGCTTTTGCAACATTTGCTTAATTTATGCGCTGTTCCTGCCCAATTTCAAAAGAAATTTGATTTTGATATTTACTCCCATATTTTCGTCGATCTTCATTTCGACAAACACTAAATATGGGTTGGACAAAAAGTGCGCGGCATAAAATTTTTCCCTTGTCGTACAGCAGACTGGCATGCACTAGAGATCAACTGGGTGTGCTATTCTTGACATTGAGAAGTTCCGCCTTATTGTCAAATTCGCCATTTTGTCAGTTCTGATTGGCCCAGAGAGCTGCTACGACGTTTTTGATTGGCTCAAAGTGCCGCCATTACATAATTTGACAACATGCCGTGTTTCAACGCTGTCCAAAATTGTATCTTTTCTGGTGGAGAGAGAGAGAGAGAAGAGAGAGAGAGAGCCGTGCCGGTACGCCCATCCCCACCTTTTCGCTGTCTCACTGCAGGAACTTTTGGGACTGACCTCGTATGTGCGAGAAGCTACACTTGCAACGAAACGAATGGCCATAACCTCAACGCAGTCGAGTGGAGGAGAAAAACTGAAACATTCTGCGCCGGCTTTCCTTAGCCCCCTAAAAATTGGGGGCATTGCTTTCACTGTGCCGCTCCGGTCGCTGAGTTTGCGAGGCTACAAACACTCAAGGACAACGACGCGTCGCTTTGTTTGCCGCGACGCGTCCTCGTGACGCGTTTTTATTACGCCGAGGTTTCACTCGCGAGCAGGTGCCGCTGTCGCTTTCCAGGCGTCGCGGATTCAAGCATCTGGGCTGCTTGTGTCGCGTGCCACAGTCGTCACCGCCGACCTCCGAGACCTCGGGGAAGCACGACTGGCGCGCGCCATTCTCGCTTATACTGGGTGTGCAAGCAGCGAGCCGACTTTCCTAAAGCGTGCCCTTCGCCGCGAGAGAAACACGAGCGGCTGCGTTTCTCAGTCTGGCGCATTGCCGTGTTCAGGGATCCTTGGTTTCTGTGTGGACGCTGGTCAAAACGGTCTTGTTCAATCCGGAGGCCTGGAAGCGCACCCCGACAGTATGACAGATGACTTTAAGCGTCATCTCCTTAAGGAGCCCTAAGTCATATTTAATCACTCTCTCTCTCTCTCTCTCTTTCTCAGCGTCAGAATTTTTAAACCGAAGCTTTATTTGCCCCTTCCCCCAAGTTGCCGGTGCTGCTGACTTGCCAAGTAAGCAAGTTGGATCAATGGATATATGGTACCCGAATAGACTTGGGCCACTCGGTACGTACCACTCAGCGTGCGTGCCCGTTCTTGGCCAACACATCAGAATGGATATATACCACTGCTGCACAAGAGGTCCACAAAATTCTTGGAGATTCCACAAGAAGCCTGTACCCCGTGTACCCCACATCAACGTTCTTCCCTTGACAAGGAACAGACATCGTCTTCGCGCCGGTGACGAAGACAGCTACAGGCTAGAAGACTTTGCTTGTGTCATCTGCTACAACTGCTACTTCGCTAGCTCAAACAAGCCTACACGTCATTCAGATTCCAACAGTGCGTTGAAGCTGTCCATTTTTTCCCCACTTCTGAAACATCTGGTGCATTTGCAGGAAGGGGTTGCTGCCGTCGGCTGTTCGCCTCGAAAAACCACACTGTCTGTCGGTCTATGGACGGAAAAGCCGGGCACTGGCGAACGTCGTTACTATATATGTTTGTTTGTTTTCGTTTCTGCGTGGCCCGAGCCTCGACATAGTGGAAACACAAGATCAATACTAGCCGCACGTAACCCAAGTCCTGCAATGTAGCCTTTGGTGACAAGCTTCCCCCTCCAAGACGTGCACAAGGATGATGAGTGATAGCATCGAACGCTGAGGGCTATTTGATTTCATAACCAACCTAGGTCAACGCAGAAGCGGAGGCTGGCGAGTGCTGCAGAAACTAGGAAACTAGTCAAACGTAGTGCGCGATGTAGTAGGCGACACTCCTACACTGCGCTACTAGCGCGGTCACAGCGTTTGCAGCTTGTTTGGATGGCCTTACGCATATCGCTTAAAGCACTGTCGGCGCTACCTGAAGCAGAGATCTTTGTTGTTGCAGTTTTGTCATGACGCATCCACGTCAGGTTGTTGTGACACTTCGCTATGGCAGGTGCCTCTGTGCGGCCTGAAATTAAAAACTAAGAACTGCAAGGTTTACCTAGCAAGCGCGTGACCCCAGACAAGGCAAAGCGTCCCGTGGATGTCCCGGAAAGACCCGAACGTTCTAGCCTTTTATGGGCCGTACACAGCACCATGAACGTTATACAACAAGCACTATGAACGCACTATGAACGTACACAGCACTATGAACGTTAAACACAACATCTACTGCTAGACTTATCGCGAACGTAATATCCGAGCAACAACGTTGCTTCCAGGTGTGTTTATTTGGGAGCTTCATGCTTGTCCGCATGAAGTTGAGTGTAACCAAAAACGAAATCCAAATGGCACACTGCAAAAAAAAGGTTATTGGCATGCTGTTTTCTTTTCAATATTATTATTATTATTATTATTATTATTATTATTATTATTATTATTATTATTATTATTATTATTATTATTATTATTATTACGTTATTAGTATTGGTCGTGGTGTCCAAAGCGCACCTTCCACAGACGGTTCTGTCGAAGTAACAAAAGCAGATCTCGAAGGCTATGCTATTGTAAGTGCATAGGTGGTGCTGCACCTGAGGTAGTTCGTTTGATACCGAACTGCTTTTTACAGGGTAGCAAGAAAGAAAGACCCAAAATTTCTGACATTTCAGAGCACGTGAAAGCGCACAAATGTACAACACAGATACCTACAACATAGGTTCTCATATCCTAGCTACGCAATGCATATATTTACGCAATTTGTAAATAATGGCCTGCCCTCTAATTACAGTGTCAAACAGTAGTGCCCAGGAACACGCCTTGACATCATCCTAAAATGGTCCTCCAATTATGCACCTCGTATGTTCTCAGTATCTATTGGGACGTGCAAATGCACCTTATCAGGAGCCTTTTAGGATTAGTGCAGGACATCCTTGGGATATACGAATGTCCTGATGCCGACATCCCAGAGACTTACTGAGGATGCATTTGCGTTTTCTGGGATCAGGTATGATCGCCAAGGGTGCGTTTAGGCATGCCCTGGCGTGTTCGTTCAATGGTCAACCTGAATGAACGTTTCAATCTTCCCGAGACACGAGCGTCCTCCAACAACGCCCACGCTAACACTACAGAAAACAGGAGCCGAAATGGTGAATACTGTTCGTGTGCTCCACATTTTTGTCTTTAAACGTTCCGCAATAGAGCCGAAACTTTTATTTTGCACCCTTACGTCCATTACAATAAAGCGCATTGACGTGTTCGTGCGCTTGTGTTCTTCAATGCTATGTCTGCATGCACCCGACGCGAGCCAGTCGAGTCAGAAATCGGGCTGGATGAACCCGACCAAGCCCAACGTGACCGCGTTTACGTAACTCGCTTCTAACGGCTCTGCACAACGGCGGCACGCAGCGGGCGTCGAGACGAGACACCGAATAGGGCTGCCGGTTCCCGCAGTCGTCCGCAACATCTCTATTTCGCGGCTCTTACCGTTACATGGATAAGGTAGCACTCCACAATGCTTGTCTTCGCCTTGTCCCACACCCGCCGCGGTGGCTTAGCGGCTATGGTGTAGCGCGCCGAGCACGAGGTCGCGGGATCAAATCCCGGCCGCATTTCGATGGGCACGAAATGCAGACGCGCCCGTGCCCCGTGCATTGGGGGCACGTTAAAGATTCCATGGTGGTCAAAATTAATCGGGAGTCCCCCCCTATACGGCGTGCCTCATAATCAAATCGTGGCTTTGGCACGTAAAACCCCAGAATTCAAACTCAATTCATTGTCCCGATATCTTATTCCCGCTGCCGCTGCATCGAACGCCTTCTCAGTAAGGCTGCATGCTCTATGTTTCAAAAGTAGCGAAAGGTTTTGATCCAGCCGCCGCGCCCTGCGATAGGCCGGTTGGCGACACGTGACCTTTTCGCCTTCGCGCCACGCCCAAAGGGTCCAGCAGTGGTCGCTGGGCCGGAGGAATGTACGGGTATTCTTTGTTTTCGAGCGCGCATTTGGAAGATTTTGATAAGCAGAAAGCACATCACGCGCCTCTGTTGCATTGTTGTAGTAAATTAGAAGTGCCTATGTACCTGATGCTTGAGCGGACGCAGGAATTATGTGTTTGAAATCAACGTTTGCAGCGTGACATGCTAGTATGCCGGGCTGCTGTGTCTTCGGTTGCCGCAACCGCGCGGAGGACGGAAAAAAGTTATTTTCTATTCCTCGCGGTAACAACAATGTAAGCAGAAGGAAGAAGGAATTTTGTGTGGTTTTTACTCTTGCGTGCACTTAGCTTCCATGCCATGTTTCATTGCTCCAGCGGCCATAAGAAATTATAAGCTTAAGAATTTTTATGCCTTGGGCTTCTTGGATATAGTCGAACATCAACGAGCTGTTTTATTCTTGTGTTGGTGAGCGGAGTGCTACAGGACGCGGTGGAGAATGGTTGTATTTGCTAACTGCTGTTCTTTAATTGCACCCTACTATAGGACATGCTTCAAATCACTGCTTGCCTTTCAAAGAAAAAGTTTGTTCTGCATTCGCGCAATAAAAGTCAATTTTTGATTATGCATTCCTTCATTCTCCTGCATCGCTACAAAAAACCACCTAACTCAGCTTTTCTGGCTATAGTCTGGTTTTAGAGCCTATAGGTGTAGGAATACCCCAAATTTATTTGCACGTGCATTGGCTAACATTGCAAACATACCTTTACATCTGCGGGGCTTGAAAAGGTACATGAGCATGGAGGCGGTCGGAGTTGTGAAATGGGGAAGGCTCGGAATAAATGCATTTCTTTAAAAACAGGCAGAATTTATTATTGGCGCCTCACAGACACCAGTAGGCATGCTATATTTGCTAGTTCTGGGAAGGTACTCAGGTTGCGGATAATCCACAGATGCAGTGCAACTTTCCCCTAAGTAAAACTATTAGAGTACTCTACAAACGAAACAACCTTAGGTTAAAAAGACCGCGTAACCGTGGGAATACTGCCGAACACTGACAAACGCAATAGAACCAATAATAGCGCATAATATGCACCGCGCACTGTTAGAGCGCTCGGTGCGCAATGACATTTCTGAAAGTTGCTGTAAGCTCACAACCTGCGTCTTTTTGCGAACTCTTTTTGGGGGGCTCCGGGGCTCGAGCCCCCTCCGGAATTTTCCCGGAAAGGCTGAGCCCCCCCCCCCCCCCCCTCAAATGTCATTACCGGAGTTCTGTTACCCACATAATTTGAGGATTCTCTTGCCTCCACATATTCACTTTTGTTGTGGCTAAAAGCTTACGGCACCATTGGTGCATGGCGCGGACGTGCACGGCTTTTAATTTATACTTTCGCTTTATTTCGGCAAATCCTGGCAATAGGAGGACGAGCGCATTAGAAGCACCCGCGGCGGCTACCTCATCCGTGTTTCCTCACTTTAACATTTTCTTTAAATTTCCGCTGAGAACACCACGCACACACACAATATATTTAAATATATACAAAGGACAAAGTTTATTATACTTTTTAAAGAGAAGGAGGTAGCCAACTAAATAGATAGCCTATACCTAGAGAATGAATATGTTGATTTATGTTCACCGCACTTCAACTTACCTTGCGTGCTTTTTTGACCCTGGAAAAAACCTGGAGACTTCAGTGACCCCTTCGGCAGATTCTTCTATCAACGGCGTGTGAAAAGCACGTGAGTGATATGCGTCTCAATATTGTTTCTCTTTCCAGTAGGCAATGCTAACGACTGGCGACAAAATTAAAATAAAAAAAGCTCTTCTAATTATTTACAACGTTTACGCATTAGGGATGGCCTCTTGCATGCAGAGGCCATAAATACGGGATGTTTCAGCAAACACCCTCAAAAATTTTTTAAAGGTTGCGTGTCGCAGATAGCACAATTATAATTCACGAGCTGGTCTACTCGAAGAGGCGAACATTACTTGTACAAAAAATTGAAATGCATAATCGACTAATTAAGAAATCACCAATTAGGTTTTAACATATTAACTTATGGCCCGTGTTGCAATTTACAAATTCTGGCCGTGTAATTCGCAAGGCGGATGCACTAGGAACTAATTCTCAGGATGACACCAGTTTCGAGATATTAATTCCCGAACATTGCGGAGAAATGCATTGGCATTCCAGTTACTTTAGCGCTTACCCGCCGTGGTTGTTTAGTGGCTATGGTGTTGGACCATGAGGTCACGGGATCAAATCACGGCCACGGCGGCTGCATTTCGATGGGGCGAAATGCTAGAACACCCGTATACTTAGATGTAGGTGCACGTTAAAGAACCCCCGGTGGTCTAAATTATTCCAGAGTCCTCCACTAGGGCGTGCCTCATAATCAGATCGTGGTTTTGGCACGTAAAATCCCATAATTTGTTCTTTTCATACTTTTGTGCTTTGATGCATAAAACGACGGTTTGTTGAGAAAGTGACTGGCACGCCAATGTATTTCACCGCAAAGTTAGAGAATTAATATCTCGACACTGGTGTCAGCCTGAGATTTAGTTCAGAGTGGATTCACACTCCACGGCTAGAATTTGTAAATTGCAATATGGGCCATAAGGTAATTAGCTAGAAACCTAATTGGTTAATTTTGTTCATTCGTCGATTATGCATTTCAATTTTTTTGTGCAAGTAATGCCCGCCTCTTCGAGTAGACGAGCTCATGAACTAGAATTGTACTATCTGCCACAGGCCACCTTTAAAGATTTTGGAAACTGTTCGCTGAAACACCCTGTATATAGAATTCACTCAGTAACCGAAAGGATGGCAAGCCGGATTAACTCAAAATCAGAATAAATAGAAGTCTAGAAGTCATGCGCAGCAGCGCTTATACTCGGACTCAAAGTAATAAAAAAATAAAAAAGAGTGCAGCTTGGCCGGAAAGGCGAAGCAGTATTAGTGACAGCGAAGTAGAAGACAATTACTCAAAGGAAGATTCTTACCGTGCAAATCCGTGTAAGGATCACACCCGTGTAAGGGAAGCACCCATAATTTAACAGCCAATATTAAAAAAAAAGACATCCAACCGAGAAGCAATCGCGTTTCGTGCGCTGATTCTGATCGGGCTCAACAGCGAATTGTCGCGCGCAGCGTACTTTCGCGCGTCGCTACTGGATGTCGAGAGGAGGCGATCGCGGAGGTTTACGGCGGATTTCATACTCGTAGTTGGAAAAATGAGGTCAAATGGCCCGGTCACATGAAAGGCCCGTCAAAATCGCGACAGAAAAGTGTGGCCCTTACACGAGTCTATACTGTCACGTAGTAGTGACGCTGAAGAAAACAGTCGTAAAACTGTGTACAACGAAACTGTTTGTTTATTGGGCGAACCTGTGCCCACAAAAGCAAGGTACACTCAAAGCACAACGATAGCGGCGAACACAGTCGGCGATCGTCGAAAATCTGATCAGCGGCGAAACGCGTCGGCTTTTATACCTGAGTCATCGAAGCTTCTAGATTAATCCCTGATGCCCGCGTGTCTTCCAGAAAGTTCTAGACAATTCGCGTCAGTCATGCAATCAGATAACATAAGCGTCGGTGAAAACAGGCAATGGAAAGAAGCATCGATATCGTTCTAGAAACTTCCGATACAGGCGCGTCCTGCGCCGAGTGATAACGTTTAACATTTGTTAGCCGGTGGAAAGCGGCCACCGGTGAAAGATAAACATGTATACGTGTCAATACGTTAGTTATAGTGGCCATATAAATTGTAGTAAACATTCACCTTAAATTAAAATAGTAAGCATAGAGAACATAGTGGACATAGTAAGCACGGATCATGTAAACCTGTAAGTACCTCACTGGATCACCTCGAGCACTCGCTTTCACAACGCAAGCATTGTGAAGAACGCCGGCAGCGGAGGCGAACGGTTCGTACAGCCGCGTGATTCACCGCAACTCTGAAAATTAGATTCATCATCATTATCTGCCTATTTTTATGTCCTCTACTGACGGCCTCTGTGAGTGATCTGCGATGACCTCTGTTTCTTAACTCTGCAACCCTAGGGGCGCAGAAAGACAGCCCGGCAAGGTAGATAGCGCGCATGAAGTTACCAGCCATCCCTGGTCGCCCTTTATCATTGCACCCACCAATGATTACCAACAATTACATATGACACGCGGGCCCCATAAGCGTCAGCCACGCACAGTCATTGACCACTATACGGCAGGGCTAGAGGAGAAGACGCGTGCACCCATTCGCGTTTGATTACGTGACCTACAACTAACCCGATTATTGAGCGCGTGGGAAATAATGCCCATCAAGCCGCCATCCTTTTCGGCTTTTTCCCGCACCCACAGGGTATGGGTCGCTCATGTATATGGCGTTTGGATTTAATGCGGAACATCACGGCGACGACAACAGCGACAATTTGCCTGAAGTGCCGATATAATTGCTGTCGCCATAACGCTAGAAATAGAAAATTGTTAGCAGAGAATATATATATATATATATATATATATATATATATATATATATTTATATATATCCTCTGCTAACAATTGCTAACCCACAAAAGCTTTTGGCTGATTTCGTGACAGCGAAAACATTCTCACTATTAGAGTTATTGCTCATTTCAGTTAATTAAATGAAAAAATATATATGTCTGGATCTCGGAAAGAAGGAAAAACCACTCCACCTTTGCACTGTCGGCATAAACGACAGTTGCCGCTTCTGCTGCGTGTGCACATGGCCTCCGAGTTGAAAACCGTAGCGTAAGCACAGCGGCCGCCACGGGGTGCCGACATGAGCCTTCTCGCGTTCAACGTTCGGGCGCGGCCATTGGGGCATTGCTCCCTTACACCCTTAAAGGGTAGCTAAACAGGAACAGGAAGTTCAGCTGGAGTAAACGAGGGATCTTCAGGAATGCATGCAGTTTTTGTTGGGTGCAAAAATATCAGTTATTAGCGGAGAAATTCGTAAAGAAAGACCAAATATATCTTCCTCAATTTCTCTCACCCCAGATTCGGCGCTGAAGCAGTGTCGTCACGGATTTCAATGCTCTCAGTGGATCAGAGGGCGCCATGATACGTCACCGCTTGCGTAAACGGCCGAGGCGCTCGCTCCATCATAGGCTGCATGGCCGCTGCGTTTACGTTCACCGCGATGGATACCGTTGCTGCTGCTGAACCTTGCAACGAAGAGTTCGCCAGGAAAGCAGGACTGCATTTCAGCGATATTCAGTGAAACGGAGCGCAAAATGATCCTCCGTGCTCGAGCGGTAGGTGTTTCCGCGTGCGATGGCGGTGAGCCGTCGGCCGCGCCGGCGGAAAGCAGAGCTTAGTTTTCGTCTACGGAAGGCGAGGCGAGGCGTCCGGTCCGCCAGGCGACGATCTTCCCCATAGAACAAGCGTAGAAAGTTGCGCGCGTACTCGGTATGGTTTTTTCATGGTTTTATTTATTGACATTCAGCACTCACACAGCCGCCAGTTTGCTGCTGCAGGGGCACACCGGTAGGGGGTTTGATGAAGACCGCATTGGGGGAACAGCTGCTCGAGAAAGGATTGGCCTCTGGAGCACGTGAATATACTTTCCGAGGGCAGGTTTATATACATAATCCGAGGCGAGAAATGCAGAGAGCACACCATCGGTTTCTCTGGCTCTTTTGACGTTTTATCATCGGCAGAGCACTGAGCCATTGCGAACGCCGGGGCTCATCGCGCGGCACCACATGAAAGCACACAGTCGGGTCAACACTGCCGCTGCCCCTGACCAAGCGCCTTGCGCCGTTGATACAGCCCTCAACACTACACACACGAAGCATTTTCTGGCTGTTTCCCGCGAAGTCAACGTTTTTCTAGCCACGCAACACGTAACCAAACATTGAAACACTACTGTAGAGAGGAACAGGCGCGCGCGGTGATGCATGGAGCAAAAACGAAACTACGAAACTATCACGACCGCATGTAACGCCACGCCATTTTTTCTTATTGCTTACTTAATTTTGCGCTAAACTTGTACGTCCTCGCTTGAAACGGCTTAAAAAGTTGGCAAATGTTGTTTATGTACGTTTAAGGTGTATTTCATTTTGAGTTTTATTAACAGCAATAAATCGCTCTCGAGCCATCGTGACCGGCCTGCGTTTGTGATCTCCGACGTCACGAACGTGTAGTGCGGGAAATTCGAAGGGGCGTCAGCACCTATCCTTCAGTTTTTCGCTATTTTCTCGCTTATTAAACATCTGTTCGCCGTAAGAATGGTATGACTGTGATTGCGAAGGGATAATCTACCATTAAAGCTCAACTTCCGGTTTCTCTTTAGTGTCCCTTTAAGAAGGATGTGTGGCGCAACGGAAGAAAAAAAAAGAGGAGACAGAAAGAGTGACAAACTTGCAACTAATTTTATTCCGGAGAGCACTCAATATATAGGCACAGAAGATACGTGCGCACAACCAATACACTCGCCACACTTGCCGGAATGTGGGCAAAACAGTTGAAATCTCAAGACGCATAAGAGTATGAGTATGAGCACAACAGCATGAGCACTTGCACAAGAGTATGAGCAAAGCGAATCTGAACCGGCGGAACGCTGATGCAGCACTTTTCTCGATAATTGCTAGAAAAAAAAAAGGTGATTCCTTTTTAAATGGCGCTGCATAGAATTACATGCTGTATGACAACGCAGCAGTGTTCCCACAAACTGACGCTGTGCAAACAAGTCTGCTGCTTGGTCTAATAATTAAGTGCAGTGACTCCGCGGTATTGGGCCTGCACATTCGTCGCGAAAGAAACTAACGCCTACATGAGTGAAGCGCGCGCGCACACGCACACACACGCACAAATACCGCGACACATGCAAGGAATGCTGGCCGCTTCGCTCGGGTCACTCGGGAAAGGCCAGCCGGGGACGCGCTGTGCGTCCGAGCATTCGGGGACGCGCGCGAGATTTGCGTGCGTTTGTTTTGCGCGCGTCGACAAGCGCGGCGAGAATCCCACGCCTCGAAGTGCGCTGCCGGGCTTCGCCGCTCATCATTTGATGGGACTCTCGCGTAGTCGAGACGTGGACCCGAAGAGGAGGCGCGGGCGACGTGCGTGCCGGCACGCGATGTGTTTACCGTAGCCTCGTCGCGTCCTCCTGTTCATTGACATTCACGGCCGGCCTCCGGCCTGAAAGGTGCTCGGGACGACGGACGTTTAAGAATGAGCGCGCTCTCTCTGTCTGTTGCCGAGGCTGCTACCTTAGCCAAGGTTGACTCACAAATCATGCAGCCTCCGCGTGCATATATCTTGTGCGTGGATGCTTATACGTGTCTGCATACGACAGGCCGATCGGCGCGCTAGCCTTCCTGCTGCAGAGCGGACCTTGTTGGTCGCAGCGATCCGCCAGCTTTCATGTAGCACTTGCGACCGGCTCTTTCCTTTTCCCACAGCTCGAGTGCCAATCGCGCAAATAAAGGACGAAGTTGGAAATATCAGCCTTACGACAATCAAGGGACGGTTTCACGAAGCCGGTAAAAGGAGCAGAGTATCAGCGCAAAAGTTATGCTGGATGAAAGACTGCGCAATCAGCGACTCGAATTTGCGTCTGCGGTGGAGTCTTGGTGCCCGAACAACTGGCGCGCGGTTGTGTTCAGGGATCAGGCCTCGTTTTGCACCCGCTGGAACCTGCAGAGGAAGGTGTGGCGTTCGCGCAACTGCCGATATGTCATGTATTCCTACCGTTGTTACTGGCTGCGAGCGCTGCGTTGTGTCCTACTTCTTTCAGGAACAGCATTGCTTGAAAATGAAAGCGTCTTTTGTGTAATCTCTCAAGCTTCTAAGCAGTTACGACATGTAATACAATAGTATTTCACTTCAACATTAGAACTAATACTTCTTTTCATCCGGCATGGTTCCGGACTTCGCCTTATACCGCGAAGTTTTAATTGACATCAAGCACTTCTCTTTCTTTTTTTGTAACATGGTCCGTGCTGATTTACCAAAATTTAACCTCTGACAAAATGTCAACGGAATAGCTGTCAGTTTAAACGCCGATGACACATCTCCCGCAGGTACGACTACCGCTGTGTCTTGCGTAATCGTTCAAGAGGTCGAACCACTGTTCACGTGTGGGGCGCACTCAGCCACACAGGTTTGGAACCATTGCATCGATTTTTTTAGGGAAGATGACATCTGAAACGTACATGGACGTTTTGGAGACAGTGCTCATTCTGCATGTTCTGCATGGCCCCTTCCCGGATGAACTTTACTGGCTACAACAGGACAACGCACCAACCCACACATCAAAGGCAGTGGAGCAGACGCTGGATAATTTAGGTGTGACAAGGCTAAAATTGCCTGCGAGAAGCCCCGATTTAAATATAATAGAAAATGTATGAGGAATAATGAAGTCAAATCTAGCCAAAAAAAGCAGGTCTAGCTGCAGTCACCGCTGACGAGCTTTGGTTAGCTATTAAAGAGGAGTGGGACCGTCTCGGACAGCTGCCAGACATTGGGAATCAGCTGTACGTTTGCTTCCCAAGAGGATCGAAACTGTGAAAGAGAATCGTGGGGGACCCATTTTCTATTCGAAAATATTCGCTATTTCTCGTTCCTTATTTTCGCATAAATAAAAGTTTTCTCTCAGTGTTTCTATGTTCATTTTTAAAAAGTACAAGTCGTCGTGTAACCCTACGGATCCAACGAAGCTGTCATTGCTACTCTAATGGCTATGGTATTGAGCATAATGCAGTTTGCTCCAAAGAACGATAAGGGAGCCATACAAACACGGGGATTCCAAGTAGTCCGCAGCGGCCTATCGAGGGAACCTCAGGAAGGAGGCAAAGATTCAACCACAAGGCCCCTTGTGGAAACGTTCTCCATAGGCTGAAGCTTCTCTTCTTCGGCAATGGCTGATCACGCCACGTCCTGTAATAACTAATGTTGAGCCAAAATACAAAATAACGCATTATATACACGGTGTCCCAGATATCACACAGCACGATTAGAAAAAAGAGGAAAGGCGTTACGCGAAGCAAACCTAGTGCGTATTGTTTCCAGTACAGGGGGGTAGCCGCCAGTATTATTTTCGTTAGAAAGATTTAATTAATTAATTGTAATTAATTATATAACGCGAGAAGTACTGTTCTAATTATCAAAGTGTCAATGAGAAAGTTGTAGAGCAACATGAAAAACTCCCGATACAGCTTCTTGTTGCTCAGTACGTGCTACATAAAAGTATTTTTCCGAGTGTGAAAGAAGCCCGCGAATACACGCAAAGTGCCTCGAGCGACCAGTCGCGCGGCAACTCTGCGTGTATTCAACGGCTCCTTTCACACTCGGAAAAACACATTTATGTACCACTGTCAGGTGGAGATACTCCTTCGGTGCTCCCCAAGAGCCGGGAGGGTAATGAAAGGCTTGAAAATGAAAAGATGATAGACATGCTTAAACAACTAGTAAACACTATGCGTATATTGATCTCCGGATTGGCAACGCCAACTGCACTATCTGTCGTGAAGGCGTTGGATGCTATGGAGCCGCTATTAGCGGCTCTAAAATAAGGGCGGCAATCATGGCTCTCACGATAAAACACTGGACATTGGAACAGAAGATGCACCATTCTGTTATAATGCAATGGAATGCTCGAGGTCTATGCGGCCGCATGTCTGACTTTAGGCAACGGGTTTTCAAATACCGCTTCCCAGTGATCGTGATATGCGAGCCAAATCTCACGTCGGACTTTCGCCTTTCTGGATACGTTAAGCTCTGGTCACGTGAAGATGGACACAAGAGCAAAGTGTTAATGTGTATACGCAGCGACATGACGTTTGTTCGGCACACGATCACTCCACATGACAGCAATGAATATGTGTGCGTGACACTAAAACATAAACTGCATGTGTTTTCGATCATCGGCGCCTACATACCTCCTAGCCAAAGATTTGACCTCTCCTACCTATCTACTGTGTTACAAAGTTCCTCAGGCCCTCATGTTCTTATTGGAGACTTCAATGCTCATCATCCTTACTGGGGAAGTGCCGCAATGAACTGTCGGGGTAGGAACTTGATGGACTTCATAGAAACTGAGGGTCTGACTGTCATCAACGATGGGTCTCCCACTTACATCCGCGGCACTACCTACGGAAGTTGCTTAGACCTCACTATTGTGTCTCAAAGCCTCCTGCCCTCAGTCAGCTGGTGCATGGACATAGAAACGCATGGGAGCGATCATATACCAACATATGTGCAGGTGAAGTGGTTTGTGCAAGCAACTGCATCTACTGTACGCTGCACTGATTGGTCCACATTCTCTACATGTGTCGAAGAGTATTGCGGAGACATCACTTCACCATCTGATATAGAAGACATTATTGTATCATCAGTGCAGAAGACAACAAAGTTTATCAGTGCACCTACATCCAGAACGGCGATTGATATTGAATATGAACGGCTCCGCGCAATTCGTCGTAGAGCGGAAAGGAAGGTTAGGCGAACTCAATCGACAATAGACCTTGTCTCATGTCGACGTGCTCAACGAAAAATACGGCGTCACCTTCAAAAAATGGGAAAACAACGGTGGAGGACCTTCTGTTCGTCTCTGGATCCTCGAAAACCACTTTCTAGGATCTGGCAGATAGCACGAAGCCTTCGTGCCCCTCCTCAGCAAAAACATCCTTTCCATGCTCTAGCACTTCACCAATCTCTGACGGAAGTGCAGGTTGCCGAAGACTTCTGTAAGAGAGTCACCCGTACCAATATTTTAACATGTCCAACATTGCATCGACCCGTGCCACTTCCTAAAGATGCTCGTCTTGACCTTCCTTTCACGATGCCGGAATTGGAAGCTGCTCTTGCTGCTTCGAGACGATCTTCTACACCTGGACCTGACGGTATTTCATATACTGCTCTGTGCCACCTTGGTGTGGAAGGTCGGAAGGTCCTGCTGTCGTACTACAACGCCACGTGGTCATCCAGTACAGTCCCGAAGCAGTGGAAAACCAGCCGTTTGGTGGCCCTCCTAAAACCAGGAAAATCGCCTTACGACATGTCATCTTACCGGCCAGTAGCTTTAGCTAGCTGTGTCGGTAAGGTGATGGAACGAATGGTGCTCACTAGATTAGAATGGTTCATGGAAGGGAATGAGCTTTATCCTGAAATGATGACCGGATTTAGACGTGGACGTTCTGCAATAGATGGGGTCATTGATCTCGTGTCCACGATCGAACATGAAAAAAGGCGACACCGACTTGTAGGAGCAGTTTTCTTGGACATAAAAGGAGCCTATGACAATGTACTGCACGAAGCCATTCTTGATGCCCTCGGTAATTTGGGCATCGGCGGCCGTCTCTACATGTGGATTGAAAGTTACCTAGATGGTCGCACAGTCTTCATGTCCACAACTGATGGCGAAACGAGAAGACACGTTGTGGTCCGTGGAGTGCCTCAAGGAGGAGTCCTCAGCCCGACTCTTTTCAATATTGCCCTTATTGGCCTTGCGGAAATAATTCCTGACACAGTACGCATCAGTACCTACGCAGATGACATATGCATATGGGCGTCCGCAGTCACACGACCGCAAATTCGTGCAAGATTGCAACGAGCCGTTTCTTTAACGTCTCAATACCTGCAGTGCCAAGGACTGCAACTGGCTCCAGAAAAGTGCGCTGCGATAGCGTTCACACGGAAGCTTATGTGTTGGTATCCAATTATGATCAATGGCAATACCATTCCATATGTGGCCCATCACAGATACCTCGGCGTTGTCATTGACCGCGGTGTTTCATGGTCAAAGCATGTGGCAATGTTAAAGAAAAAATTAACTGGGCTTGCTCAAGTTTTTCGCTTTTTGGCCGGTATGAAGTGGGGCCCATCTGAGCATTCGCTACTCCGGCTGTACCAGGCTCTCTACGTCGGCTACATTCGGTATAGCCTGCCAGTTTTATCAGGTATGAGCCGGTCATGTTTGCGTACGCTGGAAAGTGCCCAGGCACAGATGCTGAAAACATGTCTCGGTGTTCCACGTTGCACCTCAACCTACGGAACAATTGAGGAGGCTCGCGTCACCCCTTTACCTGTCTATCTACGATGCGAACCTCTTCGAGTATTCCTGCGACTACTGTGCCGTCATGGATGCCACCCCTTATCGACACTTCCCGACATACGGCCAGACTCCACATTTTCAAGAGCCATTAAATGCCAAGAATCTGCCATACCATCATACTTTGCCCCTGCTGACCTTCCACGTATGCCCCCATGGGTAATGTCCAAAATACGGGTGCGTCTATCTATTCCCGGAATTTCTAAAAAATCGCGAATACCTACCGTCGGACCTCAGACATTTAACACTTGAATATATCTCGAAAGAATATGACTCCTCGGTGAATGTGTATACAGACGGATCGGTCTCGTCGTATGCGTCTGGTGCGGCTTTCGTCGTGCCTGCGCATGAAGTCATTCGACGGTTTCGTCTGTGTAACAAGGCGACTACAACATCTACGGAACTAGTGGCAATCAGAGAGGCCGTTCGATATATTTTGCAACAGCCTCCTCAAGTATGGACAGTCTTCAGTGACGCAAAGTCGGCTCTGCAACTACTTAGACTGGTGTTGAAAGAAAGCGCTTACAGAGTGTTGGCTCTTCAAACTGCCGAGCTATACACTTTAGCGCAAGAAAACGGCCACCACATCACATTTCAGTGGATTCCCAGTCACTGTGGTATACACGGCAACGAATTGGCTGATGCCGAAGCGAAGAAAGCACTGGAAGAACCAGAGTCAATGCTTGCGATTCCTTTTTCAAGAGCGGACGCCAACTGCCTTCTCTCCAGTGTCATCCGAAAATCAACGGAAAAGCACTGGGACAATCCGGATAATCGACACAGACGACTGCAGAGATTGGACCCTACCATGAAATTTAGGCTACCACCGAAAATTCAACGCAGCTGTGCCAGTCTTCTGCACAGACTAAGGCTGGGGGTAGCGTGTACGCGCGGATACGTACACCTCATGCGACGCACCGAGTCTCCAGACTGTGAATTGTGCAATGTCAAAGAGACTATAGGTCATGTGCTTTGTGACTGCCCTAGGTACTTGCAAGAGCGTCAAAGGTTAAATAATGACCTTACGCGTCTCGACAGCCCACCGTTGTCGGAGGACGTTATTTTAGGCCCTTGGCCAGACACTCAATCAAGTTTCAAGGCCATGCAGGCGCTACTGAACTTTTTAAAAAGTACGGGCCTGGATTGTAGGCTTTGAGCATGCCAAAGTGCTTGCCATATGTTTCATATCCTCCTTCTCTCATCATCGTCACCCATCATGCGCCTTTTTCTTCCCTCTTTTTTTCCCTCTTCCCCTTCCCCCAACGCAGAGTAGCTGGCTAGAGGAATTTACCTCAGGCCGACCTCTCTGCATTTCGCATCATTAAACTTATTCTCTCTCTCTCTGTACCACTGTCACAAAAGAGCGCTGAATCCAAGCGCGCGCCGCGTGTCACGCAAGCCAGCGAAAGAACAAGCCGGCCCCGCGGCAACTTCAACAGAGGGGAGAGCGCATACGCCTCAAACAACAACGCTAAAACAACGGCGCCGAAACGTCTATATATATATATATATATATATATATATATATATATATATATATATATATATATAAAGCCTCGACGAAGCGACGTTAACCGGAGAGAGAGAGAGAGAGAACACACGCGCGCGCCGAGACACCTTCGTACCCGGCGAGTCCAGAGAGATAACTACAGCGTGAGCGCGCGCCAACAGCATGAGTCATCATCACCCCCCCCCCCCCCTCGAGAATGCTCCGACAGCGGTGGTTGTACGAGAAAAGACTCGAAGCTTCCCAAGTTTTGGCCATGCTACGAGATCACGACACCGATAGGAAAGTTCGAGAACGCCTGTGGAAGCTATATAACCGCCGTGCGAGAATCGGAGGGTGGAATTCAGGGAGTTCAGTCCGCACCGGTGAAGTGATGTAACGTGAAGACCGAGCGTCTGCGGAAGAAGGGGATTCCCCGGCAAGCTAGTCGACGGGTTCATCGAGCGTCCGCATTTCCGGAAGAAGTTAATTCTTTCTTCGAGATTTGCCCCGAGTTACGCGGAGATCGTCCGACTTCAAGACCAACACTGGGGAATACGATTGGACACTTAGTGTTCCTTTTTTATTTTGTGCTTTACGTGTTGGACTCTTAGTGCTTGTCGTTAATTATTTTCTTGTGTTTGTTAATACCCATCTGATTTGTATTGTGTTGTGTCTAGCCTAAGTGAGCAAGTGTGGGTGTAACTAACTGACTTGTGTGAAGAATATATTTTGTTGTGTTTTGACAACTCTGGGCTCTGACTCGGTCTTTGGACAGCAACCGGCGTTCGCTGGCGCACCAGAGGGCCCACTCTTAATTGTCCTTGCTTTCGTGGGATTATTTTCGGAAGCTGATAAGTCGGCTTTGAAATTTGGTCCGGCGTCTGCGCCTCGTTCACGGGGTCTGTGACAACCACGTAGTGAGCAACAGTAAGCTGTATCGGGAGTTTTTCATGCTGCTGTACAAATTTCTCATTGACACTTTGATAATTAGAACAGTACTTCTCGAGTTAGATAATTAATTACAATTAATTAATTAAATCTCAGTAACGAAAAAAATACTGGCGGCTACTCCCCTGTACTGGAAACAACACGCACTAGGTTTGCTTCGCGTAACGCCGTTCCTCTTTTTTTAAATCGTGCTGCATGATAGCTGGGACACCCTCTATAAGCGCCAAGGGCAGGCGGAAGACGGCATCAAAAAATGTCACAGTTTCGCCCTAAGGGCGAAGCAATGAATGCGATAGCAACACAGCAATGTCATACGAAGTAAGGTGAGCGGCCTTGGTAGCAATATGAATTGTAGTAAACATGAGCTGATTAAGTAAGCAGGTGTGCTGCGGCGTAAGTAGACCGACATGAAGAGAGACTCGATGACCACGAGAAGGCGCGTGTGAAACGGTGGTGTTGATGAGAAGCGCTTACCGTGGGCAGCGCGTGCGAAGGGACACACCTGTAGTGCTGCACTGCCGATCTGGGCAGCATTGCATGTGTAGCGTGCGTTGGAAAATGTGGCCCGACTATGAACAATGAACAAGCGCGGTGTGAGCGCGCACAAACATGAATAGATCACACTGAATGACTGCAGCCAACGACTGTCAAAACGCTGGCAGCGAGCGCATACGCCGCGCAGCGGGCGAAGGTATGTGCGGTCTATCGCTTCAACGGAAACTGAGCGGCGAATGCACGGCGCATAAAGGTCAGAGCCGTGTGGAGATAAGAGACGGTGCGGTCGAACGAACGACGAGCGTGGTTGTTGGCAGCGTAGAAGTGCGCCCCCCCCCCCCCCCCCGCTCCCTCAGGCGCTGGCTTCCCGCTTCCTTGCTTGCGCGTGGGAGAGATAAGAGACTGTGCGGACGGGCGACGAGCGCGGTTGTTGGTAGAGAAGTCCCCCCCCCCCCCCCCCCCCCTGCTCCCACAAACAACGCGCACAACTGTTGTCGACGGCGGCGGCGTTTTGCCCGCGTTCGCACCGAACGCGCGCGGCGTTGGTGACGTGTTTATGAAGAACGTGCCAACCTTTGCCGTACACCCTATGCTGGTGTACCGTAACGACCATAAGGCCATGGTCCCTGTGGTCACTAAATAAATGAAAACCACCGGATCATATATATTTCTCATTCTTTAATAGTTTGAAAGTTTGAAAGTTTTATTTAACATAAGTAAATAATACAATTAGAAAGTACACACTTTTGGAGTTTTTAATAGTTCAAATAACCAATTACACAATCACATCTTAATAGTCACAATTAGAAATACTAAATTCCCACTACAGTACAGCTTCGCCGGTATTCCATCTCCACCCCAGTGGAAGGGCTGAGAGCTTTTAAGTGCGAATGCACTTCTTAAGCGACCCCGAAAACTCCGCCGGCATCCGCGCTTCTCCTCCTCTCCCCTAGCAACGGCGCGAGGAGCGGAGAGGAGCGTCTGTAGCAACGGCGCAGCGACGTCACGCCCCACGTGACTGCGCGCGCTCCGCCCTCCGCTCCGTGGCTGCGCGCGCCCCGCGCCGGCTCCGCACCGCTCTCCGCGCCGTGACGTCACGGCGCGTTGTGCAGCTGGCGCCTCCGCGCCGTGGCTGCACGCGCCGCGCCGGCTCCTCGCACCCTCTCCGCGCCGTGACGTCACGGCGCCATGCAGCTGGTGTGCCTCTCCCCCCGTTAGGTTTGCACTCACCCTCGGCCGCCGCCTCTCCCCTCGCGCTGACAGCTCCCTCCTCGCCCGGTAACAGCCCCTCGTATTTGGCGCTGAGCCGTGCTCCCTCAAGGGCTGCAGAAGATAGCGCCAACCTTTCCCTTTCCCTCAAGAACCACTTATCATCGTGTGCGTACTCTCTCCACCGCTCACACCCTCTCCAACCACCTGGCGTGTTTCGCTCCGCCGTCACGTGTTGTGTGTGTGGCGCCGGCGCGTCAGTCGTGCTCTCTCGCTGCCGTCTCCTTCGCTCGGCTCTGCAGTTTAGTCGCGCGCGCCCCCTCATAGCATCACCCCGTGCTTCGCACTTCCTCATACTCCCCTTCGGGGAAATGCGGGTTTTTTATTTATTGCGATAGCAATTATATGGACACTCCAAAGCAGATTTCTGCCGTCGGCGTCGCCGTCGCCGTCGCCGTCGCCGTGAGGTTCCGTATGACGTCAATGGAGATGAAATCGTCGCCGCGCGCCGCCGAACGCTGTATGTGCGAGTGAAAGGGCGCGAGGGACGCGCTCTTTCACGGGGAGTGAACCCACGGCGGAGAACAAACGCGCGTTCTGCGCTGTGCTCCCTTAAGGGCTGCAGAAGTAGGCGTCTCTTTCCTCCTTTACAATCACCATATATGTAAGAGCAAACGCGCCTTCTTCCGATGCACGAAAGGCCGTGGGGGGGAGGGGGGAAGGGGAGAGAAGCAGCGACGTTTAGCTGCGGCACCAAGTGCCTATTTATATCAGATGCTCCGGCAACAGTCACCAACGCCGCACGCATTTTGTGCGAACGCGGGCAAAACGCCGACGGCGTCGACAACAGTTCTGCGTGTTGCCGGTGCTGCTGCATGTCCAAGTTTAAACAGCTGATAAAGCTACTATCATTACTCCGTATAGCTCTCTACAAATTTGCTATCGCAATTGATGCTTCGCCTTTCAGGTGAAACTGCAACTTTTTCTTAATTAGCTATCGAAGGTCGCTCTGCAGTTATCACATAATCCAATCCATAAGTCCACAAGCGCAACCGCCAATGGAACCAACTATACGCAGACGTCAATATACGCCACCTTAAATAGCCTCCGCGATTGCTCTGTTTAGTCTGGAAGTTTTGTTTGTATATTCAGTTAGCATTATGAGCAACTATAATACAAATTTCTATAGAAAAAACTCTTCTGGCTTCATTCATGTCCTTTAATTAAGGGTTCGAGCCCGGCGAAAAACGGGGCCCATGCGAGACCTGTCAAGGACAAGCGCCCTTTGCATCTGCGTTAAAAATCCGATTACCGCTCACGAAAACGGCCGAAAGAGCCAAAGAAAGCGATTCATTTAAACACTTTAAAATACGTTGTCTTATAAACTGTGAGAAATGTGGCGCTGATGTCGACTCACATTCTTCTGGTAAAAACTTGGACGAAAGAATCAAATACGAGAGGCCCTGACGTCACGTTTTTGAAGCCAAAAGTGCTGCCATGTCGGTGTGCCATCTCCCTTTGCGCCTCCAATCAGCTCGCCGGAGCAGATAGGCACGAGCAGAGCGCGAGCTTTGAACTTGCATTGTTACGAGCCACCGCAAGTGTGTGCTGCCAACGTGTGACAAAACAAAGCCTACGAAACTTCTGCAGCAGTTTTAGTGAAGCAGACGCGCTCCGTGTTTTTCCTTGGCACGTTGAAGAAGGCGACGAACACCCGCACCGTGATTGCTTGAGTGTATCTGTTGCTGGCTGACACTAACACTCAAAGACGCAAAACACAACTTTCAAGCTTACACACCACACTGCGAGAAAGACAGCGGCGGAAAATTATATCACTTTTCAGAGGCCGAGAGGAGCAGCGAGAGCTTGAGGAGGGCGGTTGCTATGGAAACTTTGACGTTTGTGGTACCAGTCCCCGTGTTCCTTGGCGAAAAACAGCACCTGACTTCCGCCACACTTTCTTCAACACGTCCGTACTGGCCAGGAGATGCCGTCACGCCGGACGATAGATAGGTAGATAGATAGATAGATAGATACATTGATAAATATATCGGCCTGGAAAGTGCGTGAGGTGCCCTAAGAATGCGAACGCATTAAAACAATTGTTGTCGCTAACACGCAATTATTATAAAGTTTCAACCATGGAGGAAGGAAAGAGTTTCTTTTAAAAGTGGGTTCAAATGAAAAACTTTGTGAAAAAGGGAGAGACGGGAACATTTGCGGCGTGACGAAAGATCAGGTAAGTTAAGGGTTCGTTTCATTGATGAGACACTTGCATAGCGAGAATAATTAGACAAGATAAAGCGTGCACTTCGGTTTTGAATACTCTTTAGAGTGGAAACTAATGAGGACTGAGTCGGATCCCAGATGGCTGAAGCATACTCCAATTTGGAGCGAACTAAAGCTTTGTATAAAGTTAGTTTCAAGGAGGAAGGGGCAGAGCTAAAATTGCGGTGGAAGTAACCAAGCATGCGGTTAGCGTTATTAGTAACATAGTCATTATGCAAATGCCAAGAAAGCTTATTTGATATGTGAAGGCCGAGGTACTTGTAAGAGGTAACTGATGTCACAGTTACACCATTAATAAAGTACGTGTGAATGGCAGTGTTACGAGATATGCGCATGGCCTTGCATTTATTTGAATTTAGTTGCATACACCAATTAGAACACCACTCAGTTATGCGGTTAACATCGTCCTGCAGTTCTTGGGAATCGGAAGGATTAGTAATTTTACGGCAAATAACACAGTCATCCGCGAATGGTTTTATGGAGGAAGAAAGAATGCAGTTCGGAAGATCGTTAATATAGATTAAAAAGAGAAGTGGACCCAGGACTGAGCCTTGAGGAACACCTGCTGGTACATTAGAAAACCGAGAAGTACAATTATTAGCGTTTACAAACTGCGTCCGGTTAGAATTTTTTTTTATCCACTCGAATACATTTACGTCCAGGTTAAGTTCAGTCAGCTTAAGCAGAAGTAAATCATGCGATACAGGATCAAATGCTTTAGCAAAATCGAAAAATATGCAATCGATGTCTGTACCTAGATCAGGGATTGCAAAAAGATCGTTCGTAAATGATAAGAGCTGTGTTTCACACGAAAAAAAAAAACTTACGGAAACCATGTTGACAGGGGTTGAAAAAGGAGTTGGATTCTAAAAACTCAGCGAAATGCGAATATATTATATGCTTGAGAATTTTACAAGAAATGCTTGTTAGTGAGATAGGCCTATAATTGCTGGGTAAGTGTGTGTTACCTGATTTGTGAACTGGAATCACCTTTCCCACGCACCAGTCGTATGGAAGAACAGACTGCTGCAATGACTGAGTGAAAATGTGCGACAAAATAACAGCAGAAAATACATGGGTACACTTCAAAATTTTTGAATTCAGGCAGTCTGGGCCGGCAGAGGAAGACATTTTTTGATTCTTAATTACGAAGCTAACACCAACCCAGCCAATAGAAATAGAATCCATGGGCAAAAAACCTGAATTGGATACAAGGGGTAATCTATGTGGCATCACGGTAACATGGGAAGAAAATACATCATTAAATACATTACAGCACTCTTCAGGAGCACCAAGTTCATCATTGGGGTATGTTAATTGGATTATTTTACTTGGTGTACCGTTAACTATGGTCCAGAATTTACGAGGATTGGTTTGTAAAAGGGACGGAAGTGTGACAGAATAAAAATGCTGCTTCGCACTAGCGGCAGCTGCGTCGTAATCACTTTCAGTGCGGTAGTAAGCGGACCAAGTAACTTCACTGCGTAAAGCTTTTGCGCGACGAAACAACCGCTTTTTTGTTACGAAGTCTCTTCAAAAAGGGGTTGAACCAAGGGGACCGTGGCTTACAAACGACTGCTCTCTGCGGCACGAAGCGTTCGATAAGCGACAACAATTTATTTTTGAAAATGCACCAGTTTTCTTCAACACAACGCTGATCGCAATCAGCGATGTAAGAAGCTGCGAAAGTTTCCATTTCAGCGGTAATGGAAGCCAAGTCGGCTTTGCTGTAATCGCGGATGACCTTCGCAGTTTTTTAAGCAGTTATCTGTGTGTTGATATCAAAAGTGAGTGCAAGGTGATCACTTAAGCATTTTAAATAATGAATTGGGGAAACTACATCAGGGTTCGCAGTGAGAATCAGATCAAGAATGTTAGATGAAGAGGCAGACACGCGTGTAGGTTTCAGTACAAGCTGAGTGAAGTGGAAGTCCAAACAAGTGTTCAAAAACTGGGTACTCTGAGAAGACTGGGACTTTGCCGTGTCGTTATGCCAAATGATTTTGGGAAAGTTGAAGACCCCGAGAAGAAAAAGCGGGGAGTTAGGGTATCTGACAACTAATTTGTTTAATGCGTCATGAAGGTCATCGCAAAATGACGTCGAAGCTGTTGGAGGGCAGTAGCATGTGCAAAAAAAGACATCTCTATTGTCGAGTACAACGCGCACGCAAACAAGTTCTAGTGATGTTTCGATGGAGACAGAGTTAGAAGTGAGCGTTTCAGAAACTGCAATCAAGACGCCTCCACCTGTTCGCCCACCACGATCGCAGCGATAACCATGAATACAGTTTCTCACAATAAAAAATTTCGCTAGTTTTTATCTTAGCAGAAAGCCATGTTTCGGTGAGACATACGATGTCAGCAGCGCATGAATCAATCAGTGAGGACATTGCAGCATGTTTATTTAGTAAGCTTCGCACGTTAGTGAAAAAAAACTGATATGCTGTTATTCCATTGTGCATGTGCTAGTTATGTTGTAATATTACCTTCGACAGTTTGACGCGACCGAACTGAAGAGCGTGCTGCACGTGGCATGTCGACTTCGCATGCATTGTCAATGGTAGAACAGTAAACGTAACACTTCTTGTTCAAAAATAGCTTGTTTAGCCACAATGAGTATGGTTGGCCTGATCCCTTAGCAAAATATAGTAACTTTTTTTCTAGACTGGCGCGTTGCTCGGCAAAAATCTTCGCCCACAGATACCCCACCCCGGTGGATTTCAGATTAGATTTTAGTGCCAGAATTTTATCCCTTAGTTTTGAGCAAGAAAATTTAATGATAATCGGGCGAGTCTTATTATCAGTGTACGAGCCAAGTCGTTGGGCGCGACATACCATATTCTCGGGAACCTCAAACTGAAGATGACGAGATAAAAGTTCACATACCAATTTTTTGGACTGCGCCCCTGTTTCTGATGGATTGTCGGAAATACTATAAAATATTAAGTTATCACGGCGGGAGCGGTCTTCTATATCATCGAGACGCGTCAGGAGAGAGGCATTTTCATTTGTAACGGCGTGAGCTACAGCTGCAGGTATGTCAGATGAAGACTGGTTGAGCTGAAGTGAATCAACTAGCGATTCAACTGTTGTTAATCTAGTGGTGAAATCGAACACTTGATTAGTTAATTCAGCTTGTTTTTCTTTTAATTCGGCGAGGCCACTCATTACCTCTGTGTGTCGTGAATATATTTTTGCTGAAAGGGCAGAAATGGCTGCAAGAAGTTCTTTGTACTGCTTGTCAGTTTCGGGTCTCGGATTAAGTTCAACGTCACCACATAGGATGAGTAGCATTGCAACAAACACACATTCACACAGCGAGGCAAAAAAATACATTTGGGCACGGGAAAAGCAGCAGACAGGCATTACTCGTACGTTTAGAATAAAGAGACGGAGCTTCACAAACCTGCATGTAGAAGCAAAAAGGGCTTAGCGGCGACTGCATGGTGGCCGCTTTCCCGTGCCCACTGAAAGTGGCCGGACGAAGGCAGCTGCTTAAGTAGAGCCAGAAGGAAGATGTCGCTCCTGGCGGCTGTGAGTCCGTGTGCAAAGGTGTGAAGATGACCCCCTTGATTACTTGCTGGCACCAAGGATCTTGACTTGCGTCAGATAGCAGGACTGGCAGCGGTATAGGTGAGTCAGGAAGGACCAGCACTGGCGAAACCGCACATGCGCAGGTCGACGGATGCAGCCATGCTCCAAAAAGCGCGACAAACTGCATGTAGAAGCAAAAAGGGTTTAGCGGCGACTGCATGGTGGCCGCTTTCCCGTGCACACTATAGTGTACCGGAGCACATCGGCACCAGCTATGTGCCAGCCAGTGTGGAAGAAGACGTTGGCGATCGTGTGGTTCGCGCTAGGTCGGTTTTCAACGAGCCAGCTTGTTTAACCGCTTCATCAAATCTACCTGCAAAATACTGTTGTTGCATTTAGTGGAGGTGCTGGGTATCGATCCCCGTACCTCTCGCGGATATATATATATATATATATATATATATATATATATATTGTAAGGAAGAAGAAGTGCCGGTTAGTCAGGTGCATCTCCGGTGTATGAACTACGACGAAGAAGTGCCGGTCGGTCAGGCGCATCACCAGCGCTTTTACGCACGGGGCTTGTCCTGACTGCTCGCAGGGTTCTGACTGCCGCACCGAGTTCGACCTCTCAATCCTGTCAATAAACACCTTGACAATATATATATATATATATATATATATATATATATATATATATATATATAACCTGATATAGCCCTATATAGCTTATGTAGCCCTTGTGCACCACAGCGCCCCTAGCGGACTCCATGGACACCAGAGATACGGACGACGACGATAACTACGACGAGGGGGGGCGGGACGAGGCTCGGCCCTAAGGTGCTTCGCCCCTAAAATGATGGAAAAGCACACACCTTTTATTATAATTTGGAGACAGAACTTCGCCGCAATGCTGTCTTGAACAGCTGGCAAAGAAGTTGCAGAAACGTTCACATCACGGAACGAGGAAAACGCCGTCGCCTTCGCAAGCACGGTGCTAGTTGGCTATCTCAGTCACAAATTACGCAACCACGTGAGCCTGGAAAGTCCTCTTGTATTGATGAATCAGCGACAGCACAGCCTAAGCACAAACAGCAGCAAAAATAGTTAAATTGGTGACACAAAACACGACCAAACACTCCTACATCGCACCGACCGTACCATGCCGGCGTGGCAAAGGAAGTGGTATCGATGACGATGGCCTCCTCTTTGGCTCGACTCGGGCCACGTGCAAGTTTGTGCGCATGAGAGAGGCTTGTGACATTGTTTCCATACACCAGCTCGCCTTGACCACCGCCGAACCGTGGCACCTCCCCCCCCCCCCCCCCCACCTTGCGAGAGTTGAATGACACCAGGAATTCCCTGGGTTATTAGGTGTTACGGGCCTGTGTGTACGCATCCCCTTCTTGGGGGGACTGCACTTAGAGGGAAGAATGTACCTTATGGCCGAGGTCGAAAAGAACCTTACAAACAGCCGGCTTAATTTTGTTATGCTGTTTGTTGCTGTATAATTTTTTTTTGAGAGATACTATTGTTGTGAAGACGGCTATTTCTCCAAATGTCATAAAAATTAAGCGAAAAATAATACCCTATAGGGTAAATTTACCGGTTATAACGTTATTTCAAGGTTATTGTATTTTGCACAAGAACATCAGATACCACTTGCCGCTTTCAAAGACGAAAATTTGCTTCATAGCGCCTAGCGCAAGACAATGCTAAAAGGTATTCTTGTAAAGTAATATTACTTTTATAGTTAGAGATGTTCAAAGTATGGCGGCAATGAAGTTACCTGTCTTCCAGCGCCCGAAGCACGCCTAAAGCATGCCTTAGATATTCTGGCTCTTGGTACAGCGGAATGCCGTAATTGCGAATGCTGTAATGCGAATGCCGTAATTACGAATGTTGTATGGCCACGGAAAAACCTTATCGGAGTTCAGAACTTTGTCGCCGTGTCATGAAGCGCGAAAGCCTGAATATTATGAGTGCATAATTATCACTTTTCGACCAGTTTTCTCACAGCAAGCAACAATCTCCGTGAAGGAGATGAGTTGAAAGTTACAGTTACTTTGCCTTCGTTTTGATGGAACGTCCTATTTGATCTCTCTTTTTCTTATTTGGACGAGCCGTCGGTTGCATGAAGGGACGAAAGCGTGCGAATAGGGAAGCATTTTTTATACAGTAAGGATAATTTCATTTTTTTTCACAAAATAATTTCGCAGAAATTAGACATTTGCTGAGTACAGATTTTTTGGGTCTTCGACCTGTGCACTTTCTCAGGTCAACACAATTGCTCTCACTAAGCAGCAGCTGTATTTTGCAACCTTTTGGATGATTCAGAGGCAGCATTCCAGCACCATGTTACTCTTAGTTCTGGCTCTTTTTCTTCTTTTTGACAGAGACCGTGGCGCTACTGTGCTGACATGTGCCAGCTTAGGGCGTACAACATATATCGCGGAGTGTACGGACCTCATTATCTCGTTACAAAGCTAGTTGGTGGCCTTCCAATAGCAGTGCGTGGGAAGGGCCGATTTACGCTCGGGCCGCACGTCACACGGCACGCATGGTGTCGGGCGAAAAGTTCCACAATTCGCAGACTGGTACGCTTATTTCGGTCTGCACTGCATGTGCGAGCCCAGTGTAAATCGAAATTTGTGCACTGTGCAGTTTCCTGCACGCGTACGGCAGGCGGGCGGTGCGGCTCGAGCGTTAATCGGCCCTATAAGGCCGGGCTAAAGCTGTGCAACTGGTGCGCGGCCTGCATAGTACTCCGCTATGATCAAACCGTTCAGTTGGGGAAGCGCAAGCTAATCTTTTCGAACTGTGCTGACGTAACCGCAGGCTCATTTAATCCAGTCGAACCTCGATGGTCCAAACAAATGTTTTCTTTCCCTCTCTCGAAAAAATTTTTCTTACAACAGTTTACTAACACATTTTGTTAAACATTTTAGTAGGACTCTGTCAACAATTCGCTACCTACTTGGATTGGAACTTCGATTTAATCAAAGAGTTTGATTTCTGACTATGTTCTATATCCACATTATTGTGCGTTACACAAATTTATAAAAGGCTTTCAAGTTACTTCCCATTCTAAACTTTTTTTGGCAAACGGCACGAGCTGCTGACGTACTGAAGATGCATGTCCTTGGGAAAAAGAAATATTTTGTTGGTGTATAGTAAAACATTCTTTACACAAAAGTAATAAACCTTTCACGGAGTATTCGAGATGTTATTTAGACAAAAGTAAGAAGGGAAGGCTTTTAACGGTGTATAAACAAATGTCCTTTATACAAAAGTAAGAAGGAAGTCTGTTAACGGTGTACTTAAGATATTCTTTATACACAAGGAAAAAGGAAGTCTTTTAGCAACGTATGAACAAACATTATTTATACAAAAGTAACAAGACAGTCGGTTAACAGTGTATTCAAAATATTCTTTATACGAAAGTGAGAAAGAAGTATTTTGACATCCTGTGCAGAAATGGTACAAGAATGTACATCTAAATATAATTGAAAAGTTTGTAGGAGGTCTAAATAATGTTAATAGGCATTTCTGTAAGGGTTGTCACTCCGGACGGTCTTTACGAGTTCCGGGTGCTTCCGTTCGGTCTCTGCTCTGCTCCAGCAACTTTCCAAGGTATGATGGACACTGTGCTGGCCGACATGAAGTGGCAAAGCTTCCTCGTCTACCTAGATGATGTGGCCGTTTTGTCAGCCAGTGTTTCTGAAGATATTATCCAACTATGTCATGTACTCGAGGCAATCTGATTGGCTAACCTTACACTAAAGCCTCAGAAATCCCACTTCAGCTACCAAGAGCTGAAGTTTCTCGGTCATGTCGTCAGCGCGGAAGGCGTTTGTCCCGATCCCGACAAAACTGCTGCTGTGGCCGCTTTTCCACCCCTACCGATAAGAAAAGTATCCGACGCTTCCTGGGTCTATGCGCGTACTATCGGCGCTTTATCAGTAATTTTTCAAAGCTTGCTGAACCACTTACTCGTCTCACAAGAGACAACATGCCGTTCATTTGGAACACTGAACAAGAAGCCGCTTTCACCGAGCTCCGACACCGCCTGGCTTCACCGCGCGTTCTTTGACACTTTGACGAACAGGCAGACCTTCAATGGCCGCCCATTGAAGGTCGTGACAGATCACCACTCGTTGTGCTGGCTCGCAAACTTAAGGGAACCTTCTGGACGACTGGCACGGTGCAGCCTACGCCTGCAGGAATACGATCGCATACAAGTCGGGCTGCACACACGAAGACGCCAACACGTTGCCGCGTGCGCCTGTCGAATCTGCTGATCAAGACAGTGCTGTACTTGGGGCTGTAAGCGTGACAGATTTGTCCCAACAGCAGCGAGCAGATGAGGAATTACGGCCTATTATTGAATTTCTGCAAGGCCGCAACGCCACTCTGCCCGGACAAATATCTCGCGGACTGTCGTCCTTTTGTCTACGACAGGGCGTACTGTATAAGAAGAACTCTGCTGCCAGCAACAAAACCTACCTTTTGGTTGTACAAGCAGAGCTTCGTGACGAAATTCTGTTCGCCTGACACGACGAGCCTCCGTCTGGCCAACTAGGCTACACCAAAACCCTTGGTAGAGTGCGAAAATCGTACTGTTGGCCGGAACTCAACACTTGTGTTAAACTGTATACATCCAAGCCTGTCGTGAGTGCAAGCGCCGGAAGTCGCCAGCTGTGAAGCCTGCGGGATTACTGAAACCCATTGACCCACCTCGAAGACCATTTGACCAAGTCGGCATCGATCTCTTGGGACCGTTTCGTCGGTCATATTCGGGAAACAAGTGGATAATCATCGCCACAGATTATTAAATGCGCTGTGTTGAAGCAAAGGCTCTGCCTCGAAGCACTGCTTCCGAGGTTGCGCAATTTTTTGCACACAACATTGTACTGCGTCATGGCGCCCCACCGTGCGTCATTACCGACCGAGGAACGGCATTTACGGCACGGCTCATTGAAGACGTTTTCCTATTGAATTACACGACGCATCGAAAGACGACTGCCTATCACACGCAGAAAAATGTCCTGACCGAAAGGCTCAACAAAACAATGACCGAGATGCTCTCTATGTACGTAGACGTACAGCACAAAACGTGGGATGAGCTACTTCCGTACGTAACGTTTGCGTACAACACCGCGACGCAAGAGGCCACACGCGTGACGCCGTTCTCGCATTGTTCACGGTTGTGAAGTCCAGACCCGGCTTGAAGCAATGCTTCCATGCGACAGCTTTGATGATATTGACCAAGACGCCGAGCAGCGCCTTGAGGAAGCATGCCAACTGGCTCGCACGAACATAAAAAAACAGCAGTGCATCTACACATCACCACAACCTCCGCCGTCGACAAGTCGAGTACCAACCAGGAGATCGGGTTCTGGTCCGGACTCCTGTCCGCTGCAAACGCCCATCGGAGAAACATTTGAGCTGGTACTTCGGACCTTACAATGTGCTGCGGCGAGTGAGTGACGTCAATTACGAGGTTCTTCCTGACAGCAGCCAACCAACACGAGGTCGAAAGACACTATCAGAGATTGTGAACGTTGTGCGGCTTAAACCATACCGCACTCCATAACCTACATAGTTTTTGGACCATGCTGTTCCTTTTGTTTTATTTATTTTTGTCGTAGACAATCATTGCCTCAGTAACAGTACAGTGCGTTCTATGACTACGCGTCAGCAAGCGTTTGTGTGTGGATGTGTCTTCGCGCGTGTACTTCCACGTTCGCCATGTAGTGTGTGTGCTTCTTTTAGCATCGAGTCGATGCTCTTCCGAGAGGGAGAATAATGCCACACCTTGCAACAGGTGCCACATAATTAGAAAGACGAAGACGCACCTTGTCCATGCGCCATGCGCCAGCATCTGCTTTGACGGGCGCCAGCGAAGAAGCAGACGTAGACCCTCCGATAAACGCGCGGGTGCTTGAGTTTTCCGTTTGATCAGCTGGCGATCAGAGACTCGGACTCAACGCTTCAGGTCGCCTGTTCTCCTAGAACGTGACACTATCTATCTATCTATCTATCTATCTATCTATCTATCTATCTATCTATCTATCTATCTATCTATCTATCTATCTATCTATCTATCTATCTATCTATCTATCTATCTATCTATCTATCTATCTATCTATCTATCTATCTATCTATCTATCTATCTATCTATCTATCTATCTATCTATCTATCTATCTATCTATCTATCTATCTATCTATCTATCTATCTATCTATCTATCTATCTATCTAACCGTTTTCCCTACGAGGTCGCGGGATCGAGTCCCAGCCACGGCGGCCGCATTTCGATGGGGGCGAAATGCGAAAACACCCGTGTACTTACATTTAGGTGCACGTTAAAGAACCTCTGGTGGTCTAAATTTCCGGAGTCCCCCACTACGGCGTGCCTCATAATCAGGTCGCGGTTTTGGCACGTAAAACACCATAATAATTCCCTCCTACCTGGATCACTGGGCAGTCAGTGGTCGAGTGGGTAGCGCATCGGACAAAAAAGAAAGAAAGAAAGAAAGGTAACAGGGTTCGAAACCAACAATCGGACCAGTTTGTGCCACTGAATAAGTGGAAATGTGTACATACGCGCCGTTCTTCAACGTATCGCTTTCGCCCCGACATGGGTCACTGTAGACGCGGGACTGGGTAGGTGCCGCTTTTCGAAGAAACTCTTCGCCGCCGACTCGGAGTACTCGGTATGAGCCATTCGGTCTGTGCTGGTCTCTAATGAGCCTATTTGATGTCAACTTGCGTCACTGATTATGTGCCACTAGGTGTATTACGCTTCTCAATGAACTCTTTGACGCCAACTCGGAGTACTCGGTATGAGCCATGCGGTCTGTGCTGGTCTCTAATGAGCCTATTTGATGTCAACTTGCGTCACTGATTATGTGCCACTAGGTGTATTACGCTTCTCAATGAACTCTTTGACGCCAACTCGGAGTACTCGGTATGAGCCATGCGGTCTGTGCTGGTCTCTAATGAGCCTATTTGATGTCAACTTGCGTCACTGATTATGTGCCACTAGGTGTATTATGCTTCTCAATGAACTCTTTGACGCCAACTCGGAGTACTCGGTATGAGCCATGCGGTCTGTGCTGGTCTCTAATGAGCCTATTTGATGTCAACTTGCGTCACTGATTATGTGCCACTAGGTGTATTACGCTTCTCAATGAACTCTTTGACGCCAACTCGGAGTACTCGGTATGAGCCATGCGGTCTGTGCTGGTCTCTAATGAGCCTATTTGATGTCAACTTGCGTCACTGATTATGTGCCACTAGGTGTATTACGCTTCTCAATGAACTCTTTGACGCCAACTCGGAGTACTCGGTATGAGCCATGCGGTCTGTGCTGGTCTCTAATGAGCCTATTTGATGTCAACTTGCGTCACTGATTATGTGCCACTAGGTGTATTACGCTTCTCAATGAACTCTTCGCCGCCGACTCGGAGTACTCGGTATGAGCCATGCGGTCTGTGCTGGTCTCTAATGAGCCTATTTGATGTCAACTTGCGTCACTGATTATGTGCCACTAGGTGTATTACGCTTCTCAATGAACTCTTTGACGCCAACTCGGAGTACTCGGTATGAGCCATGCGGTCTGTGCTGGTCTCTAATGAGCCTATTTGATGTCAACTTGCGTCACTGATTATGTGCCACTAGGTGTATTATGCTTCTCAATGAACTCTTTGACGCCAACTCGGAGTACTCGGTATGTGCCACTGGGAACAAGACACTCGATTATCAGGAAAATGTCCCTTAAATTTCTCCGGTGCTTAGCGGAATCGAACCCACGTCACAAGGGTTCCACGAGGACAGCAACCCGACGCATTAGCAAGCAGCGCCCCAAATGCACTGGGTGTGTGCCGCGCTTCAATGAACCTCTCACCGAATTGGGTTACATAATATGTGACACTTAGTGTGCAGCCAGCGAGGACACAATTCTCAGTGTTCAAAGGCACCGGTGCGCCATGCTTCTCGTCTCGGAAGCTGCGCGTGGACGTTTCGGCAGCGCCACTAGATGGCGTAGCGTGTCCAGAAAGAAGCGCGAGAAAGCAGTCCGGTTGCCGCATGACGCGATTCTCAGCGTACGCATCACCGTTCAATGCATCTCAGAGGCCGCCCGCAGACTCCCCGGCGGCGGCGCTGTATTGCGCCGAGTGTTCTTAGTGAAGCGCGAAAGAGGAGTCCAGCAGCAGTACAGGCGTCACACATAACTCGTTTCGACGGTGGCGATAAGTTGTGTCGGTACATTAATTCAATGCCAACGCATTACCGTCACCAGTGATCGTGAGATGCGTTGTGCTGCTGCAATTTCTTGCTTTGGAAATTGACACAACTAATTAAAGGCACTCAGATGCAGCATTAGTCATTAGCACTGATTTGGCACATGTATTATTAGGGTGAGGTAAACTGTAACCAACCCACCGTGATGGCGCAGTTGATATATTATCATCATCATCACCATCAGCCTACATTTATGTCCACTGGAGGACGAAGGCCTCTCCCTGCGATCTCCAGATACCCTGTATTGCGCTACCTGATTCAAACTTGCGCCTGCAAATTTCCTGACTTCATCCCCCTGTGAAGAAGAAGACGGGCCCCCGTCCAGCGGCATCGCCAACGCTCGGCCCGCTCGGCTCGCGCTGTTGGTCGTTGGTGTCTTTGGAGATGGTGCTCCACGCTGCCTCGCCGTTCTTGGAACTCGTAGCGTCCTTCTAGGACACCGCCAATAAACCTCTTCTCAATTGGTGGACATTGCTGGATTTCCGCCGCCGCTTGCACCCTGGAGCTTCAAACCCGAACGCTTCCACCCTTCATGACCGACAACACAGACCCGCCTGCGCCCCAGCCCGTCATCTGCACCGGGGTTCCTCGGCAACGTGATCCGAAGGTCTTCAGCGGTACAGATGAAACGGACGTGGAGGACTGGTTTACGTCATATGAACGGGTGAGCGCGCATAACAAGTGGGACGACGTCGCGAAGTTGACCAACGTCATATTTTATCTTACTGGTGTTGCCCAACTCTGGTTCCATAACCACGAAGTCGACATCCCGACATGGTCAACTTTCAAGACATCTTTCACTAAAGTGTTTGGTCGACCTGCTGTGCGCAAACTACGCGCTGAACAGCGCTTGCGAGCCCGTGCACAGCAGACTGGTGAAAATTTCACTAGTTACATTGAAGACGTCGTCGACCTTTGTAAACGTGTCAACGCCGCCATGCCCGAAGCTGATAAAGTTCAGCACATCCTTAAAGGCATCGATGACGGCGCATTTCAGATGCTTTTGGCCAGGAATCCGCGCACCGTTTCTGAGTCACGTTATGCCAAAGCTACGAAGAGCTGAAGAAGCAACGCACCCTGACTCGGCAGCCTCTGTCGACCGCCGACTCGCTAGCGAGTCTGGTTGCCGTTTCCGACCACTCTCCACTGCTTCAGCAGATTCAGGACTTCGTGCGCGAGGAGGTTGCCCGTCAACGTTCCTTGGTTCCCTTCACTCAGGAGCCGTCCTGTCGTCTACCTTCGACGCTCCGTTCTGTCATTGCCGAAGAGGTCGCACAAGCTGTTCCCGTCGCTTACCACCAGCCACCTGCGGCCGCGCCTCTCCCTATACGCAGACAGCGCAGCCTGTCGCCGCGCCTCTTACGTATGCGCAGGCAGCGCAGCCAGTTGCCGTGCCTCTTACCTATGCGCAGGTAGTGCGTAGGCCTCCCCAGCCGCCTTTCTCGATCCTGCAACAGTCTGCACCACCCGCCGCTCCTACTGCTTCTTGGGCCGGGCCGAGAGTCAGCAATTCATGGCGGACGCCTGAAAATCGTCCCATCTGTTACGCCTGCTGCACGCCAGGACACGTCGCTCGCTATTGCCGCCGTCGCCTTCCAACTCCCGACGACGCAGCCCGGCCGTTCCAATATGGCGGTCAGCTCATGCGCCAATCAACCCCGGGTCCCTCCCAGCGCTACTTTTCTTCTGACCTCCCTGATTTTCCGTCGCGCCGATCCACATCTCCTCGTCGACGATCGCTCTCCCCAATGCGTCGCCGACACGCACCCTCCGACCAGGAAAACTAGGCGCCGCAGTTCGCGAGGCAAGAACTGCGCCATCTTCGAACTGCCCAAGTCCTCGGTCTTCTCCTGCTAACATGGTCGCAATATCCGTCGAAGGTATTTCTACTTTTGCGCTGTGGACACCGGCGCCGCCGTTTCTGTTATAGCCGCCAAAATCTGCCGTTCGCTGCGCAAGGTGACCACTCCGCTGTCTGGACTGTCGCTTCACACGGCAAGCGCGCAGCACGTGACACCTCTCTCAGCCTGTACTGCCCGGGTGCTTTTACAAGGCGTTTTGTACATTGTCGAGGTTATTGTTCTTCCTGCCTGCTCACATGACGTCATCCTGGGGTGGGACTTCTTGTGCAGTCATAATGCCGTCATCGACTGCGCACGAGCTTAAGTTGAAATTTCGCCGCTGTGTGACGCACCATCCCACGACGCTCTTGATCAGCCGCCTAAACTGGTCGTGCGTGAGGACACCGACATTCCACCTGGCTCTTTTGCCCTTGTCCCAGTCGTCTGCGATGCCGTCATCGATGCTACTGTCTTCTTTACACCATCTGACATCTTTATGAGTCGCAAAGCCGTTCCACTGCCTTTTGGAAAGCTTGACATCGCCGCCGGCGTCAGCAATATTTTAACACGAAAGTGTTTTATGCCGGGGTCCACCAAGACTTCACTGACGTATTTCCGTCACGGAAATACGTCAGCTTACAATGTACACGAACATAATACAAAGAAAGAAACCAGAAGAAAAAGTTCCACAAACATGGAAAATTTGGAAATCGAACCCACGACCTCTCGGTCCGCGACGATAGATCGCCGAGCGTTTAACCCATTGCGCCACAAACGCATTTGCAGAGAGCTACACAGACGCGCCTTATATATCTAACACTCCTCCGTGTACCCGCGCTCTTGCTCGGGGCGGTGCCGCCGCCTACGAGCAGAAAAGAGAAGTACTGCATTATGACACTAACGCGCACCGACAGTGAACGCTTCGGTGGTCTCAGCACTACGACGCCTCGATGCCAGCATTCGAAGGGACGCTGGCATCAAGAAGCACTACCAACGCCACCTAGGTGGCGTTCACCGTACTCAGCACAGCGGAGCGTGGCATCCGCAATTAGCTCTGAAAGTGTTTCTGAAGTTGATCGCGGAGGCTGCAATTACGACGCGCTGTACGCGCTGATTTGACTCGGTGACGATTCAGTTACGTGCTTTGTCTTGCGCGTTGTATTAGTGTGTCAGTTACGTGCTTCGTCTTTCGCGTTGTGCTAGCGTGTGCAGCGTAGTGCAGCTTCCATATGCACGACGGTTGCTCATGGTCATCGACGTTGGTAGTCGTGATGGAGGAGACGTGCCACCAGGCGTCAGCGTGGGTGCATCAACGCCTAAGGGCGCTTTAGCCACAAAACACCAATAGACATTATATATCAATGTGCAATAAACATTACACTACTTCTGTGAAGACACGTTTCACTTTCGTGTTCTATACCGATTCCTATATAAGAGGGATCAACCACATTTTTTGTGTACAATACACTTTCTGCGTTGGTTACGTTGCTTGTCGGCGAATGTCTCGGCCGCGTGGAACAGCTTTTCTCTTTGTTACCGTGCCAGACGAATCTTTCCATCTTGACTCGAACGAACTCATCGCCCTTTCAACGCTTGAAGAGTCGTCGAGTGACATGTTTTCCAGTTCTATCGCCACTACACTAACCCCTGCCGAACACTCCGAGCTTCTTCAGCTTCTACACCACTTCAGAAATTCCTTCGATGTTTCTCAGCCGCAATTGGGCTGAACGTTGGAAGTACAGCACTACATTGACACCGACTTACACCAGCCGTTGCGTCAACGACCGTACCGCGTCTCCGCCGACGAGCGACGCGTCATCAACGACCAAGTCGACGATATGCTACGCCGTGGAGTTATCTAACCATCCCACAGTCCCTGGGCATCTCCTGTCGTCCTTGCTCGCAAGAAGGACGGGTATATTCGCTTTTGCGTTGACTACCGTCGATTAAATAAGGTCACGCGCAAGGACGTCTATCCTTTGCCGCGCATCAACGACGCCCTTGACAGCCTTCAGGGCGCGGAATTCTTTTCGTCCTTAGACTTGCGTTCTGGCTACTGGCAGGTTCCAATGGCTGCGGCCGATCGCCAGAAAACGGCGTTTGTTGCACCTGACGGCCTATACGAGTTCAACGTGATGCCCTTTGGACTTTGCAACGCGCCTGTAACGTTTGAACGACTCATGGATACTACGCTGCGTGGCCTCAAGTCGTCTATGTGTCTTTGCCACCTCGACGATGTCGTGGTTTTCTCGCCTGACTTTCCGAGCCACCTCCTTCGCCTTCGACATGTTTTGACGTGTCTCACCAACGCTGGCCTGGAACTGAACCTCAAGAAGTGCCGCTTCGCCGCGCGGGAGCTGACCGTCTTAGGCCACACCGTGTCCAAGCACGGCGTTCTACCAGATCCTGTGAAACTTCGTGCAGTCGCTCAGTTCCCGAAGCCTACTAACGTCAAAGAACTACGCAGTTTTGTGGGCCTGTGCTCATATTTCCGGCGCTTTGTCCGCAATTTCGCATCGATCATGTCGCCCTTGACCCAGCTCCTACGCGGTGGCGCGGACCTCTCCTCCTGGTCCCCTGCATGCGACACCACATTTACTACACTGCGTCGTCTTCTTACCTCTCCACTTATTCTTCGCCATTTCGACCCGACAGCTGCAACTGAGGTACATACAGACGCCAGCGGGGTCGGTCTTGGCGCCGTCCTCGCGCAACGCAAGCCCGGCTACTCCGAATACGTGGTCGCCTATGCGAGTCGTACGCTGACAAAAACAGAGGCCAATTACAACGTAACTGAAAAAGAGTGCTTGGCTCTAGTATGGGTGCTTGGCAAGTTCCGCCCATACTTATACGGCCACCCATTTGATCTTAGTAACGGATCACCATGCGCTTTGTTGGCTCGGCACGTTAAAAGATCCATCTGGCCGCTTATCCCGCTGGGCACTCCGAATCCAGGAGTACGATATTCGCGTCGTCTACCGCTGCGGACGCAAGCACACTGACGCAGACGCCCTGTCCCGTTCACCTCTACCTCCAGACTTGGCCTGCGGAATCACTTGCGCTCACCCCCTGTCATCTCTTGACCTTGACTCGATTGGCACCGAACAGCGCCGTGACCCGTGACTCGCATCTCTTTTCGACTATCTTTCTCGGTCATCGACCACCCCTGTATCCCGATCCCTCCGACGCCAAGCTGTTCATTTCGCCATTCGTGATCAGCTGCTCCACGGACGCAACTACGCTCCCGAAGGCCGTAGATGGCTACTAGTCATTCCCCGCAGCTTAAGATCCCAAATCTGTGCCTCTTTTCACGACGATCTGCAATGTGGCTACGCCGGAGTATTTAAGACTTACGAACGTATAAGCCATCGCTGCAACTGGCGGGGAATGTACACTTTTGTACGAAAGTTTGTTCAGTGCTGCCCTCACTGTCAACGTCGCAAATTACCACCTTTACGTGCGTCTGGCGCCTTGCAGCCGCTTCCGTGCCCTGCCAAACCTTTCGATCGCGTAGGCATTGACCTCTACGGCCCGCTTCCCATGACACCGGATGGCAATCGGTGGATCATAGTTGCTGTGGATCATTTAACACGCTACGCCGAAACTGCTGCTCTACCGAATGCTACAGCGCGGGATATAGCCTCTTTCCTCCTGCATTGCTTCGTCCTTCGACATGGCGCACCTCGAGAACTTCTCAGTGATAGATGTCGCGCCTTCCCATCCGAGGTCGTCGAAGCTCTGCTTTCGGAGTGCCACATTATTCGTCGCACGAGCACGGCTTACCATCTGCAAGCTAACGGGCTCACGGAACGGTTTAACCGCACTCTCGGTGATATGCTCGCGATGTATGTGGCATCTGATCATGGTAACTGGGACCGCGTACTTCCGTTTGTAACGTTCGCATACAACACCGCGATACAAGCTACAACGGGATTTTCACCTTTCTTCCTCCTATATGGACGGGAGCTATTGCATACCATCGATACTCTCCTTCCATACCGTCCTGACGCTTCCGAGTGCCCACCTGTGTACGAAGCTGCCCGACAAGCCGAAGGGTGCCGCCAGCTCGCGCGCATCTTTATGTCGCAAGAACAACAGCGCCAGAAGGAAGGACGCGCCGACTCGCTGCCCAGTCCCACGTATGCTCCAGGGTCTCTTGTATGGCTGGCTGTTCCTTACCAAAATCCAGGCCCCTCCTCAAAATTCGTTGCAAAGTACGAAGGGCCTTACCGCGTCTTGCAGCGAACGTCCCCGGTGAACTTTGTCATCGAGCCACTTTCTCCATCTGACGACATGCGCCGGCGTGGACGTGACCTCGTCCACGTGCCGCGTCTCAAGCCCTACCATGACCCTCTGCCAATAACCTCTTAGGTCGCCAGGATGGCTCTTTTTCTGCGGGGGCGATTGTGAAGAAGAAGACGCGCCTCCGTCCAGCGGCATCGCCAACGCTCGGCCCGCTCTGCTCGCGCTGTTGGTCGCTGGTGTCTTTGCAGACGGTGCTCCACGCGGCCTCGCCGTTCTTGGAACTCGTAGCGTCCTTCTAGGACACCACCAATAAACCTCTTCTCACCCCACCTAGTTTTCTGCCATCCTCGATTGCGCTTCCCTTCTCTTCCTCCACCTGTTATCCATCCGATGCATTACATCGCCTGCCCAGCTCCATTTTGAAGTGCGAAGTATTTCTTGCTGAACATTTGCCACTTTGACAGTATCTATCGATCTATCTATCTATCTAGCCGCCTACGTCTTGGTGCTTTCATGATCGTTTCGTTAAGTTGGTAGATACCAAAATTGACATAGTATGGTAATACGGTATGACGAACAATAATGATAGGTCATGACATAAATATCATGACATGTGTGTCATGTAGGTCACGAAACAGCCGCTCAGGTCTTCGTGCTGTCATAGTCGTTTAGTTAATTTCGTATGTAACTAGAAGGGGTTCGGACATGGGTACTAAGTGAAGGAAACGCTAAAGGATGATGGTGGAAGTCCTAAAGCATGACTCAGCAAAAATGACAATGACTCAGCGGAAAAATACTAACACTCAACAACCACTGAAATGAGTTCGGACGTGGGTGCTAAGTGAAGGAAACACTAAAGGATGATGGGAGAAGTCATAGTCATGAGCATGACTAAGCAATAATGACAATGACTGATTGAACAACTTTAGTGAGAGCCCTGCGAAGTTAATTCTGGGCGGGCCTCAGCCGCCGCCGAGGCTTCGGCCGCGAGCCCTTGGGCTCGGGCGGCTTCCTCGGCTCGCTGGACGGGCCAGAGTTGGCCTTCTAATGTGTAGCTGAGCAGAGCCGCCTCCCAGCGCGCCCTGCGGTTCGAGACTGCCCATTCGTGGTTTCTGTGCATTTCTTCATCTAGACTCTAGAATTCCCACAGCATGTTTCCCAGGGTGCCACTGGCATCGCACGCTCTACATTTATCCGTCGAATAATTGTATCGCGTGACGCGATAAAGCAAGACGACAGCCTCGGGTTGCTTGAGAACGAGCAACTGCCTTTATTCGAGTGCGCTTATATACATGTCGGTGGCAAGGGTGATAGCATGCGCGGAACACCGTCTGCGCATAGCGCGTGCTCGGTTCAGATAACACACTCGATACAATAATGAGCTGGGTAACAAAGACGAAAGATCAATTTGTGGTGTGGTGGTGGGTATTTGCGTCTACCAAGCTTGTAGCGCTGTGTTATTTCATTATAGCTAGTCATACATTCTCCCACTACCACTCTTCCACGCGTGTCGCACCGGTCAAGGCTTCGTCGGCTTCCGCAACAGCTCGGTTCGTGAGCTCTCGAGCCGCCGCGTGTGCCGCCTCATTGCCGGCCAGTGGGGTGCGTGTGTGTGAGGGCGTCCATATGATGAACGCGTCGTTTTTGTTTCGGATTTTGCCCTCGTTATTCCTTAGTACTCGCAGCGCCTCTCGGGAGACCCGACCGTTAGCATAGTTACGTATCGCCGTTTGCGAGTCGCTGATGACTCTTTCGGTCTCGGTGGTGGTCACTGCGAGGCAGGAGCGGATCCAGGGGGGATGTCTGGATGTCCTGACCCCCCACCCCCCCTCAGATTTCTGCATCGCCCCTCGCTGACAGTGTGCTGGTCTTCTCGCAAAAATATGGCCACCAGTATTCTTCAAAAGTATTTTTCGCGAATCCAGTGGTAGCAGCTATGTAGAAGTAATACTAGCTCATTCACAAGCTTAGCTGTTTTCTGTAGGGGTGTGGTGTCGCGAAGTTGCCGTAGTTATTTTTTCTGATTAACACTTGGTTCTCCTGGCACCGGCCGTGCCTTACTCGTTCCGTCGGTGGCATCTTGCGAACGAAGGGACGTCCAGTTTGTCAAGCACACCGATGACCGCGCGAGCGCCTTCGCGCCGGATTAACTGAGTACCCCCTCGGGGTATCATCGGTTACCTCTTACCGTTACCTGGAAAAGCCAGGGGTACCATGAGTCCCAGGACAAACGTCACCGTCTGCAGTCGCTCACACCAGAGAAACTTCAGGAGGAACGTGTTGCGCGCCTCCACTCGGCGGCAACATGCAACACATCAGCTCGCACCCTCCTCTCAGCCCACTGCAACACCTTCTAGTACACTGTAGCCGGACCAAGCAGAGGCGCGCAGGGCCGGGCCAGGAGACCTCGCCGTCTTTCTTTGAGTTTTATGTTGTCTCCTGTCAGAGTGCCCCATTGTACAGTCTAATCTTGATCAACTGAAACAGTCCCCCTTTTCTTTGCAGTTCGTCTGTCTGCCCTTCAATGCTGTGTAGCGGCTGCGCGAAATTTGGTGCTACAATGTCACAGACAAGGATATCGCCATTTTTGAGGCGAAGGCATTAAATCTCTATGTTCCAAGGTCGCTGTGAGGTATAGAACAAGTGAGTGAGCTCGCCTCGACTTTGCCTCGCGCTCGTGCGACTACGCGCGCGTTCGTCTTCTTCCACAGCTGACTCCAACCAGCTTTAGAAGCGTTCTCATACTGCCCCCTCGCGCTCAACGGGCATTGAGGGAAAGGGCATTGGCGGCGCAGGGCAGGAGAGAAATGTCAGTGGTGGCGCGGGAGGGCGTTGGCGGAAAGGGCAACGGCGGCGCTGGGGAGGAGGAGGTAAATATCAGCAGCAGCGGAGTAGGGTCGTTGAGGGGAAGCATGGTGGCGGCGCTGGGGAAAAGGAGAGAAATGTCAGCGGCGGCACCCGTAGAACGTTCTGGAACCGGCGCCAACACGCTCGCGCGCCTTGTTTAGACGTTTTCACGAGGGCGCTTCCGACCGTCTGGCGTGGAGAGTATGTGTCAGTGTTGCCTGTTTGGTCTGGACTGTGAGCTTGCCTTGCGCTTGCATTGCGGAGTGGTAGCTTTCCTTCGATGTTTCCGTTTATTTTTGTCTCGAATTACTTACGCTCGTAAATAATGGCATATATACTCATCAAAAGGCTACAGGCAAGCACTGTGCAGTTTATGGGTGCACAAAGAACCAGCGGAAAATAACGATTTTGGGGACTAAGTGTGTCCACAACACAGCACTCCGCGAGACCACTGCCGATGCGGTATGTTCACGCTTCGCCCGTTTCCTGCATCACCTGAGGAGTTGGAATTTCAGTATAATGTGAACCAATGCACACATCAGTAAAATAACGCATTTTGGTAAACCCTTTTCGGCACATTTCCCAATAGGTTGCGAGAATTGTCAGCTCTTCAATGCAATATGTTCTCGTATGTAGTGGCAGAGGCGACATTTGTTATTCTTTCAAACACGACTTCATTCCAGTGCCTAATACGGGGGTCACACGGCGCACTTTTGATCGTGATCGAGCCCGATCTGGGTCGAATTTCTTGGGCGCGATTGGCTTCTTTGCTCAATCGCGGAAGGGAGCCAATCGCGGTCGAACATTCCGATCCAAATCGGTCTCAATCGCTATCAAAAGTGGCCGTGTGACACCGGTATAAGACAAATTGAAGCACACTGCGAGAGAACTAGTCGGTAAATACACTTTGCAACGATCTGGAAAAATCGTGTCCTATGGAAGACGTATGCAGACCCTGTGTCCACCAAAACATTTTCTCTGCGTTCACACGCACCCTGCGCGGCCCTGCCCATAAAGGTAATTAACTTCAAAAGTGTGATGCTGCATCGAGCTCACCCATCTTTGAGCGTTGTCTATGTGCTTGGGCAGCAAGAGAATACAAAAACTAACGTGTCAACCTCGTCAGCTCGGCCTGCATGGTTCCAGTGCTAGAGTTCGGGAACCGTAATGCGCTAACTGTGCGTGGCTACGTAGAAACGCGCTAAATGAGCCCGCGCAAGTAAGAACGCAAAAAACGGTATTCGCATGGGTACGCGGACAATAGCCTCATGCTTGCAAGAATAACAGTAACGAAAAAAATAAATTACTCGCACAGTCGATCAAGTGAAATACTTACGTGCGTGCAGTGACCGCTTCGCTGACCACTAAGCGCTTTTCACTCACGGTCAGTAGTGGTTTACAATCATATGCATATGTATTTATTCGACAATTGTTAAGACTCGACATTACTGTATTATGAACATAGCACAGTGAGACGGTGTAAGGGAAACAAGAGAAAGAGCAGAGATGGCCCTAACGCTGCAATATTATTGGCTTATTTCGCTTCAGAGATAGCGCACACGAACAATTCTTGCCGTACGCCATATCTTCAATACAAACTTCGCGCACGATCTACGTTAAGGTTCACCGTGAGTGAAGCTTGTTTCAAATTCAGACATTCGAAAGAAAAGCCATTCCAGGTAAACTAACGTAAAAAATAGGTAAACAAATATATCTTTATAACAAGTCCTGTTATAATCCATATTTGGATTGACAGTATGTATAAATAAATAAATACTAAATACTAAAAATAAAAATCTAGCACCTGGGCTGTATTAGTTGCGCTGGAATCTGTGATCACTGTCGCGCGTCGGTTCGCTGCAGGTACCGCGCTGCTCGATCGCCACGCTTATGCTTTGACATTTGGTTATAAGCACCCTGCACTGCACCAGATCCAATACCTTTTGCATGATTGAGCTGTTCAGTTGCGTCGGAAGCGTATGGAGTAACCAGTCCGCATATCTACCAACCCCTGACACGCGTCGTCGGGCCGCCGGCGCCTGGTTCTAAGCATTGCCCGACAGCTACGTACGCGCCCGCTTTCGCCAAATGAGGCAACTCTCAATCGCGAAACGTAATGGTGATCAGATTCAATCGACGATACGGTCACATGTGCCCAGCAATAACAATGAAATATACCGCTGATTAGCACGCCAGGTCTCGACGAAGCAGACGCGGCTGCCGCCGCTACCGACGACGAAACGCGACATCCACTGGCTGGGCTTTCTATTGCCATTGCACTTCACACTGAGCGCTCACGCGAGCACATCAAACATGTAACAAGTCAAGCGGCACAAGACAACCGAAAGAAAACAATCGAAGTAATGCATGGCGATCGATCACACAACCCAAGTGCGGCCGGCCTGCTCTCGCAAGGCTCACAGTCCGAAATGGCGGCATAACACGTTCTGACGCTAGACGTCGCCCGTGTCGGGCAATGGCGCTACTTAAATGTCCGTTTGTGAAAAGGTCTATACGTCGCCGCGTGGGCTCAGGCCTTCATTCCACATCTCTATGGGTCCATCTATGCATTCGCCTTCACATTATTAGAAAGTTCTAAGCATACCCCATAATTTTTTTTTTCTACTGTGTCCAATCGTTTGTTTCAAGACACTGAAGCCAGCAAAGGCAATAATGCGTAGCAATAAAAAAACTTATAACTACGCTCTTTGATTTACGGTTTTTTTTGTGCTTAAAGTAATTCCCCATGAATGTAAATAAAAACCAGATATACAAGCTACCGTTCTCCATTTTGAATTTCGCTACCCTTCTGTCGTAGTAATGGGGAGTCCTCTGTGTCTTGTGCTAAGCAGCTTCACTCGTCATCAAACTTCACAGAGTGGAATGACTTAAGATTTTTTTGCTTCGCGCGCGTTCTAGCCAGATTTTCACCAAGAAATTCATACCATGTTGTTACGGAATCTATGTGTGACATATAAATTCTGTCGTGCGTTTCTACAAAAATGAAAGAACTATCCAGCCTGTACCTCAAATGTGAGAGGAGTCTTTGTCAATTAAATATAAACAAAGCGAGCTCCACTCATAACCTCTCGATGTTGCACTGCGTGGATTGTCAGAGAACTCGGAAATTGTCAGGGAGCAAACAGTGCACAAATGCAGCAGTAATTTTTTGTTATACGTTGTTTTATTCCCGTGTTGCTTTCATTCTTCGTGATAAACCGTAATAAAATAATAAACTCTTAAGCTGTGCACTGATTATTTTCAAGAGTTGAGCGTTGTGTCGGACTTATTCAAAGGAGTAACTATCCTCGCACTCTTAAAACTCATGTGTTCTTCCGGAGGAGTATGCAGCTTTGAGTTTCACAATTAATAAGGTGGTTTCGCGACCAACCTGCATAATGAAAAAGATCTCTCGCTGAAGTATTCATATATAAATAAAAACAACTAAACTAAGCACTACGCATAGCAACTTTATTATCTGTAACGCTCATTGTGACCACAGTTACTCGTTGACAATATCCAGTACAAGCACAGTACCGTTCGTACGCTGCAAGCTTTGCATTGTAATTTCGCATGGTTTTATTGTCGTACAATAAGCATAGGAGGCTCAAACCCACCCTATCTGTTTGTCTGAGTGGGCGTTCTCGTGGAGCGGGCGAAGCAGGTGCGCAGTGGGGGAGCGTGACGTCAGCGGTCAAAGCCCGCGTGCGGGCCTAGGATGGCGTCGCGTGGTAAACAAAACATGAAGAAAAAGACGCTGGCTCACGCTCTCGGCTACTACGCCACATCATTCGTCTTGTAGGTGGCGTCTTGAGTTTTCATATGCGGTGATTCGCATATCGTAAACAACCAGCGTAGTGGTTGGCCCGTTGGGGCGGAAGCGTTAGTCCACCAAAGCAAAGCTGGTGCCTCAGCCGAACACAAAGAAGCTTCTTAATAACGTCCTTTAATTCGTACTTCTGTGTGATTTGTCAAGCAATATCTAATAATGTACCTATTCTTTCTTCTATTACTTACCCGGAAATGACGACAGAGTCATCTGGTTTTGTGGGCATTACAGAGGAAGACATAGTGTCCGTAGTTAACGCCATGTCATTCAAACATTCTGCTGGGCATGATGGAATATCGACAGTGGCCATAAAGCATTGCATTGATATACTGTGCATGCCATTAGAAAAAAATTTCAATCTCTCTTCCTATACTGCTGCTTACCTGCAGACCTATTAAAGATAGCTAAGGTTTTTCCCATTTACAAAAATGGGGATTGTAATTTGTTAGAAAACTACCGTCCTATTTCTGTCTTAAGTTGCCTAAGTACCGTCTTTGAGAAACTTATCGCCAAACGAATCACTTTATTTCTAGAACGTTAATCTATTTTGTCATATTGCCAGCATGGTTTTTGAGCTAAAAGATCGACAGATGCAGCAGTATTAGTTTTGTGCGACTACATAAATTCCCACTTGAACAACAACAAAACTGTCCTAGGCTTTTTTTAGACGTGCGAAAAGCGTTTGACACTGTAGATTAATTATCACATACTGCTAAATAAGTTAGAATGCTATGGCTTTCGAGGCCTAATTGTTGAATTTTTCCGCAGCTATCTCAAAAACAGAAAACTAGTTGCCATTGCAAATACCAAATCCGACGTCTCTGACACTGTTACAGGTGTCCCACAGGGCTCAGTACTGGGGCCAATATTCTTTAATTTATTTGTAAACGATCTTCCAAAGTCTTAAACGACTTATCTGCTGTAATGTAGGCAGACGACACTATTTTACTTTGTGCGCTAGACTCCTCGGATAGAACATTACAAGTGGCTAATAATGAACTACTGAGTTTCAATCAGTGGTTTATGTCAAATAAGCTAACTCTCAACACCACGAAAACGAAATATAATATTGTTGCGGGTGAGATGGGTTTATTTACAAGATGATCGAGGGGGCGTAGAGACGAGATTGCAGGCAGTCAGGCATAGCTCTACACCGCGTGCACTCCTTCCATCTCCTCTTCTTCGGCTCCGCCGCGCAGCGTAACATCTTCCTCCGGCGCAGACGAAGCTCGCCGAGCGAGTTAAGAACCTAAGTGGTTGGTAGCGCTCGATTTGGGAACCCTATGATGGTAGGGCTTCAGGCGGGCCACATGAACCACTTGTGTCTTCCGCGACCGGCGATTATTGGAGGTCAGTTTTGCTATGACGTAGTTGACGCCACTTAATCGGTTGAGTATCACGAATAGACCGCTCTACGTAGCGATAAACTTGCGATACAAGCCTTTCTTCCGTACAGCTGTCCACAGTAAAACGTGATCGCCCGAAGCGAAAGTGACAGGTATTTGCCGGGCGTCATAGCGTGCCTTGGTTGAAACTTGGGAGGAGATGGTTCTTAGGCGAGCAAGCCGACGCGCTTCTTCGACACGACACAATATCTATGCAATAGATGTGTCTTCGTTCAGTGCGAACGGCAAAATTGTATCCAAGAAAGTTTGGGGACTGCGAGCGCACAACAGATAGAAAGGCGCATACCCGGTTTCTTCATGCTTGGCTGTATTGTATGCGTACGTGACGAAGGGCAGCACAGCATCCCAATTCTTGTAATCAGCTGAAACGTAGAGTGACAACATGTTTGTGGGAGTACGATTCGTGCGTTCGGTCAGGCCATTGGTTTGTGGATGGTATGGCGTTGAATGCCGATAAGTAGAACCGCAAAGGCGCAGCAAATCTTCAACAACGTCGGCGGTGAATTGCCGTCCGCGGTCACTTATAACAACACGGGGAGCGACGTGGCGTAGGATGACAGAATGGAGCAGAAAGCACGACACGTCGGTGGCGGTAGCAGAGGTAAGCGCCGCAGTCTCAGTATAGCGCGTCAAGTAGTCGACGCACACAATAATCCAGCGACGGCCAGTAGAGCTCTTGGGAAAGGGGCCGAGCAAGTCGATACCAACTTTTTCAAATGGCGAAGTAGGGGGTTTCACTGGTTGCAAAAAGCCTGCAGGAAGCGACGCCGGCTTCTTCTGACATTGGCAACCTGGACAACTGGCAATGTAATGTCTTGTGCTCTTCCAAAGCGTCGGCCAATAAAAGCGCTGGCGTAATCGATGAAGCGTCCGCGCAAAGCCCAGGTGACCCGACGTGATGTCGTCATGCATGGCGCGAAGAATCGCAGTACGCAGGCGTTCGGGAACGACTAGGAGCAACGAAGCGCCGTCAGCAGAGTAATTCTTTTTATAAAGCAGGCCGTCACACAGCGTGAACGGCGTGGTCTGACCTGACGTGCGGGCAGCCTCCAATAGGGGTATCAGTGTAGGATCGCGATGTTGTTCACATTTAAAGGTACTGACGTCAGGAAACTCGGTAATGCTGGCAAGATAGTCATCGAAGTCGCCGTCGTTAGCGTTGGTATGTGGCGACGGGAGACGAGACAAGCAGTTGGCATCGGTATGACACCAACCGCTCTTGTAGGTGACAGAAAAGTTGTATTCTTGAAGACGTAACGCCCAGCGTGCCAGCCGTCCAGAAGGAGCTCGCAGTCCAATAAGCCAACGAAGGGAATGATGGTCCGTGACTATCTTGAAATGGCGACCGTACAGATATGGCCGAAATTTCTGGATGGCGAAGACTACTGCCAGGCATTCCAATTCGGTGACAGTGTAATTTCGCTCCGCTCGTGTCAGTGTCCGATTTGCGTACGGAACGACGTGCTGGCGCCCATGGTGAAGTTGAACGAGGATGGCGCCAACGCCCACACCGCTAGCATCAGTGGGTAACTCAGTCATGACATCGGGAGCGAAATGGCGCAAGACTGGTTCAGAGGTTAGTAAGTACTTCAGCTGACGGAACGCGTCCTCGCACTCTGCAGTCCATACGTATGGACTGTCTTTCTGAAGAAGGCACGTGAGTGGGTGAGCAAGTTGGGCGAAGTTCTTAATATACCGGCGGAAATACGAACACAGCCCTAGGAAACTTCGGAGGTCTTTTGCTGTCTTCGGTTGGCTGAAACCACGCACTGCAGCAATCTTTTCAGGATCAGGTCGTATACCATCTTTGTCGACGAGAATACCGAGCACGAGAGTCTGGCGCTCACCGAAGTGGCACTTCTTAGAGTTTAAAACCAGTCCTGCGTTTTGTATGCGATCCAGTACAATGCCAAGTCGGTGATTGTGCTCTTCGAGTGTTTTGGCAAAAATGATTACATCATCGAGATAGCACATGAATATCTCCCATTTTAAGCCGCGTAGCACTGTGTCCATAAACCTCTCAAAAGTTGCTGGCGCGTTGCATCAGCCAAAAGGCATGGCATTAAACTCGAAGAGTCCGTCTGAGGTCACAAAGACAGTTTTCTCCTTATCCGTCGGGTGCATCGGTATTTGCCAGTATCCCGATCGTAAGTCAACGGAGGAGAAGTAGGAGGCTGAATGAAGGCAATCGATGGCATCGTCGATGCGTGGCAGAGGATATACGTCCTTCTTGTTGGCTGCGTTAAGTCTTCGATAATCAACACAGAACATCCAAGAATTGTACTTTTTCTTGACTAGTATCACTGGAGCTGCCCAGGTACTGCAACACTCCTGGACAACACCTTTCCGCAGCATTTCTTGAACTTGCTCGTCAATTACTTTTCGTTCTGCAGGAGAAACGCGGTACGGCTTTTGGCGAATAGGCGTCGCTTGGCCCGTGTTTATGCGGTGCTGCGTGCGCGAGTCAGGAAGCGAAAGTGGACGCTCGGCTTGCGCGAAATCAAATACTGGCGCATAGCGGACGAGCACCCTTTGCAATTCTTCCCGCTCTGAAGAGGACAGCGACTTGATCATCATGCGGGAGAACTTCGAGGTGTAGTCACGCTTTGCTGCGCTCGCGTCAAGAGAAGCGTCAACGGCAGCAATACTGACAGTCGCTTCTGAGTCAAAGGTGGCCAGCTTCAGTCCATTCGGCAGTAAAACTTGTTGCATAGACGCGTTCACCATCCACACGTGAGCACGACCATCTAAGCATTCTATAATCGATCGAGGAACCAGAATGTTATTCTTAAACATGGTAGGGAAGTATGGCTCAATTAAACCTTGACAGCGATGCGGAGGGTCATGCATGGAAGTCACTGGAACAAATGCCGCTGTCTGAGCCGGTAAAAGTACATTCATGGGACACGGAAAAAACTTGTTGCTTGTCCACGTCCCATGATGTACTTCCAGATGTTACACGTCCCAGATGTTACGCTGCGCGGCGGAGCCGAAGAAGAGGAGATGGAAGGAGTGCACGCGGTGTAGAGCTATGCCTGACGGCCTGAAATCTCGTCTCTACGCCCCCTCGATCATCTTGTAAATAAATCCATCTCACCCGCAACAACTTTGGTGGACGGTGCTGGGTAATCGCTCTGGACAATCTTCTCCGCACCCTCCGACGAAGCCGGCGCTTGGTCGGACTACCACCAGAAGAAGACACGGACATGAACGAACCGCAAGCAGCTGGCGGCAGCCATGACACAAGCATGCAAGAGGATAGTGAGCGCCCCAGGAAAGTCATCTGCTGGATCCCTCAGAAAGAACCGCGCACATTTTCCGGTAAAGCTGATGAGGATGTCAACGACTGGCTGAAGTATTATCAACGGGTAAGCGGTCACAATTGCTGGAACTCTGCGGCGCGACTTGCTAACGTCGTTTTCTTTCTCCCCGGAACCGCCCTTCTCTGGTTCGATAACAACGAGAGCACGATGACTACGTGGGAAAGGTTCGTTGAGGAAATCAAGTGCTGCTTCGGGGACTCACTTTCAAAAAGAAAGAAAGCTGAGCATACGCTTGCGCGAAGAGCACAATTGCCCGGTGAAACATGTACAACTTTCATTGAAGATGTATTGAAACTGTGCAGAATTGTGAACACGGGCATGTCGGATGAAGATAAGGTTGGACATCTCCTGAAGGGCATCGCTGAAGATGTCTACAATTTTCTTACTTCAAAGGAAGGCTTGCGTACCCCTTCAGATTTAAGACGTCACTGCCGTGCTTTTGAGGCGCTGAAGACGCGACGAGTATTGCCAAAGTTTGGAAGACTTGACAACGTGACCACTGTCGCAAGCGTAACAATATCTTCACTTCTTCGTGGAAAGTGCCCCTAAGAGAATATTCATTCACTTTCTCTAAACTATAATGTACTTGAACTGGTAAGTTCTATTTAATACTTGGGTGTGACACCAGATGAACATCTCTATTGGAAGCCTCATATGGCATCGCTCTGTAAAAAATTAAGCAAAGCTTGTTTTATTTTGTACAATTTTTTTTATTCAAGTACCCTAAAGGCCCGTACGGCATTACATAGGGATGGTACAATAAATCAATAAGTAACAGTAGACGCATTCAAACAGGCAATGCATGTTAAAATAAAAACAAGAACACAAACGAAAAAAAATCTAAGACAAACCGTAAAAGCTGTTACAACAACACATCCTAAACTTTCAAGACACCTATAGCCATTAAAAGGGGTGCAACACAAAATCAAGGTTACTTAGAATGAGTAATTCAAAAGAAATATCATTGATAAAATAGGTACAGACAACAGCAAATACAGCATGTAACCATAAAAAATATAAATACATGTAAAATAACAATAATAAGAAGAAAATAAGCAGTACAAGGAACTTGGTGCTCACCTAAAACAAAGCCAAGTGCGCAAGGAGCATCAAATATGTTGATGAAAAAAAATGAAGTGACAAAAAAAGCACTAGACCAGAATTGAACGATTGAGCAACAAAAGCCTATGTGCGTACTTTAAAACAGTCTTTTAGTTTTGCTAGGAAATCATCATGACGTAGAATGGACATGATTTCATTTGGTAACTTATTCCAGTGATATATTGCGAGAAAGAGAGGCGAATGACTTAAGAAGTTAGTGCGCGCCAGAATGGGCTGCACTTTAAAGGGATGACCAAGGCGCGGGAAGATACGATGGGTGGGCCTGATGTGGCATGCGCTGAAAGACGACCTGCAGTGATAAAGCCTGTGAAAATGGGAAACAAGTGCTACGAGTCTACGATTTTCTCGAGAGGGAATATTTAGAGAATGTTTAATGTTGGTGATGCTGGACGTTCGTGAGTAATTTTTCGTAATGAAGCGGGCTGCTTTGTTTTGGACTGACTCGAGCTTGTTTATGACGTACGACTGATGCGGGTTCCAAATAAAAGACGCGTACTCCATTTTTGAACGAACCAGCGTCGTATACGCTAATAATGTAGTGGACTGGTTTGCCGCGTAAAGGTTACGCCTGATGTAGCCAAGGGTTTTGCACGCGCTGCTAGTAATCGCATCGATGCGTTGATTCCACGAAATGTTTGAAGAAAAATGAATTCCTAAGTATTTTATTGTGTCAGCATGAGCAATAGCAATGCCGTTCATCGAGTAATCGGTTAGCCGCGGGTTAGAATAGAAGCTCTAGTGAAAGCAATCGCCTTAGTTTTTGAAACATTTATTTCCATTTGCCACTTTCGACACCAGTACGTAATTTTCGCGAGGTCAGATTGCACAGTGTCAGCGTCGGAACGGTTAGTTATTCATCTATAAATTACACAATCATCTGCAAATAGTGTAACTGTCGATTTAATGTTACTGCTGATGTCGTTAACGTAAAGCAGGAATAAAATAGGTCCCAATACAGAGCCCTGCGGCACCCCTGATTTAACTAGGGATCGCGGAGAAGAAAATTCATTAGCAGTTACAAATTGGTACTGTTTAGTTAAAAAGTTCATAATCCAGTTAGTGGTCCTACTATTTATATTAAAACAGCGAAGTTTCATTAATAAACGGTTATGAGCTACCTTGTCGAACGCCTTCACAAAATCAATAAATATGGCGTCTACTTGTGATGAGTCATTAATAGCTTGGTATAAGTCGAAGACTAGCTCGAATAACGGCGTGTAGCATGAACGACCCCGCTGAAACCCGTGTTGGTTAATGAAAAGAAGATTGTGCTCTGTTAGGTGTTTCCTAATTGGTGATGAAATAATGTGTTCTAGTAGTTTACATGGAATGCTGGTCAGTGAAATGGGTCTGTAGTTAGAGACAGATGAAGGGTCACCGGACTTGAAGATTGGAATTATTTTAGATATTTTCCATCCGTCAGGTACGCATCCTGAATCAACAGATTGTTGAAAAAGACAAGCGAAAATGCGGGATATCACTGGTTTAGTTATTTTTAATAGTTTTGGACAGATTCCGTCTGGACGGGAGCTGAGCTGTTAGAAAGACGATCAATAGCAGCTTCTATGCCCTTCTGAGTGATTATGATATAATTCATGATGGAGGTAACAGAACCGACGTCAATATTGGCGGGAACAGGAAGTTCACTCGTGAAAACGAAACAAAAGAAAGAACTTATTGCAGTAGCGACCTCTGATGGTGGAAGGAACTCGTTGTCTTTCGTTATGGATATGAAGCAGGATGATGACGATTTGGGGTTTATTAATTTCCAAAATTTTTTTGTGTTGTTTGCTAACATGCAGGAAATATCATGGTTAAAAAATGTGTCTTTAGCTGCTTCAATTTCGATTTTGCATAACTTTGACTGTTCCCAATAGCACTTCCAGGCATCAACAGATGTCGACAGCTTCGCTTTTGAATAAGAGCGTTTCTTTTTATTAATACAGCGCCTTACATGAGAGGTGAACCACGCGCTTCCAGTAGACAGAGTTATTTGCATTTTCGGAATGTACTTTTAAGTTCAGTCAGCTTGCTACAAACAATCGTCGAGTTATAATTGCTATCACGATCATGCATGCCACTGAGGAATTCACCACAAAAAGACGAGGGCTCGCTGGTGATCATTTCGACATTTGCGCGGGCATAATCATAAATTGTTTTCTTTTCTTGTACTCTTTTTTACGCTTTAGCTCGTATTCACAATGGAGGACATTGTGATCACTGATGCAATCTAACTCATGAACAGACACGTTGACGGGTTCAGTGGTCAGCACAACGTCCAAGATAGCATTCCCCCTAGGGCGCCTACCGTCGCGCCTCTAACCTGAGCCGCTTCGCATTATCGCGCGCGGAGCCGCAGGTGTTGCCATTCGTTGCGCAATCCGGAGAGGAGAGGAGCGTCGGAGAGGAGAGGAGGAATGCCGAGAGGAGAGGACATGAGACAAAGTGAGGAGAGGTGGGGGAGGAGAGGAGATGAGACAAGGAGAGGAGGATGCGCATGCACAGTAGGGGTGTGGACGCCGCACGGCGGAGGGAGGGAGGGAGTGACATAGCCCCGACCATAAGCTGCTTCGCATCTAAAAATTCCTGAAGCACCCATCTCACGATCACTGGCGACGATAATGCGTTGGCATTGAATAAATGTACCGACACGACGTATGGCCACCGTCGAAACGAGTTATGTGTGAGGCCTGTACTGCTGCTGGCCTCCTCTTTCGCCGATTCACAAAGAACACTCTTTGCAACGCAGCGCCGCCGTCGGGAAGCCCGTGGGTGGTCTCCGAGATGCATGGAATGGTGGTGTGTGCGCTGAGAATCGCGTCATGCGGCAACCGGACTCCTCTCTCGCCTTCTTTCTCGACATGCTACGCCATCTAGGGGCGCTGTAGAGAAGTCCACGCGCAGCTTCCGGGACGAGAAGCGTGGCGCGCCGGTGCCTTCTAACACTGAGAATTGTCCCCTCGCTTTCTGCCCACTCAGTGTCATATACTCAGTAACCCAATTTGGTGAGAGGTTCTTTGAACAGCGGCACACACCCAGTGCATTTGTGACGCTGCCTGCTAATGCGTCGGCTTGCTGTCCTTGAGGAACCCTTGTGACGTGGGTTCTATTCCGCTCAGCATCGGATAAATTTAAGGATGTCTTTTTCGTCATTGCAGAGTGACTTCTTCCCAGTGGCCCATATCTGGTTACCCAAGTCGGCGTCAAAGTCATTCATTGAAGAGCGTAATACACGTAGTGGCACATACTCAGTGGCGCAATTTGACATCGAAGAGGCTCATTAGAGACCAGCACAGACCGAATGGCTCATACCGAGTACTCCGAGTCGGCGGCGAAGAGTTTCTTCGAAAAGCGGCACCTACCCAGTCCCGCGTCTACAGTGACTCATGTCGGGGCGAAAGCGATACGTTGAAGAACGGCGCGTATGTACACATTTCCACTTATTCAGTGACACAAACTGGTCCGATTGTTGGTTTCGAACCCTGTTACCTCAGCGCAGCAGTCCGATGCACTACCTACTCGACCAATGACTGCCCAGGTAGGAGGGAAAACGTTAGGATAGATAGATAAATAGATAGATAGATAGCCCTGGAAAGTGCGTGAGGTAGCGCAGGCGAGGCCCCGGCCAGCACGGACGTGTTGGAGAAAGTGTGGCGGAAGTCACGTGCTGTTTTTCGCAAAGGAACATGGGGACTGGTACCACAAACGTCAACGTTTCCATAGCAACTACGCTCCTCAAGCTCTCGCTGATGCTTTCGGCCTCTGAAAAGTGAGATAATTTTCCGCCGCTTTCTTTCTCGCAGCACATTTTGTTCGCGAGTAAAGCGGACTTTGGAGTGTGGTGTGTAAGCTTGAAAGTTGTGTTTTGCGTCTTTGAGTGTGAGTGTCAGCCAGCAACAGATACACTCAAGCAATCACGGCGCGGGTCTTCGTCGTCTTCTTCAACGTGCCACGGAAAAACACAGAGCGCGTCTTCTTCACTAAAACTGCTACAGAAGGTCTGTATGCTTTAATTGTTTTGACCCGCGTCGGCCGCACACACTTCCGGCGGCTGGTAACAATGTAAGTTGAAAGCTCGCGCTCTGCTCGTGGCTATCTGCTCCGGCGAGCTGATTGGAGGCGCAAAGGGAGATGGCACACCAACATGACAGCACTTTCGGCTTCAAAAACGTGGCGTCAGGGCCTCTCCAATTTGTTTCTATCCTCCATGGTTTTACCAGAAGAATGTGAGTCGACATCAGCGCCACATTGCTCACAGTTTATAAGACAACGTATTTCTAAAGTTTTAAGCAAATAGCTTCCTTTGATCTTTCAGCCGTTCTCGTGATCGGTAATCGGATTTTTAACGCAGATGCAAAGAGCGCAAGGATTCGCATGAGCCAAACTTTTCGCCTAGCTGGAACCCTTACTTAAAGGACATGAATTAAGCCAGAAGAGTTTCCTCTATAGAAATTTATGTTATATTTGTTCATAACGCTAACTGAATACACAAACAAAATTCCCAGACTAAACAGAGCAAGCACGGAGGCTTTTTAAGGTGGCGTATATTGACAACGTCTGCAGGAGGTTGGCTTCATTCCACTTCTGTAGGGTTTGAGAACTGCACAGTGACCTTGGATAGTTCATTACGAAACAAATCATCTGCCCCTATCCGGTCGAGGAAATGGGGGTAAGCGAAGCTTGTCGTGCGTTTCTACGGTGTTCCTCCGAACGAACTGCACGGACGAGTACCACGTTGTGCTCGACCCCCAATCGGTCACACGCACCGCAGCTGGCTCCGAACTTGCCGTTGAGAAACTCGCGTTGTAACCTGGTCGTCGCATCGGGGAAGTTGGCACTAGCGTTGCTGAGGCGTGCGGCACCGTTGTAGGGTTCCGGGAGGGCAAGGCGACGCTGACGTTTCGCCTGGTCTTTCTGGAAGCCCTCACGCTAGAATCGACACGTCGACGACGAGTACTTTCCCGAGCGAATTTCAAGTTGAAGTTTATTCAAATAGGAAAAGTACACATGAAATATTGCACAAAACATCCTTAGCTCAAACCTAGTTGGGCTCCATGGTAGTTAGTATTCACAATCACAATGGCAATACGGCAAAGTGTAAATAAATATTATGCACATAAATATGCATTTATAAACAAAAGGCAGGGTGCTTCTACTAATAGCTACGAGAAACCCACAAAAAGCAATTTGGTCCTAAGAACTGTACACTAGAAATGACTCAACAGATAACAGTAGTGAATGATAATGGTATTCCAATGACAATGAAAAAACTGGCTTGTTTTACTTTTGATGGCAAGTTGTTCCACAGGAGTGCTCCAGTATTGTTTAACCTTCTCCGTCCATATGCATTATTAACTTTTGGCAAGAGCAAATTTCCCTTAAGTGCGCTGCGTGTATTGCTTCTCGAGCATAAAAAATGTGATGCACTCGACAAGCAGTTAGTGGTTATGCTATAATGAGTACTTATTGTTGTCTTAAAATTTAGTAATAAATTAAAAGGCAGTACATTTAAACTTTGAAACAGCGGCATTGATTTAGCATTGTAATCAGAAAAAGTCATAAATCGCAATGCCCTTTTCTGACGAAGTATACTAGGTTCTACATATGAAACGTACTTGTTACCCCAAGATGCAATACAGTAGGATAGGTCTATGGAATATGCTGAAGTAATTGCTCTCACAGTGGCAGTATCGAAGTAATAACGGCATTTGCAGCCCAAAGCTTCGAGCTAATAGTGTGCTGTTTTTCTAGGATCCGACTGCCTTCAGGTGTGCACCGGTGTGCGCAGCGTTGGGTTTAGCGGCGTCGGCTGAATCATCGGTTCTGCGGATTGCTGTCCAGCGTGACACGTACCCTGCTACCTCGTGCCGTGGTTTGTGATTGCCATCTCATCTGGAACAATCAGTACTACAGCGGTGCAGTTACTGCTCGTCGCTTGCAGCGCCCCCAAGTTAGCTGACCCGTAAAAAGGATCACCCACGCCGACCGAGCGGGATTTGCAGCCCAAAGCTTCGAGCTAATAGTGTGCTGTTTTTCTAGATGAGTCTGTAGCAATGTGTCTCTTGATAGTTCTCTTTTCTCGCTGACTGGCTGCAATTCCCCATTGTGTCCACAGTCATTGATTGATTAGTTATGGGTACTGATTTGTGCACTTACCGCGCCCGCATAGGCTGTTTCGTTCAACCGAGAAAAATTGCGGATCCATGTAGCCTTGCATGGCTCCGGTCCTGTTCGTTTGATCGGCGTTACTTTGTGGGCGGTCGCCTAGTGCTTCTATTTCTTTCGCTTGCTCATTTACTAATTTGTGCGGGTGACGTTGAGGTAAATCCGGGTCCGGATAAGGTTGACCAAATTGTTACATTGGGGAAGGAACTGACAGTGTCGAACGATCGATTTCACGAGGAAGTGACGAATAAACTTAAAGGCATCCACACACTTTGACAGACGTCAAAAGGCGGCTCTCCAAAATTGAGGAACGACTTGAGGCTGTTGACAACCTAAGTGAAAGTGTTACTGCTGTCGGCTCTGTTATTCAAGAATCTCAAGTGCAGTTGAAGAGCATCGAGCAGAAACAGACTCAAGAAGCAAATCTCTTAGTGGATGACCTGAATAATCGAATGAGGCAAAACAACCTCGTATTCAAGGTTATTCCTGAACAGACTACGGAAAAACTGATTTCTGAATTTGTCACGACAAACCAGGGCGTTCAACCAGGTGAAATAGAGTGAGCTCATCGAGTCGGCCAACGTAAACCCGATCACACTCGGCCTGTGGTGGTGAAATTTCTGAACTTCAAAGACAAAAGCAATATCCTGAAAAAGCGCTTTCAAACTAAATGACCTGGTAACCCCGCGCGTCTGGATCGAGGAAGGTTTTTCACCGCGAATGTAACTGATCAAGGAAACGCTCCGTGATTTCGCGCGTGCGAATAGCCTGCAGAACGAGAAATATAAACTACAATTTGATAAGCAAGGACGGCGTCTGAGAGCGCGCGCATCCAGCAGCTGCTTACCTCCGAGGACCTTGGAGATCGCCGCCCTTCCCAGCTTCTCAACAGCATGCGACAGCTCCTGGGCACAAGCAACGTCGACTCGAACAATGCGCTGTTGAGGGAGCTCTTCCTGCAGCGCTTACCACAGTCCACCCGCCTTGTCTTGGCCGCTACAGAGGACTTGACCCTCGACCGCCTCGCCCAGCTCGCTGATCGAATCCACGACGCGACTTCTCCTTCAGTCGCCGCCCTCTCTTCAACGCCACAGGACTCAACCATGGCCCGCTTAGAGTCCCGAATCGACCAGCTCGCCGTTTCCATCGACGCCCTTCGGACGTCCTCCCATGACGAGCGCGGCTCCACCTCATGTCCCAGCCGCCGTCCTTCTTCCTCGACCAGTCGCCGCTCGCGCAGTCCTCGACGCTCGCCTATCTGCTGGTACCATCGCACTTTCCAGCACCGCGCCCGTCAGTGCAAGTCCCCATGCGAATGGTCGGGAAACGCACCACGAGATCACTGACGGCGGCATGTGACCTCGCCTTACAACCCGGCCGCCTTTTCATAGTCATGGATCGCATTTCCGGCCTGCGGTTCCTTGTAGACACGGGTGCCGAGGTCAGTGTACTGCCGTCCTCCAAGCGTGACCGCGCTTCTAAGTCACCTGGACCTACACTCCGCGCGGCAAACTCTACTTCCATCGCCACGTATGGTCTGTGGTCCCTCACTCTCGACCTAGGCCTGCGGCGCACATTCCGGTGGGTCTTCATCGTAGCCGACGTCCATCAGCCTATCCTCGGTTCTGACTTCCTGACTCATTTCGACCTTGACGTCAGCATGCGCCGCCATCGCCTGATTGACAGCAAGACGCGCCTCTCGATCCCTGGCGTTTCTGTCGGCTGTCGCTCCCC
>NC_051156.1:93299992-93453016 GCF_013339745.2 Dermacentor silvarum | reverse complement strand
TGGAACCGGCGCCAACACGCTCGCGCGCCTTGTATAGACGTTTTCACGAGGGCGCTTCCGACCGTCTGGCGTGGAGAGTATGTGTCAGTGTTGCCTGTTTGGTCTGGACTGTGAGCTTGCCTTGCGCTTGCATTGCGGAGTGGTAGCTTTCCTTCGATGTTTCCGTTTATTTTTGTCTCGAATGACTTACGCTCGTAAATAATGGCATATATACTCATCAAAAGGCTACAGGCAAGCACTGTGCAGTTTATGGGTGCACAAAGAACCAGCGGAAAATAACGATAAAGGGAGCAGCTTGTTGCTCCCTGTCAACCACAAAATTACCCGATGCCTTGATGCTACGCTACTCAAGTCATGCTTTCAACTCGTATTGTGACCTGCACACTGACCGGTTCTTCAGGGACCCCAAACGCACGCCGACCACGACTCCTCCGAACGCTCACTCGCCTCTCGCTCCCCCAACCCCCTCTGAAGGTTTTTTTTAATAATTTTCTTTTGCCACTTTCTCGCTCTCCCGCTCTTGTCCCCTCGTCTTAGAAACCGCGCCTAGCCAGTCAAGCGCCGGCGCTCATTTTCTTTTCAGTCTCTCCCTTTACAGACAGCCACAGCGGACATCGACGTGACGTCACTCCACTAACCCTTTAAAACTAACCCGCCGAGGATGACGAGGCCGCCTTTGACGAAGATAGGTCCTCCTATCGAAACGTTGGCCAGCCTTTCTGAGGCACCTTATCCCTGTTTATAATCCTTATTCCTCGTGTGCTACTCCATTAGTCAGCCATCTTTTTTGATTTTGGATTAAGTAACAGTAGACGCATTCAAACAGGTAATGCATGTTAAAATAAAAACAAGAACACAAACGAAAAAAAATCTAAGAGAAACCGTAAAAGCTGTTACAACAACACATCCTAAACTTTCAAGACACCTATAGCCATTAAAAGGGGTGCAACACAAAATCAAGGTTACTTAGAATGAGTAATTCAAAAGAAATATCCTTGTTAAAATAGGTACAGACAACAGCAAATACAGCATGTAACCATAAAAAAATATAAATACATGTAAAATAATAATAACAATAAGAAAATAAGCAGTACAAGGAACTTGGTGCTCACCTAAAACAAAGCCAAGTGCACAAGGAGCACCAAAATATGTTTATGAAAAAAAATGAAGTGACAAAAAAAAGCACTAGACCACAATTGAACGACTGAGCAAGAAAAGCCTATGTGCGTACTTTAAAAGAGTCTTTTAGTTTTGCTAGGAAATCATCATGACTTAGAATGGATAAGATTTAATTTGGTAACTCATTCGAGTCATATATTGCGAGAAAGAGAGGCCAATGACTTAAGAAGTTAGTGCGCGCCAGAACGGGATGCACTTTAAAGGGATGACCAAGGCGCGGGAAGATACGATGGGTGGGCCTGATGTGGCATGCGCTGAAAGACGACCTGCAGTGATAAAGCCTGTGAAAATGGGAAACAAGTGCTATGAGTCTACGATTTTCTCGAGAGGGAAGATTTAGAGAATGTTTAATGTTGGTGATGCTGGACGTTCGTGAGTAATTTTTCGTAATGAAGCGGGCTGCTTTGTTTTGGACTGACTCGAGCTTGTTTATGACGTACGACTGATGCGGGTTCCAAATAAAAGACGCGTACTCCATTTTTGAACGAACCAGCGTCGTGTACGCTAATAATGTAGTGGACTGGTTTGCCGAGTAAAGGTTACGCCTGATGTAGCCAAGGGTTTTGCACGGGCTGCTAGTAATCGCATCGATGCGTTGATTCCACGAAACGTTTGAAGAAAAATGAATTCCTAAGTATTTTATTGTGTCAGCATGAGCAATAGCAATGCCGTTCATCGAGTAATCGGTTAGCTGCGGGTTAGGATAGAAGCTCTAGTGAAAGCAATAGCCTTAGTTTTTGAAACATATATTTCCATTTGCCACTTTCGACACCAGTCCGTAATTTTCGCGAGGTCAGATTGCACAGTGTCAGCGTCGGAACGGTTAGTTATTCATCTATAAATTACACAATCATCTGCAAATAGTGTAACTGTCGATTTAATGTTACTGCTGATGTCGTTAACGTAAAGCAGGAATAAAATAGGTCCCAATACAGAGCCCTGCGGCACCCCTGATTTAACTAGGGATCGCGGAGAAGAAAATTCATTAGCAGTTACAAATTGGTACTATTTAGTTAAAAAGTTCATAATCCAGTTAGTGGTCCTACTATTTATATTAAAACAGCGAAGTTTCATTAATAAACGGTTATGAGCTACCTTGTCGAACGCCTTCACAAAATCAATAAATATGGCGTCTACTTGTGATGAGTCATTAATAGCTTGGTATAAGTCGAAGACTAGCTCGAATAACGGTGTGTCGCATGAACGACCCCGCTGAAACCCGTGTTGGTTAATGAAAAGAAGATTGTGCTCTGTTAGGTGTTTCATAATTGGTGATGAAATAATGTGTTCTAGTAGTTTACATGGAATGCTGGTCAGTGAAATGGGTCTGTAGTTAGAGACAGATGAAGGGTCACCGGACTTGAAGATTGGAATTATTTGAGATATTTTCCATCCGTCAGGTACGCATCCTGAATCAACAGATTGTTGAAAAAGACAAGCGAAAATGCGGGATATCACTGGTTTAGTTATTTTTAATAGTTTTGGACAGATTCCGTCTGGACGGGAGCTGAGCTGTTAGAAAGACGATCAATAGCAGCTTCTATGCCCTTCTGAGTGATTATGATATAATTCATGATGGAGGTAACAGAACCGACGTCAATATTGGCGGGAACAGGAAGTTCACTCGTGAAAACGAAACAAAAGAAAGAACTTATTGCAGTAGCGACCTCTGATGGTGGAAGGAACTCGTTGTCTTTCGTTATGGATATGAAGCAGGATGATGACGATTTGGGGTTTATTAATTTCCAAAATTTTTTTGTGTTGTTTGCTAACATGCAGGAAATATCATGGTTAAAAAATGTGTCTTTAGCTGCTTCAATTTCGATTTTGCATAACTTTGACTGTTCCCAATAGCACTTCCAGGCATCAACAGATGTCGACAGCTTCGCTTTTGAATAAGAGCGTTTCTTTTTATTAATACAGCGCCTTACATGAGAGGTGAACCACGCGCTTCCAGTAGACAGAGTTATTTGCATTTTCGGAATGTACTTTTAAGTTCAGTCAGCTTGCTACAAACAATCGTCGAGTTATAATTGCTATCACGATCATGCATGCCACTGAGGAATTCACCACAAAAAGACGAGGGCTCGCTGGTGATCATTTCAACATTTGCGCGGGCATAATCATAAATTGTTTTCTTTTCTTGTACTCTTTTTTACGCTTTAGCTCGTATTCACAATGGAGGACATTGTGATCACTGATGCAATTTAACTCATGAACAGACACGTTGACGGGTTCAGTGGTCAGCACAACGTCCAAGATAGCATTCCCCCTAGGGCGCCTACCGTCGCGCCTAACCTAAGCCGCTTCGCATTATCGCGCGCGGAGCCGCAGGTGTTGCCATTCGTTCCGCAATCCGGAGAGGAGAGGAGCGTCGGAGAGGAGAGGAGGAATGCCGAGAGGAGAGGACATGAGACAAAGTGAGGAGAGGTGGGGGAGGAGAGGAGATGAGACAAGGAGAGGAGGATGCGCATGAACAGTAGGGGTGTGGACGCCGCACGGCGGAGGGAGGGAGGGAGTGACATAGCCGCGACCATAAGCTGCTTCGCATTTAAAAATTCCTGCAGCACCCATCTCACGATCACTGGCGACGACAATGCGTTGGCATTGAATAAATGTACCGACACGACGTATGGCCACCGTCGAAACGAGTTATGTGTGAGGCCTGTACTGCTGCTGGCCTCCTCTTTCGCCGATTCACTAAGAACACTCTTTGCAATGCAGCGCCGCCGTCGGGAAGCCCGTGGGTGGCCTCCGAGATGCATGGAATGGTGGTGTGTGCGCTGAGAATCGCGTCATGCGGCAACCGGACTCCTCTCTCGCCTTCTTTCTCGACATGCTACGCCATCTAGGGGCGCTGTAGAGAAGTCCACGCGCAGCTTTCGAGACGAGAAGCGTGGCGCGCCGGTGCCTTCTAACACTGGGAATTGTTCCCTCGCTTTCTGCCCACTCAGTGTCATATACTCAGTAACCCAATTTGGTGAGAGGTTCTTTGAACAGCGGCACACACCCAGTGCATTTGTGACGCTGCCTGCTAATGCGTCGGCTTGCTGTCCTTGAGGAACCCTTGTGACGTGGGTTCTATTCCGCTCAGCATCGGATAAATTTAAGGATGTCTTTTTCGTCATTGCAGAGTGACTTCTTCCCAGTGGCCCATATCTGGTTACCCAAGTCGGCGTCAAAGTCATTCATTGAAGAGCGTAATACACCTAGTGGCACATAATCAGTGACGCAAGTTGACATCAAATAGGCTCATTAGAGACCAGCACAGACCGAATGGCTCATACCGAGTACTCCGAGTCGGCGGCGAAGAGTTTCTTCGAAAAGCGGCACCTACCCAGTCCCGCGTCTACAGTGACTCATGTCGGGGCGAAAGCGATACGTTGAAGAACGGCGCGTATGTACACATTTCCACTTATTCAGTGACACAAACTGGTCCGATTGTTGGTTTCGAACCCTGTTACCTCAGCGCAGCAGTCCGATGCACTACCTACTCGACCAATGACTGCCCAGGTAGGAGGGAAAACGTTAGGATAGATAGATAAATAGATAGATAGATAGCCCTGGAAAGTGCGTGAGGTAGCGCAGGCGAGGCCCCGGCCAGCACGGACGTGTTGGAGAAAGTGTGGCGGAAGTCACGTGCTGTTTTTCGCAAAGGAACATGGGGACTGGTACCACAAACGTCAACGTTTCCATAGCAACTACGCTCCTCAAGCTCTCGCTGATGCTTTCGGCCTCTGAAAAGTGAGATAATTTTCCGCCGCTTTCTTTCTCGCAGCACATTTTGTTCGCGAGTAAAGCGGACTTTGGAGTGTGGTGTGTAAGCTTGAAAGTTGTGTTTTGCGTCTTTGAGTGTGAGTGTCAGCCAGCAACAGATACACTCAAGCAATCACGGCGCGGGTCTTCGTCGTCTTCTTCAACGTGCCACGGAAAAACACAGAGCGCGTCTTCTTCACTAAAACTGCTACAGAAGGTCTGTATGCTTTAATTGTTTTGACCCGCGTCGGCCGCACACACTTCCGGCGGCTGGTAACAATGTAAGTTGAAAGCTCGCGCTCTGCTCGTGGCTATCTGCTCCGGCGAGCTGATTGGAGGCGCAAAGGGAGATGGCACACCAACATGACAGCACTTTCGGCTTCAAAAACGTGGCGTCAGGGCCTCTCCAATTTGTTTCTATCCTCCATGGTTTTACCAGAAGAATGTGAGTCGACATCAGCGCCACATTGCTCACAGTTTATAAGACAACGTATTTCTAAAGTTTTTAAGCAAATAGCTTCCTTTGATCTTTCAGCCGTTCTCGTGATCGGTAATCGGATTTTTAACGCAGATGCAAAGAGCGCAAGGATTCGCATGAGCCAAACTTTTCGCCTAGCTGGAACCCTTACTTAAAGGACATGAATTAAGCCAGAAGAGTTTCCTCTATAGAAATTTATGTTATATTTGTTCATAACGCTAACTGAATACACAAACAAAATTCCCAGACTAAACAGAGCAAGCACGGAGGCTTTTTAAGGTGGCGTATATTGACAACGTCTGCAGGAGGTTGGCTTCATTCCACTTCTGTAGGGTTTGAGAACTGCACAGTGACCTTGGATAGTTCATTACGAAACAAATCATCTGCCCCTATCCGGTCGAGGAAATGGGGGTAAGCGAAGCTTGTCGTGCGTTTCTACGGTGTTCCTCCGAACGAACTGCACGGACCAGTACCACGTTGTGCTCGACCCCCAATCGGTCACACGCACCGCAGCTGGCTCCGAACTTGCCGTTGAGAAACTCGCGTTGTAACCTGGTCGTCGCATCGGGGAAGTTGGCACTAGCGTTGCTGAGGCGTGCGGCACCGTTGTAGGGTTCCGGGAGGGCAAGGCGACGCTGACGTTTCGCCTGGTCTTTCCGGAAGCCCTCACGCTAGAATCGACACGTCGACGACGAGTACTTTCCCGAGCGAATTTCAAGTTGAAGTTTATTCAAATAGGAAAAGTACACATGAAATATTGCACAAAACATCCTTAGCTCAAACCTAGTTGGGCTCCATGGTAGTTAGTATTCACAATCACAATGGCAATACGGCAAAGTGTAAATAAATATTATGCACATAAATATGCATTTATAAACAAAAGGCAGGGTGCTTCTACTAATAGCTACGAGAAACCCACAAAAAGCAATTTGGACCTAAGAACTGTACACTAGAAATGACTCAACAGATAACAGTAGTGAATGATAATGGTATTCCAATGACAATGAAAAAACTGGCTTGTTTTACTTTTGATGGCAAGTTGTTCCACAGGAGTGCTCCAGTATTGTTTAACCTTCTCCGTCCATATGCATTATTAACTTTTGGCAAGAGCAAATTTCCCTTAAGTGCGCTGCGTGTATTGCTTCTCGAGCATAAAAAATGTGATGCACTCGACAAGCAGTTAGTGGTTATGCTATAATGAGTACTTATTGTTGTCTTAAAATTTAGTAATAAATTAAAAGGCAGTACATTTAAACTTTGAAACAGCGGCATTGATTTAGCATTGTAATCAGAAAAAGTCATAAATCGCAATGCCCTTTTCTGACGAAGTATACTAGGTTCTACATATGAAACGTACTTGTTACCCCAAGATGCAATACAGTAGGATAGGTCTATGGAATATGCTGAAGTAATTGCTCTCACAGTGGCAGTATCGAAGTAATAACGGCATTTGCAGCCCAAAGCTTCGAGCTAATAGTGTGCTGTTTTTCTAGGATCCGACTGCCTTCAGGTGTGCACCGGTGTGCGCAGCGTTGGGTTTAGCGGCGTCGGCTGAATCATCGGTTCTGCGGATTGCTGTCCAGCGTGACACGTACCCTGCTACCTCGTGCCGTGGTTTGTGATTGCCATCTCATCTGGAACAATCAGTACTACAGCGGTGCAGTTACTGCTCGTCGCTTGCAGCGCCCCCAAGTTAGCTGACCCGTAAAAAGGATCACCCACGCCGACCGAGCGGGATTTGCAGCCCAAAGCTTCGAGCTAATAGTGTGCTGTTTTTCTAGATGAGTCTGTAGCAATGTGTCTCTTGATAGTTCTCTTTTCTCGCTGACTGGCTGCAATTCCCCATTGTGTCCACAGTCATTGATTGATTAGTTATGGGTACTGATTTGTGCACTTACCGCGCCCGCATAGGCTGTTTCGTTCAACCGAGAAAAATTGCGGATCCATGTAGCCTTGTATGGCTCCGGTCCTGTTCGTTTGATCGGCGTTACTTTGTGGGCGGTCGCCTAGTGCTTCTATTTTTTCGCTTGCTCATTTACTAATTCGTGCGGGTGACGTTGAGGTAAATCCGGGTCCGGATAAGGTTGACCAAATTGTTACATTGGGGAAGGAACTGACAGTGTCGAACGATCGATTTCACGAGGAAGTGACGAATAAACTTAAAGGCATCCACACACTTTGACAGACGTCAAAAGGCGGCTCTCCAAAATTGAGGAACGACTTGAGGCTGTTGACAACCTAAGTGAAAGTGTTACTGCTGTCGGCTCTGTTATTCAAGAATCTCAAGTGCAGTTGAAGAGCATCGAGCAGAAACAGACTCAAGAAGCAAATCTCTTAGTGGATGACCTGAATAATCGAATGAGGCAAAACAACCTCGTATTCAAGGTTATTCCTGAACAGACTACGGAAAAACTGATTTCTGAATTTGTCACGACAAACCAGGGCGTTCAACCAGGTGAAATAGAGTGAGCTCATCGAGTCGGCCAACGTAAACCCGATCACACTCGGCCTGTGGTGGTGAAATTTCTGAACTTCAAAGACAAAAGCAATATCCTGAAAAAGCGCTTTCAAACTAAATGACCTGGTAGCCCCGCGCGTCTGGATCGAGGAAGGTTTTTCACCGCGAATGTAACTGATCAAGGAAACGCTCCGTGATTTCGCGCGTGCGAATAGCCTGCAGAACGAGAAATATAAACTACAATTTGATAAGCAAGGACGGCGTCTGAGAGCGCGCGCATCCAGCAGCTGCTTACCTCCGAGGACCTTGGAGATCGCCGCCCTTCCCAGCTTCTCAACAGCATGCGACAGCTCCTGGGCACAAGCAACGTCGACTCGAACAATGCGCTGTTGAGGGAGCTCTTCCTGCAGCGCTTACCACAGTCCACCCGCCTTGTCTTGGCCGCTACAGAGGACTTGACCCTCGACCGCCTCGCCCAGCTCGCTGATCGAATCCACGACGCGACTTCTCCTTCAGTCGCCGCCCTCTCTTCAACGCCACAGGACTCAACCATGGCCCGCTTAGAGTCCCGAATCGACCAGCTCGCCGTTTCCATCGACGCCCTTCGGACGTCCTCCCATGACCAGCGCGGCTCCACCTCATGTCCCAGCCGCCGTCCTTCTTCCCCGACCAGTCGCCGTTCGCGCAGTCCTCGACGCTCGCCTATCTGCTGGTACCATCGCACTTTCCAGCACCGCGCCCGTCAGTGCAAGTCCCCATGCGAATGGTCGGGAAACGCACCACGAGATCACTGACGGCGGCATGTGACCTAGCCTTACAACCCGGCCGCCTTTTCATAGTCATGGATCGCATTTCCGGCCTGCGGTTCCTTGTAGACACGGGTGCCGAGGTCAGTGTACTGCCGTCCTCCAAGCGTGACCGCGCTTCTAAGTCACCTGGACCTACACTCCGCGCGGCAAACTCTACTTCCATCGCCACGTATGGTCTGTGGTCCCTCACTCTCGACCTAGGCCTGCGGCGCACATTTCGGTGGGTCTTCATCGTAGCCGACGTCCATCAGCCTATCCTCGGTTCTGACTTCCTGACTCATTTCGACCTTGACGTCAGCATGCGCCGCCATCGCCTGATTGACAGCAAGACGCGCCTCTCGATCCCTGGCGTTCTGTCGGCTGTCGCTCCCACCGGCATCCGCACGCTGATCCCAACCTGCCCGTATGCTTGTATCCTCGAAGACTTCCCTGAGGTGACAAGGCCCTGCAATTTAAATCAGCCTCCCAAGCACAGCGTCACCCACCACATTGTCATGCGTGGTCCACCTGTCGCAGCCCCTCCGCGCCGCCTCTTCGGTGAGCGTCTGGACATTGCTAAACGGGAATTCGAGCACATGCTCCAGCTAGGTATTATTCGCCCGTCGTCCAGCAGTTGAGCCTCCCCGCTTCATCTGGTGCCCAAGAAAGAACCGGGTGACAGGCGTCCGTGCGGTGACTACCGGGCGCTCAACGCTCACACGGTCCACGATAGCTACCCCCTTCCACACATCCAAGATTTTACAGGCCATTTGGAGGGATGCAAAATCTTTAGTAAGGTGGACCTTGTCAAGGCCTATCACCAAATCCCCGTTGAGCCGGCCGATATCCCGAAGACAGCCATTACTACACCCTTCGGCCTGTTTGAGTATGTGCGCATGCCCTTTGGGTTACGCAACGCAGCTCAAACGTTCCAACGATTCATTGCCGAGGTAACGCGCGGCCTCCCGGCTGTATTTGTCTACATCGACGACATCCTCGTCGCGAGTCCCAATCCACAAGATCATGAGCGTCACCTCCGGGAACTCTTTCAACGCCTTCAACAATTTGGCCTGGTTGTCAACCCCCAGAAATGCGTATTTGGATCTTCCCAGCTCGAGTTTCTGGGCCACCACATCTCGGAGCTGGGGATTCGTCCGTTGCCCTCTCACGTCCAGGCCGTGAAAGACTTCCCAGCACCCACTACCCTACGCCAGCTGCGTGAGTTCCTCGGCCTAGTGAATTTCTCCCGACGTTCGTTTCATTCCGCACTGCGCTGAGCTTCTACACCCACTGACTAACCTTCTTCGCACGACCAAGGGCTCCTCGGCTGTGATTTCCTGTGCTCCCGAAGGTGACGCTGCTTTCAGGGCTGCTAAACAAGCCGTTGCCGATCCGGTACTTCTCGTACACCCGAGAACTAACGTGCCAACCCGCATCATGGTGGATGCTTCCAGTGTGGCCATCGGCGCTGTTCTCCAGCAGAAAATCAGCTCCGAGTGGCGCCCACTGGGTTTCTTCTCTCGGAAGCTCCAACCTGCCGAGACTCGCTACAGCGTTTTTGGCCGCGAGCTGCTCGCCATCTACTCCACCATCCAGCACTTTCGGCACTTCTTGGAGGGCCAGCCATTTTATATTCTAACCGATCATAAGCCTCTGGTGTATGTCTTCCGTACAAACTCTTCCAAGTACGTCGCACGTGAAGTTCGTCAACTGGCCTATATATCGGAGTTCACCACGGATATCCGGCACATCAAAGGCACCGACAACGAGGCAGCTGACGCACTTTCACGCATCACCTCCCTCGGCACTTCTACATCGACTGTGGATTGGGAGGGTCTAGCTCGTGCGCAGATGGAAGACCCCGAGCTGCAAGCGCTGTGTGACCATCCCCGTTCCCTCCGTCTACAACTCGTTCCTCACCCGTTTGTGCCTGGCTCCCTCTGGTGCGACATGTCAGCGGCTACACCTCGCCCCTTCATTCCGACTGCCTTCCGTCGTGCGGTGTTCCAATCACTTCATGACATCTCTGCCATCCCAGCGTCCGAGCCACGCAGCGCCTCGTTACACAGCGGTATGTCTGGCCAAGCATCAACACCGATGTTCGCCAGTGGGCCCGCTCGTGCCTCGCATGCCAGACCGCCAAAGTGACCCGCCACACGAAGACTCCCACACAGTCGTTCTTGCCCCCTGGCTGCCGTTTTGACCACGTCCATCTTGATTTGGTGGGACCACTTCCTCACTCTCACGACTGTCGCTACATTCTCACAATGATCGACCGCTTCACCCGTTGGCCCGAAGCCGTGCCCATTCCGGACATCACTGCGGAAACGGTCGCCAAAGCCTTCGTTTCAGCATGGGTTTCCCGCTTCGGCTGCCCCAGCATCGTGACAACTGATCGCGGCCGGCAATTTGACTGCACACTTTTCACTTCCCTCAACCGCCTGCTTGGCACTAAGCACTGCCGTACCACTGCATATCATCCCTGTGCCAACGGCATGGTTGAGCGGCTCCATCGCCAGCTCAAGGCTGCACTCACTGCGCGCCTGGATAGAGAGCACTGGGTCGACCACCTTCCTATGGTGCTTCTCGGCCTACGTGCCGTCCTTCGTCGCGACCTTGGCTGTTCAGCGGCCGAACTCGTCTACGGTGCACCCCTGCGGCTTCCTGGAGACTTGTTCGTTTCTTCGGCTCCCTCGCCCCAGCCGCTACAGTACCTCCAACGCCTACAGGACTGCGCCACCTGCGCCACCTGCGCCCCGTACCACCTCGGTCATCGGACCACAGCATCTTTGTGCACCCGGACCTTGAGTCCTCGTCCCACGTCTTCCTCCGACGAGACGCTATCAAGGCGCCTCTTACACCCTCCTACGACGGACCATACCTTGTCCTCCACAAGACGCAGAAGTCCGCCACCATCCTATTGAATGGCCGCGAAGAAGTCGTTTCGCGGGACCGCCTCAAACCAGCCTACGTCGAAACGCCTCCCAAGGAGCTCCCCGCGGATGTCGCTGGCGCATCCGTCGATATGCTCGACACCAAGACAGCCCCATCTCTTCCTCGTCGACGAGTACATTTCGCCGTTCCGTCTAGGCGGGGGGCCCTGTAGCGCCCACCGACGCTGCTAAGCGGGAACGCTAAGGTCTGCGCTCTCGGCCGGCGCCTTGGGGCCGGCTGCGACTGACGAGAAAAATAAAGTTGGGCGGCGCGTGCCAGCGGCGCAAGCACGGCACGCGCTAGTCCGTTCTGAAAGCCTGCTGAGCTGGTCCTCTTGTTCGGGCGCTCCGCTGCGACCCCTCGGTTCCCGACAAGCTTATAATGGGTAACGGTATTTTCACGGTCGACCCTTCAAGCAATGAAGTGGTCCCTATTCCTAGACACGCAGCTCCGACGAATGGCAACTGACGTCACAACGCTGCAGAAAACAAAAAACTGTCCATAATTGTTGCAAATTTTAGAAGTCTTTTCAGAAAACAGGATCACCTTTGTGTGTTTGCCGAGTCCTGCTTCTGCTGATATTATACTGGGAACAGAGACATGGCTGTCGTGCGATGTGTCCGACAAAGAATTATCTTTTTCTAAAAACTTTGTTTCGTTTCAAAAAGCCAGGGTTGAAACGCGAGGCGGTGGTGTTATAATTGCAGTAAACAAAAAATTCCATGCGCGCCTACTTGACACGGGTTCTGGTATTGAAATTTTTTGGGTCATGCTCCGGCTTTCATGTGTAACTTGTGCCATTGGGGTTTGTTACCGTCCGCCTGACTCACGGAACACGTTTATTAAATTGCTAAACGAGTCATTAACCTTTGTGCGTAACAAATTTCCTGGCTCACCTATTATTCTTGCGGGTGACTTTAATTACCCTGGAATAAACTGGCGGACGGGCACAGCCGAAGGCGGCTCAAGGAAAGTTGAATGTGAAGATTTTCTCGATGTGATTTCTACATACGGATTAAGCCAAATGGCTTCCTTGCGAACAAGCGAGATTGAACTTTCCCACCTTGGTGACCTGGCCTCGGTCGATGCTCATCCTGCCGCTAAACTTCTCGTGAAAGAAGACACCTGTATTCCCCCGTGCTCTTCAGCATTCGTACCAGTCTCGTGTAGTGCTATATCCGACGGGACGGTCTTATTCATGCCCTCTCATGACTTCGTTACCCGAAAAGCACTTCCTTTGCCCTTTGTAGCTCCTGACCTCGCCGCCGGTGTCAGCACGATGCCCATTTACAATCATCTTTCATCGCAGCTATCACTGCTCCGCCGCGAATGCCTTGGTTACGTCGAGTCGGTTGATTCAACACGAATTGTCTCCGTCCTCGACGAAGTGCCTTCTAGTGCCGTTCATGAACTGAGTGCCTCTCCGTAGCCGACTCAGCATGGACAGATGTGTTCAGCCCATTCATCGCCGAAGATCTGACGCATCCGCAGCGATCCCAACTTCTCGCAATCCTTCAGCACTTCCGCCGTTACTTCGACGGTGCGCACACATCTCTTGGCCGTGCACCGGCAGTCGAGCATCACATCGACACTGGCGCTCACTCACCGCTGCGACAAAGAACATATCGCGTGTCCGCTACGGAACGTCGCGTCATTACAGAACAGGTCAATGACATGCTTCGTCGAGGTGTCATTCAACCTTCACAGAGCCCATGGGTCTCTCCCGTGGTACTCGTCACAAAGACGGTTCCATCCGCTTGTGTTCATTTTAGACGGTTGAACAAGATCACACTGAAGGACGCCTACCCATTACCACGCATCGATGATGCTATGGACTGTTTGCAGGGAGCCGAGTTCTTTTCTTCGCTGGAATTGCGGTCAGGCTACTGGCAGGCTCCGATGGCAGAGGCAGATCGCCCGAAAACTGCCTTTGTTACACCAGACGGCTTGTATGAATTCACCGTCATGCCTTTCGGACTTTGCAACGCACCTACTACATTCGAAAGAATGATGGATAATGTTCTGCGTGGCCTCAAATGGAAAATATGTCTTTGGTATCTTGACGACATTGTGGTGTTAGCCTCTGATTTCGCGACGCACCTGCTCCGCCTCCAGCACATACTCACTTGCTTGACCAACGCCGGGTTGCAACTTAACCTGAAGAAATGTCGATTTGCTGTTCATCAGCTCACAATTTTAGGCCATGTCGTGTCAAAGGAGGGCATTCTCCCGGATCGCGAGAAGCCACGTACGGTTACTGCGTTCCCAAAACCTACCACTATCAAAGAGCTACGCAGTTTCATCGGCCTCTGTTCTTACTTTCGCCAATTCGTTCGAAACTTTGCGTCAGTTATATCACCTCTCACGCAGCTCCTTGGTGGCTCAAGAGATCTCTCATCATGGTCTCCAGAGTGCGACGACGCTTTCACAACCTTGCGCCGTCTTCTCACGACGCCACCCATTCTTCGCCATTTTGACCCTCACGCGCCAACCGAAATTCATACTGACGCAAGTGGTGTAGGCCTTGGTTCTGTGTTAGCACAACGACAACCTGGCCACACAGAATACGTCGTCGCATACGCGAGTCACACATTAACCGAGGCGGAGACAAATTACAGCGTAACAGAAAAGGAGTGTTTGACCATTGTGTGGGCGCTTGGCAAGTTTCGCCCATATTTATACGGCCGCTCTTTTGACGTAGTGACCGACCACCACGCACTATGTTGGCTGTCGACGCTAAAAGACCCATTAGCGCTAAAAGACGCTAAAAGACCCAACGCCTTGCCCACTGGGCATTGCGAATTCAGGAATACGACATCCGCGTGGTTTACCGTTCCGGGCGAAAGCACTCCGACGCTGACGCGCTATCCCGATTACCGCTTCCCCCGAAGGCCAGTCAAGACTCGTCCCGCGAGTGCACATTGTCATCTCTGGACTTTGACACTATCGCTGCTGCACAGCGTAATGATCCCTGGAGTGCATCTCTGTTCGAACATCTCTCGGATACGTCGAAAGTTCCAGCGTCTCGAACGCTTCGGTGCCAAGTTCCTCATTTTGCGATTCGAGACCAGCTACTGTATCGACGCAACTATGCCCCAGAGGGACGCACATGGTTACTCGTCATTCCGCGAACTTTGCGGACAGAGATCTGCTCCTCGTTCCACGTCGACCCTCAGTGTGGCCATGCGGGAGTCTTCAAGACCTACGAGAGACTTCGACACCGCTATTACTGGCGGAGAATGTACAATTTCGTTCGCAACTTCGTTCGCAACTTCGTCCGCAACTTCGTCCGCTCTTGTCATGAGCGTCAAAGCCGCAAAGCGCCACCGCACAACTCCGCCGGTGAACTCCAGCCTTTACAATGCCCATCCCGACCATTTGATCGCGTGGGCATAGATCTCTACGGGCCAATTCCGTCGACTCCTACCGGCAACAGGTGGATCATCGTTGCGGTAGACCACTTAATACGTTATGCGGAGACTGCTGCTCTACCAAATGCTACAGCACAGGAGGTCGCCAATTTCATGCTACGCCGTTTTCTCCTTCGTCATGGAGGTCCACGTGAACTTTTAAGCGACAGAGGCCGCGCCTTCTTATCTGAAATCATCGAACAACTGCTTGCTGCATGCGCTATTGTTCATCGTAAAGGCACTACCTATCACCCACAGACTAACGGTACCACGGAAAGCTTCAATCGAACCCTTGGTGACATGCTCGCCATGTACGTCTCACCTGATCACTCTAACTGGGACCTAGTTCTTCCGTTTGTCACCTAGGCCTACAAGACCGCGACTCAGGCCACTACCGGATTCTCACCCTTTTACCTTCTTTACGGCCGTCGTCCTTCGCACACAATCGACACCATTGTGCCCTACCGGCCGGACCCATCCGAATGCCTGCCGATCTCGGAAGCAGCCAGACACGCCGAAGAATGTCGCCCGCTGGCCCGCCAATTCACGTCAGACGACCAGAACCGCCAAAAAGCAGTTCACGACGCCCAGAACTCGACTCCTACTTTTCTCCCGGGCGCCCTCGTCTGGTTGTTAGTGCCACACCGCACGCCTGGGCTCCCTTCAAAACTCCTTCCCAAGTACGACGGGTCATACCGCGTTCTCGAGAGAACATCACCCGTTAACTACCTGGTTGAGCCGCTCACGCCGCCGCCCGACATGCGACGTCGGAACCGCGAAGTCGTTCACGTTCAGGCCGTATCACCATTCTATCGCCCTTCCGGATGACTAACTCGCCAGGATGGCTCCTTTATTTCCGCGGGGCCCTTGTAAGGAAGATGACGAATGTCGGCGCAGAGTCAGCAGCATCGGCAGCATCAAGCACGCAGCAGAAGCTCGAGCGAGAGGACTGTGCTCGGTTCATCCTACGACCAGCTCTCACTTCGAACCTCAATAAATATCCTTTATAATAGCAACAAAATGATGTCGGCACCCAAAGTTAGACACAGGACGAGCGTTGGGTTCAAGCACTTATTTCAAGTATGCATCGATTTGATCTATAGTACAGCTTTATACCCTTTTCTCACGATTGCTGCTTAGATCAATTGGTAATCAGAGTGTGTGACTGATGCACGGCATCCGGTGTTTCAAGCTGGAACCAGAAGTGCTGACATTGGGCTTCCCTGTATTCCACTGAGTTTCCAACTCCGCTTCAACTATAACTGAGCTAATTTTTTTTTATTTGTTCTGCGTCGACGTAGAGACGGGAATAAATGTGTAGGGGTGTGCGACTAATTCAAACTTTCAAATAACGAATCGAATAACATAACTATTGCATTCATACGGCATACAGAACACATACGGCCTACAGAACAGCATTCGTTTGAATTAAGAACAAGCAAAAAAATGTGGTTGATCCCTCTTATATAGGAATCGGTATAGAACACGAAAGTGAAACGTGTCTTCACAGAAGTAGTGTAATGTTTATTGCACATTGATATATAATGTCTATTGGTGTTTTGTGGCTAAAGCGCCCTTAGGCGTTGATGCACCCACGCTGACGCCTGGTGGCACGTCTCCTCCATCACGACTACCAACGTCGATGACCATGAGCAACCGTCGTGCATATGGAAACTGCACTACGCTGCACACGCTAGCACAACGCGAAAGACGAAGCACGTAACTGACACACTAATACAACGCGCAAGACAAAGCACGTAACTGAATCGTCCCCGAGTCAAATCAGCGCGTACAGCGCGTCGTAATTGCAGCCTCCGCGATCAACTTCAGAAACATTTTCAGAGCTAATTGCGGAGGCCACGCTCCACTGTGCTGAGTACGGTGAACGCCACCTAGGTGGCGTTGGTAGTGCTTCTTGATGCCAGCGTCCCTTCGAATGCTGGCATCGAGGCGTCGTAGTGCTGAGACCACCGAAGCGTTCACTGTCGGTGCGCGTTAGTGTCATAATGCAGTACTTCTCTTTTCTGCTCGTAGGCGGCGGCACCGCCCCGAGCAAGAGCGCGGGTACACGGAGGAGTGTTAAGCCCAGACCACACGTACGCTTGCGGACGCGCGTAAGCTCGCGTCTACGCGCCTTGCGGTTGCCGCGCCTAGCGAGGAATGGCGGTTTGTATCCACAAATACGCACGACGGCGCGCGCTCACTGGCCTCGCTTGTTGACGCCTTGGCAGACGCCACTTCGTACTTCGTTGTTGACAGTGTTTCAAATGCTTCGATATTTATAACCGTAATTGTTATATTTGTAGAACTGTTAGATCAGCACAAAAAGCGAAGAAGGAGCTCTTTCTTGCATGTTATAAATCTGCTTAACTGAGAGTTGAGTGTACCGCACCGTAGCTGCGTAGCCAGGCGCGCCGGCGCGAGGCAGCTCAAGCGCGCAATATCAGAGAGGAGCTGATCACCGAGATCGCGCCGCGTTTCGGCGCGTACGAGCCGTGCCGCACCGTCTGCGCATGCGTGGGCGCGCAGACGCGAGCTGCGCGCGTCGCAAGCGGTAGTTTGGTCGGACTTAGATATACATAAACCCGCAGCGCGGCCGTTGTAGCTCTCTGCAAATGCGTTGGTGGCGGCACTGTGTTAAACGCTCGGCGTCTATCGTGCGGTACCGAGCGGTCGTGGGTTTGATTTCAAATTTTGCATGTTGTGGACCTTTTTCTTTTGTTTCTTGTCTTGTATTATGTCTATGACGTATTCCGTACGGAAATACGTCAGGAAGTCTCTGTGACCCGGCATAAAACCTTTCGTGTAAAACAAGCATCCGAATCACGTATTGATAAGGCGCTCCTGATAACAATGCGAAGCACGTAGCGCTCGCCGCATACGTTTCCCGGTAAAGATTACTGATGCGCAAGCTGCCGCGGTGACGGCAGCTTGCGACGGGGGGAGTGACGTCTCTAGCCTTTCGCGTATAAAAGAACCTGCCCGGCAACTCATTTCGTTGTCGTTGTAGCACCGCTATCGGTACGCTACGCATACTTAGGACTCCCGAGAAGCAGCGCCAATACGAGGAGCGGATAAGGGGAAAAGAAACGGCAATATGACCAGCGGTAGCGTGCTACCAAAATTACCATTACTCCCATTACTCTAATTTACCATTACTCGAAAGCAACAAAGCACTGCGTACCCTCCTCAGCAGTTGTAGCGGTGATTTTCGACAGCTTCGCTGGACATACTCTTTCGCAGGGTCGATGTGGCGAGTCAATATTTTCAGTTTCATTGAAAAAAAAAACATATTTTTCTGACGGATATTATTCATGTCAGAAATAGTTGTCTCTTCCGGACAAAAATTAAGTGTCCCCTTAGCCAGGTACCCAATTTGCGGATTCCACCACAGGAGTATGTGCCATAGCTCTTACCGCTCCAAAAACATGCATAAAAAGAATAGGTACGGTTTGAAAAATATTAAGAAAGGCATTATGGATGGGCAGATTAAAATTAAATAGTGTTCCCCAGCAGTTCGTGCATAGACAGAAAGACGTTGTGAGGAGAATAGGATGCTGGCATCGATCAGTGGTATCAGTCTGGCCTGTGCTATAGTACTACGCATTCTCCTTGTAAATATCCTTCCCCGTAATATTTCTTTCAGGTGCTGGGACTGGCACAATGCCAGGTCGATATTACGACGAGTCGAGAGTCGAATTCTTTAAGCAAGATACACCTAGATGACATTGCTCAATAATAATAACACTGCGTTCTTGCCGTGTACACTCGCCTACAAAGCTGATCGCGAGAGCGGTCTAGAGCGATACAAAGTCGAAGATGCCATAAATAAGCAGAATTATTTGGAGCAGGTGTGGTCGTGAATTAGCAGAATGTTTAAAATGCAGTCTTGTCAGCGTGTTAGCATTTGTGTACACTTTCAAGAATAGAACGGAAATGAGCGTTCACTGCGGCGATCGCAGAGACAGGAAAACATTTTTTTCTAGATGGAATATGGTTACATTATACCGTGTCACTATATTATAATAAACAATGCAACATAATACTGTAATGGAGCTTATTCAGAGTTATTCTCGAGAAAACGCAGAATTCCAGCTTCGACCAGTAGTAATGAAAAGTACCAGTTGCCGAATGTCAAGTCAGCCAAATTTCAGGTCAGAGGAATGTGGTCTCGCTGTAAAAGTCCTTGGGCGACGCAGTGCGTTGCACCTAAAGATCTTTATGTTCACTCTGGCAGGGTCGAAATTTTCTTCGTTTCGGCTTCAGTCGCGTGTTCAATCGGGCGCAGCTGCCGATGCAATGTATTCCAAAACATTAAGAATATTCGTACTTAGCCAGTAGTAACTATTCGATACGATGGCTGATTCGAATAGCACATTATTCAGTTCGTTATTCGAAAGTTTCAAATTTCCACACACCCCTACACATTTATTCTTATCTACACCTCAAAGCAGAACAAAAAGAACAAAAACGCCGTTGATGTTGAACCGGAGTTGGAATCTCGGTCGAATGCAGTGAAGCCCAATGGCAGCATTATTGTTTCATGTGTGAAACGCCGACTTCCCTAAATCAATCGCAAACTCTGATTGCCATGTGCTCTATACTTCATCTCACAAGCTGTTGTCAGCACTGTGGCAGCTACAATAATTCTTAGCCAATAGGAAGGCCGAATGCTCCTCGACATTTGCTCATCCGCACCGCTTCGTCTGCTCAGCGTCTGCTTGCCATCCATTTATATGCTCCATGGTTGGTGTATTGACGCAAAAAATGTTCTGACGCTGTGGCCATTAGCTGCGTTTACATGCATGCCGCAGCAAGGCTTCGCTTTACCTGTACGCTTTCCGTGCAATTAACTTGCATCCGCCTTAGCAAGTAATAAGGACGAACGCCCTCATAAAGGTTCACCTGAGGCACAGCGTCTGCTCGGCGTCTATACTTGGCGTTTGCTTGCTACCGTCATCCAGTAACATGCTAGAGCACGGTAGTAAATTAATGATGCAGTGAACAATTAGGCTTTTATAGCATCACCAATGCTATTGCTGCGGCGCCATCGGCTAACTAGAAATAAAACCAGTTTGACGGCTCGGTACCATGTCTGTAGTCTTAGCAGCGCGAAAACAAACAGCCGATCTCAATAATTACGACAAAACATACCTAATATTTTGACCTCAGCTTGAGAGGAGACTTAGGGATGACGGATTTTGCCCCTTATTTCTTGCTGGCATGGCGGAGAGTCGATAAAAAGCGCGAATTCGGATCGACGCGGGTGGTCGGCGCTGTTAGGGTGCTGCCATGTTTCTATAAGTGATCACGGTTAGGGTGGCTATGACGGTCCCCGGCCATAATTGCCACAGTAATTCTTCGCGTACGACGTGCATGCGCAAAGACCATAACATGTCACGTATGGCTGTACCGTATCATGTAGCGAGTGAAAATAAAACTCTCTAGTATAGCCAATAATCTGCCAGTTACTCCCGGAACTATATACCTCTGCGCAAGGATATGGCCTGTCTACGCCTCGTACCTTCGGCAGTGCTGACAACAGCTTGTGAGATGTAGTATAAGCAGAAATCGCCAGAGAAGGGTATAAAGCTGGACTGTAGTTGAACTAGATGCATACTTGAAATCAGTGCTTGAACCAAGTGCTCCTTCTTTGTCCAACTTTTGGTGGCTATGTCATTTTCCCTGCTGATTTCAGTTAAGATTCCGACCATGTGGTCAAAACAAAGGACACAAGTACTTGTGAGATTTCAGCTATCATCATCAGCCTATATTTTTGGCCACGGCAGGACGAAGGCCTCTCCCTGTGATCTCCAATTACCCCTATCTTGCACTACCTGATTCCAACTTGCACCTGAAAATTTCCTAACTTCATCACCCTACCTAGTTTTCTGCCGCCCTGGACTGCGTTTCCCTTCTCTTGGCACCCATTCTGTAACTCTAATGGTCCACCGGTTATCTACCTTACGCATTACATGGCCTGCCAGGCTCCATTTCTTTCTCTTAATGTCAGCTAGAATATCGGCTTACCCCGTTTGCTCTCTGATCCACGCCGCTCTTTTCCTCTCTCTTAACATTAGGCCTAAGATTTTTCGTTCCATCGCTCTTTGTGCGGTCCTTAACTTGTTCTCGAGCTTCTTTGTTAACCTCCAAGTTTCTGCCCCATATGTTAGCACCGGTAGAATGCAATGATTGTACACTTTTATTTTCAACGACAGTGGTAAGCTCCCGGTCAGGATTTGGTAATGCCTTCCGTATGCACTCCAACCCAATTTTATTCTTCTGTAAGTTTCCTTCTCTTGATCAGGGTCCCTGTGAGTAATTGACCTAGATAAACGTAATACTTTATAGGCTCTAGAGGCTGACTGGCGATCCTGAATTCTTGTTCCCTTGCTAGGCTATTGATCATTATTGTTGTCTTCTGCATATTAATCTTCAACCCCACTCTTAGACTTTCTCAGTTAAGGTCCTGAATCATTTGTTCTAATTCGTCCCCGTTGTGGCCGAATAGGACAATATCACCTGCAAACCGAAGGTTGCTGAGATATTCGCTGTTTATCCACGCTCCTAAGCCTTCCCATTCTAAGATTTGAGCGATGTCCTTCGTTAAATAATCTTACGGAACAGAAAGAAAACTGCTGAGGGGTCAACGAAGGACTTGTGAGCAGCCCTAGTGGACCGCGATGAACAACTGTTTCTGAACCACTGCACTATATATAGCTATCACTGATCAATGCTGGTAGAACGAGCTATTCCGCTGGAGCCTATATTTCGGCAAGAAGGGTCCTCTTCGTTGGGGTGAAGACAAGCCTGCTTGTCGAAACGTTTCGACGGATCGCGTGGTGGCAAGCTGAAAATTAAAAATGGGCGCCGAACATGCACACGCGATCTTATCCAGACACATCCATAAGCCCCAGCGCAATGTGTGAGACCTCCGGCCCTGGGACACTCTTTGCTCTCAGGCATAGGAACCAACAGTCTGTGATTACAACGCGAAGCCGACTGGACGGACAGAAGTAGACACACACAGCTCTGAGTGTCAACAAACTTATTCAAAAAAGGGAGCGCGACATTTATATCCACACATATTCACACTAGATGAGCACAATGACGGCGTTGCATCACGCAATGATATATCAACAGAGAGTGACTCCCAAGCCTGTCGTTAAAAGAATAAACCGCAAACAGCCCTTAGCATGTCATAAATGCCGATAATTTATTTGTAGGGTATTTACGTCTTTTGTCGATAAGGCTTCGACGGGGTGGTCACGCAAGCATTGCCCAACTGCCTCAATGTTCTTTAATTCTGTGGTTTTACGTGCCAAAACCACGATGTGGTTAATGATGCACGCCATAGTTAGGGACTCTACCGTGGACCCAATCCACGGTACATGGGCGTTTTCGCATTTCGCCCCCGCAGAAATGCTGCCGCCGCGGACGGGCTTTGATCCCGCGCCTTCAGGCTTAGCAGCGCCACACCAAAGCCACCTACGCCACCACGTCGGGCACTGCTTGACATTATTGACGCGGAGAACATTTCCCACTTGGGAGATACCTGTGTGAGCACCCCGTCGATAGCCTTATCGACAAAAGAGCTAAATTCCCTACGAAGAAATTATCGCCAAGCTATCAAGCCCGCGTCACAAGGCCTTCTCAAGCACACCAACCCGACGCTTTGACAGAATGAACCTCGCCAGCTTGGGTCACTGAGGATGCGCAGTGATTGTGCGGCAAGCAAGGGATGACTGTTGGTACAGCAGCAACTTCGCGCTGTATGCACAGTCAGGAATAACCAACCAGCCCAATTTTCTGCGCTATTGCAACAAACAGTGTTTTGGGTGTTTTCACGGTTCAATCTAAATATCTGGCTAGAACATAAATAATGAAATTTTGGGGCTTCACGTGCAAGAACCACCACCTGATTATGAGGCAAGCCATTGTTGGGGAATCGGGCATTATTTTCACCACCACCTGGGGTTCTTTAGCGTGCGCATTAATGTAAGTACACGGGCGCTTTTTTTTTCCAACTCACCCCAGTGGAACCCGACCTGCCGCCGAGGTCGGGATCGAACGCGCGACCACGAGCGCAGTAGCGCGACGCCACACAGCAACTGTGCCAACGCGGCGGGTTGGTTACAGCTTCCCTCATTCTAGTAATACATGTGCCAAAGCAGTGGTAATGAGTAGAGGCCGGATCTGTAGGCATTAAAAAAGCGCGTTTTAGGCGCCAAAAATAGGCAGGCAAAACAACGTTTTAGGACTCCTATTTCGAAAATATAGGCACAATAATTTTTACATAAATGCAAATAATTTCAAACGAAGACGTGCGTGGCCTATATCTACGATAGGAAACAAGAAATGTTACTGTCTATGATGGCACAAAGGCGCCAACAGTTGAACATAGCCGCGCAATTTTCCCATAAAACTGCGTGACTAATGACGATCAATTGGCTTCATTCAAGAAGCACACTGCTCATATTCATGTTCAATGGCCACTGTACTGGAGTGAAACAGGCATGAAAAAGAATACTTGAAAGCTGGGAACACTGATTAAAAAAAACCGATACTTTATGTCTGTCTGACGCATTTAAATTAAGACGCAACAAAAATAGACAAATAACTAATGCAAGATAGACTATGATTTATTAAGTAATTAGTATGTTCTTACATAAGGACTGTTAGGTACAACTCTTCGCAATTTTCTCATATACAATGACATTATCCGAATTGTACAGGCCAGACGTCCCAACACTGCCAAATACACTTCCGCCCATTTGAAGTGCACGTTTGAATAAATCTGTTTGGAGAGCACGCGGAACGTAGTCTAAGAATCACTGTCAAGATTTTGGAAACAATAGCAAACTACCACCATCTCCAGATTTTTTTATTCAAAATTGTGCCTCTTGTCACTGAGAATGATCTCGTGCGCCGAGAAGGAACGAACGACGGCGGTGAACACCTTAAAAAAAGTTGTCGCAGTTTCACCTGAAAGGCGAAGCATCAATTGCGATAGCAAATTTGTAGAGAGCTATACGGAGTAATGATAGTAGCTTTATCAGCTGTATAAACTTGGACATGCAGCAGGACCGGCAACACGCAGAACTGCTGTCGACGCCGTCGGCGTTTTGCCCGCGTTCGCACAAAATGCGTGCGGCGTTGGTGACTGTTGCCGGAGCCTCTGATATAAATAGGCACTTGGTGCCGCAGCTAAACGTCGCCTCCCTTCCCTCCCCCTCCCCCCCACGGCCTTTCGTGCGTCACAAGAAGGCGCGTTTGCTCTACATATATGGTGATTGTAAAGGAGGAAAGAGACGCCTACTTCTGCAGCCCTTAAGGGAGCACGGCACAGAACGCGCGTTTGTTCTCCGCCGTGCGTTCACTCCCCGTGAAAGCGCGCGTCCCTCGCGCCCTTCCACTCGCACATACAGCGTTCGGCGGCGCGCGGCGACGATTTCATCTCCATTGACGTCATACGGAGCCTCACGGCGACGGCGACGGCGATGGCAACGGCGACGGCGACGGCAGAAATCTGCTTTGGAGTGTCCATATAATTGCTATCGCAATAAAAGTAAATAAGAAACAAAACAAAAGCCGCGTGCGCCTCACATTTTTCTTTCTTCTTTTGCTCTTCACTCTCCTTTTCCCTGACGGCTCTCCGCGGTTTCGCATTCGCCAACCGCTCGCGCAATGTCAGCGCGGCGGCGTATGCTGGCCGGCTCGTTCCATTTCAATGCTGCTAGCAGTTGTTTGCCGGGAGTTGGTTGAATTAAAGGACTAGGTTGAACCCCATAGAGTTCCGCACAGTCAATGTTGCCCGGTAACGTGAACAATGATTTCTAACTGCACTCGAAAGCGAAGCTTGAGGCTTTCATATAGGCGCCGAGGTTGAAAATAGGCATTTATAGGCATTTAGGCACAAACGCCAAAATAGGCATTTATAGGCACCATGAAAACAATATAAAAGCCCTTCTTAACCTCTAATTCATGCTCATATATCAAAGTGGGGCGATAGGAGCGCAAGGAACAAAAAAGGCATTTGCCTAAAATCCGGTCTCTATAGTAATGAGTAATGCTGCATCTGAGTGCCCTTTATAGGTTGAGTCAATTTCCAAAGCAAAAAATTCCAGCAGCACCCATCTCACGATCACTGGCGATGGCAATGCATTAGCATTGAATAAATGTACCGACACGACGTATGGCCACCGTCGAAACGAGTCATGTGTGAGGCGTGTACTGCTGCTGGACTCCTCTTTCCGCGCTTCACTAAGAACACTCGGCGCCATACAGCGCCGCCGTGGGGAAGCCTGCGCGTGGCCTCAGAGATGCATGGCGCGGTCCAGTGTGCGAACGCTGAGGAACGCGTCATGCGGCAACCGGACTCCTTTCACGCGCTTCTTTGTCGACACGCTGCTCCATCTAGTGACGCTGCCAAGAAGTCCGCGCACAGGATCCGAGACCAGAAGCGTGGCGCGCCGGTGCCTTCGAACACTGAGAATTGCGCCCTCGCTTGCTGCACACTCAGTGTCACATACTCAGTGTCACATACTCAGTAACCCAGTTTGGTGAGAGGTTCATTGAACAACGTCGGGTTGCTGTGCTTCAGGAACCCTTGTGATGTGGGTTCGATTCCGTTCAGCATCCAAGAAATTTAAGAGATCTTCTTCGTCATCGTAGAGTGGCTTCTTCACAGCGGCACATATCTGGTTACCCACGACGGCGTCAAAGAGTTCATTGAGGAGCGTCATACACCTAGTGGCACATACTCAGTGACGCAATTTGACATCGAAGAGGCTCATTGGAGACCAGCACAGACCGAATGGCACGTATACCGAGTTCTCCAAGTCAGCGACGAAGAGTTTCTGCGAACAGCGGTACCTACCCAGTCCCGCGTGTACAGTGACCCATGTCGGGGCGAAAGCGATTCGTTGAAGAACGGCACGTATGTACACATTCCCACTTACTCAGGACTGTGGCGCTACCCACTCGACCACTGACTGCCCAGTGACCCAGTAGGAGGCAAAACGGTTGGATAGATAGATAGCCCTGGAAAGTGCGTAAGGTGGCGCAGGCGAAGCCCGGGTCAGCACGGACGTGTTGGTGAAAGTGTGGTGGAAGTCACGTGCTATTTTCGCAAAGGAGCACTGGGACTGGTACCACAAACGCCAATGTTGCTATAGCAACTGGGATCTTGAAGCTCTCGCTGCGTCTCTCGGCCTCTGAAAAGTGAGATAATTTTCCGGCGGTGTCTTTCTCGCAGCACATTTTGTTCACGAGAAAAGCTGACTTTGGAGGGTGGTGCCTAAGCTTGAAAGTTGTGTTTTGCGTCTTTGAGTGTGAGTGTCAGCCAGCAACAGATACACTCAAGCAATCACGGCGCGGGTGTTCGTCGCCTTCTTCAACGTGCCAAGGAAAAACACAACGCGTCTGCTTCACTAAAATTGCGACAGAAGGTCTGTAGGCTTTGTTTTGACACGCGTCGGCCGCACACACTTCCGGCGGCTGGTAACAATGCAAGTTCAAAGCTCGCACCCTGCTCATGCCTATCTGCTCCGGCGAGCTGATTGGAGGCGCAAAGGGAGATGGCACATCAATATGGCAGCACTTTCGGCTTCAAAAACGTGACGTCAGGGCCTCTCCTATTTTGGTTTTTGCCTCCATGCTTTCACCAGAAGAATGTGAGTCGACATCAGCGCCGCATTTCTGACAGTTTATAAGACACCTTATATAGCTTCCTTTGGCTCTTTCAGCCGTTTTCGTGATCGCTAATAGGATTTTAAATGCGAAGCATTCCTTGCCGGCGGCTCTGTCCGTCCCTCCCGCGTCCTACTCCCCCACAGCGCATGCGCGTCCCCTCCCCCCTCTCTCTCTTGTCCTACGCTCCCCCCTTTCTCTCCTCTACGAATCCTGTATGGAGCGGCGCCCGCGTGCCACACCCCCACAGCGAATGCGCGTCGCCTCCCCCTCTCTCTCCTCGCCTCTCCTATGCTCCCCCCTTTCTCTCCTCTAGGAATCCTCTATGGAGCGGCACCCGCGTGCCACACCCCCACAGTGCGTGCGCGTCCCCTCCCCTCTCTCTCCTCTCCTGGGGGCTCCCCCCTTTCTCTCCTCTAGGAATCCGGAGCTGCGCGCACTACAGGTGGTGCGACAGCTGCATACTCCGCTGGGCGCGCCACGGTAGTTCCGCGGTATGAAAATGATGGAGCGCGCGCGCCTCATTCTCTCTGATGTGCAGCGTCGCGATGAGCGCTCGGGCCGCTGCCGGGAAACCATCTCCAGCTCAAGCTAACTATCTCTCCGCAGCTTCGCATCCACACATCGTTCTCTTTAGCGGGAGATGGAGTAATTTTTTTAACGCAGGTGCAAAGAGCAGAAGGGTGCGCAGGAGCCAAGTTTTTCGCCTAGCTGGAACCCTTACTTAAAGGAGATGAATGAAGCCACAAGAGTTTTCTCTATAGAAATTTATGGCATAGTTGTTCATATTGCCAACTGAATATAAACACAAAATTTCCAGACTAAACAGAGCAAGCACGGAGGTTCTTTAGGGTGGCGTATATTGACAACGTCTGCAAAGAGTTGGCTCCATTGGCAATAAGCTCCACCGGGGTCTTCCGGATTATTTGATGACTGCGCAGTGACCTTAGATAGTTCAAACGAATGGGCTGCCCCTCTCATGTCGAGGAAATGGGGATAAGTGAATCTTGTTGTGTGTTACTCCGAACGAATTGCACTGACGAGTACCACGTTGTGCTCGACCCACAACCGGTCACATGCACCGTAGCCGGCTCCTAAGTTTCTGTTGAGAAACTCGCGTTGTAACCTGGTCGTCGCATCGGGGAAGTTGGCGCTAGAGTTGCTGAGGCATGCAGCACCGTTGTAGGGTTCCGGGAGGGTAAGACGACGCTGACATTTCGCCTGGTCTTAGCCCTCACGCTAGAATCGACACGTCGACGACGAGCACTTTCCCGAGCGAGTTCGCGGCGCCGTTGCTCAAACGCTGCCTGCTCCTCGGCGGAACTCTCCACGTGCAGGGAAATTGGTCCCCCTTACGCTGGGTTTACATCCAATCGCCGAAACTGATCTGTGGCGAGGGAACCCCGGCGAAGTGCGTGTCAACCCCCTTTCCTTCTTTTTCTCTCCCCGCTACACGCCAAATGGCCCTGATTGGTCGCGTACGTCGCGTGATCCGGCGCTGGCGCAGCTTTTCCCACACCTCCTCTTTCTTTCTTCTTTCTTTCTCACCTTCCGTGGTTGCTCAGTGGCTGTTCGGCTGCTGAGCACGAAGTCGCGGGATCGAATCCTAGCCACGGCAGCCGCATTTCGATTGGGGCGAAATGCGATAACACCCGTGTACTTGGATTTAGGTGCACGTGAAAGAACCTCAGGTGGTCGAAATTATTCCGGAGTTCCCCACTACGGCGTGCCTTACGTGCCGTGGCACGTAAAATACCATAATTTAATTTTTTTTTCGTTCTTGTCCCTGGATCATACGCGCATATCCCTCACTCACATCCGCATATCCAACGCGGGTATGCGCCACACGTGAGCTTTTGCGTGAATACAACGCCACCGAAACTTGTGAGCCAATATAAACTTCGCTTAAGTTAGGCGCTTGTCGGTGCGTGTCCGAGTGTGCGGAAATGAATGAACGATAGAGAGCTTATATGGACCAGTGTTACCAACTACAAATTAAAAAAAAGCCTGAAGTCGAGACCCTAAGCATTTCTAAAACCTGCGATACGAGCACAAAACTTCGGTTATAAATACGGTTCACGTTCAAAGTTTAATTTGCTCCTACGTAAAACAATGTTTTAAAAAGTACACTTGCGAGAAATGTTTTTTTTCCCATAAAGTAAAATGTTTAAATTATCAGTATTATTAAGCGGTGTTTTGTGCTAATGTGAAGTGACCAAACATATGCGAAACGAAACTAAAAATGAAAACATGCTTCCGCCACAATACCTGGACAGAACACAGGTCGAAGCTACCGAGTATTGATACATTTTTTTCTAAGATGACCTCCGGGCCATCTTGGTATGGTCGCGCGTCCTCTGTGTGTATTTGTTCGCTGACGCGGCAGGGTCGGTGCCATCACTGACGCCGTAGATCTCCTTATCATGCCGATCTTTCGAACATGATCGGGCAGCGTGTGACTGATTTATCGTTACTTCGGAGATAAGCACACACAGACTGGGAGAGACACGAAGTACAAATGCAAAGAACACCGTTTGTGGATGATGCTTATAATTCCCTCTTGCTTACAAAGGAGCATGGATGAGCTGTTAGTTTGGGACACACGAAGCACGAATTATTGTAAAAAAAAAGGTTACGTTTTTTTCGACCCGAGAAAGGCCAGCACACAAGAAAACCGCTAAAAACATGCGGCCTGCTACAGAACAACTTTTCCCGCTAAGCAGCACAGAAAATCGCTAAATTGAGCGGCAAAACCGCCTAATTGGCAACACTATATTATGGACAATTTGTTTTGGGAACAACGATTGTGTATGGGGAAGCCGCGAACGCAGAGGATTGTTATAGAAAAGTTGGCGGCACATCCCTTTTTATAGATGATTGGCGACATTATGCGCTGTACGCATCTTACGATGCGTTTGTAATTGGCGATGATATGTTTTAGCATGTTATGACTATTATTGTATCCCGATGTCATATTCACATGCCTTCCGTGAATCTCGAAAGCTCTTGAGCACATCAGCAAACACAGGAAGTGGCAATCTCGCTGTCAGCCACAATGCCGAATGATATACTGTGGCACGATAGATCTTGTAATCACTGCGACGTAGTTAAAACTCCGTGGCAACATCCACTAACCCTAATACGCAAACTGGTTGCAACTTCGTTTCAGTGTTTATCCTTCCAGCGGCCTCGCTCGTCGCGAAGGTGTCTGTTGCGGATGGGGCATTATCACTTTAATGTATTTAATGATACACACGCATTGTCTCACCTTGGCGCATGCATTCTGGGAGATTGGCGAAGAATGGGCGCACACCATTATCACATATGAGGTGACCGAAGTTGTCGACTAGGCGAAACAAGAGCCGGCAGCAACTTGCAAGTCCATTCGGCCACATGCCCAGCGGCCCATGTTCTTCTTCGTTCTGGGGTTTTACGTGCCAAAACAAGTTCTGATTATGAGGCACGCCGTAGTGAAGGGCTCTGGATTAATTTTGACCACCTGGGGTTCTTTAACATGCACTACAACCCAAGCACACGGGCGTTTTTGCATTTCGCCTCCATCGAAATGCGGCCGCCGCGGCCGCTTCATGTTGCCTGCTTGGAAAGACAGTAGCCCTCACAGTGGCCAAAGCGAGTAAACTTGGGTCATTAGGTGAAACAGGTTGGATACAAAAGGACAAATCGCAAAGTCAGTAATGTGCCCAAAGAATGCTAAATGCAATAAAAGGGCAAGCTACCTTACGGTTCTTTCCAAAAAAGGCTTGCTCTGCGTATGCGCCGCCCAGCCAGGTATCGCCTAGCAACGAAAAAAATGAACTATTAGTAGACTTCGCTGTAGCATACCTCCTTTAAATTGTTATTTATGCAGGACTGGTCTGGTACCCTCACCGATTTGTCATATGTGTAGGGAAGATGAGACCATAGAATTTTTTTTTAGTTCTTGTCGACGATCTTATTAGCTAAGAAAACGAACCTTAGAAACAGCACTCCACCATCTTGGATTAGATTTAACTGTTCAAAATGTACTAACTTTCGGTGCCTCTGCACTCGGGCATAGCGACATGAAGGTTAGCACTGTAATCCAAGATTTTCTTTTAGGATCTATGAGATTTAAACTCTGAATACAAAACCTTAAGCCTTCCATTGTTTTACTCCAATTGAATGTGAATTGTTTATTTTTGTGGTAATGGCAGAATATTGATTTTCATAAAATCATGTATGCTCTCCAATATGTATCTTTCTATTTTAAGTTAGCAATTATAAAATGCTCAACTTTTATTTTACACTTTAATTTGACCTACCCGATTCTTGGGCAATCCCCCAGAGTGGCTACGTGCCAGTATATCACAAGGATCTGCATCTACATATAGAGGCAGCCCTGTCAAACCCGGGACTTCGCTTTTAAAATTGAGGCTTCAAAGGCATTCACAGAATAATATTCAAGATTTTACAAAGCCGGAAGGAAGGAACTTCAGACAAATTAATGTCAAACCCATAATTTGCGGGCGGCGGGGGGGGGGGGGGGGGGCTATACTGACAGCTATATCTGACGTTCTGTCGAATTCAGACATGCTGGCGTATTGAGTCAATGACAGAGGTTTTAGCAGAAGCAGCCCTGCTGGCATTCCTGATATGACAAGACAGCCAATTTGTCAGTGTCCAGAATAGGCAACCTGGGTGAACAGCCTTACCAGTTGCACAGCAAGACACAAGCGCCAGATGTTCCCTTATTATTACTAGTATGAACCTCCGTGGTTCAACGTGTTCACCGTGACCGCCCTTAGAAAAGGGCCGTTAGTGCACATTTATGGGGGTGTGCAAACGGCAATTTTCGAGACCTATTTGGATACGAGTCGAATAGCGCGAAAAGTGAATGAAATCAAACATCGAACATTGTTCCAATACCTTTCAAATAATGCACAGCTTCTTTCGGCATTAATAAAAAACAACGTTGGCATTCCAGTGTTGACAACTTTAGCAAGTTTTTGTGGTTACAGTGCCCATTATGAAGTACAAAGTCCCACACCCGAGTGGAGCATTCAACTGGTATCTTCGACTGGTAATCTGAATGAATTAATTCTGGGGTTTTATGTGCGAAACCCATGATCTGATTATGAGGCATGCCGCAGTGCGGGATAGCAGATAATTTTTAACCACCAGGGGATGTTTACTGTGCCCCCAATGCACGGGTCTAGGCGTTTTTTGCATTTCGCCCTCAACCATATGCGGCCCCATATGGTAGCAGCGGTAGAATGGAATGATTGTACACTTTTCTTTTCAACGACAGTGGTAAGATCCCAGTTAGGATTTGGCGATGCCTGCCGTATGCACCCCAAACCAATTTTATTCTCCTGCGAATTCCTTTCTCATGATCAGGGTTCCCTGTTAGTAATTGACCTAGATAAACGTACTCCTTTACAGACTCTAGAAGCTGGCTAGCGATCCTGAATTCCTGTTCCCTTGCCCGGCTATTGCACATTACGTTTGTATTCTGCATATAATCTTCAACTCCACTCTTACACTTTCTTGGTTAAGGTCCTCAAACATTTGCTGTAATTCGTCCCGATTGTTGCTGAATAGGATAATGTCATTTGCAAACGGAAGGTTGTTAAGACATTCGCCGTTGATCCTCATTCCTAAGCCTTCCCAGGCTAAGGGCTTGAATACTTCTTCTAAACATACGGTGAATAGCATTGGAGAGATTGCGTCTCCTTGCCTGACCGCTTTCTTGATAGGTATCTTTCTACTTTTCTTGTGGAGAACCAAGGTTGCTGTGCAATCCTCGTAGATATTTGTCAAGATATTCACGTATGCCTCCTGTACCCCTTAATTACGCAATGCATCTATGACTGCTGGTGCCTCTACTGAATCAAATGCTTTTTCATCATCTATGGAAGCCATATAGAGAGGTTGATTGTACTCCGCATATTTCTATATTACCTGATTGATGACATGAATATGATCCATCGTAGAATCTTCCTTCCTGAAGCCAGCCTGTTCACTTGGTTGGTTGAAGTTAAGTGTTGCCCTGATTCTATTAGAAATGATCTTTGTGGATATTTTGCACAATACTGAAAGCAAAGTAATGGGCCTCTAATTATTCAATTCTTTAAGGTCTCCCTTCTTATGGATTAGTATAATGCTGGCGTTCTTCCAGCTTTCTAGTACACTTGAAGTCGTGAAGCATTACGTATAAAGGGCTGCAAGCTTTTCAAGTACGATATCTAATCCATCTTTGATTAAATCGACTGTTATTCCATCTTCTCCAGCAGCTTTTCCCCTGGTCATGTCTTTCAAGGCCCTTCTAACTTCATCGCTAGGTATATAAGGGGCCTCTGTATCGTGTTAATCACTACTTCAAATGAAAGTAGCTTGGCTGCTCTGGGCACTGCACAGGTCAGTATAGAATTCTTCCGCTGCTTTTACTATGTCATCAAAATTGCTGGTGATATTACCCTGCTTATCTTTAAGTGCATGCATATTGCCTTGTCCTATGCCAAGTTTTCTTCTCAGTGATTTCATGCTGCGTCTATATTTTACTGCTTCCTCAATCTTTACCACGTTTTAATTCCGGATATCCCTTACTTTCTTCTTGTTGATCAGTTTGGACAGCTCGGCGAATTCTATCTGGTCTCTCGAGTTTGACACTTTCATGTATTGCCGTTTCTTTATTAGGTCCTTTGTTATTTGGGGAGCTTACCTACTGGTTGCCTTGGTGCCTTACCTCCCACTTCAATTGTTGCTTCTCCGATCAGCCTAGTTAAGGTTTGATTTATTATCTCTATGTTGTCTTCATCTTCCTGTTCTAAAGCTGCATATTTGTTTGCGAGCACCAGTCTGAATTGGTCTGCTTTTACTCTTACTGCGTCTAGGTTTGCCAGTTTCTTCTTGAATAATTTTATTCTTTCTCTATTCAAATTGAGAGAAATCCTAGACCTCACTAACCTATGGTCACTGCACTTTACCCTATCTAACATTTCTACATCCTGCACTATGCTGCGATCGGCAGAGAGTATGAAATTTATTTCATTCTTAGTTTTTCCATTCGGGCTTTTCCAGGTCTGTTTCGTGTTGCTACACTTCCTGAAGAAGATATTCATTATTCGGAGGCTATTCCTTTCCGCGAATTCTACCAACATCTTTCCCCTTGTGTTCCTAGAATCGATGCCGTAGTTGCCAATTGCTTGCTCATCAGCTTGCTTATTCCCCAATTTTGCACGTACCCTGATTTGCACCTTTCTCATTGAAAATAAACATCTTCATAAAACTATTCTAATTCTTCGTCATCGTGAATGGAAAGTGTGGCGTAGGCTTGTGCTGCCTTCATTCTCTACCTCCTATTCAGCTTAATTACGACGACTGCTGCAGATTTCATCAATGTTTCCCACTATGTCCTTATGAACTATAAATCTCCGAGTTCTCTCTTATGTGGAAGACCTCTGTAGCCTAAGACGTGGCCGTTAGTCAGCAATGTATAAGCCTCACGAGTTCTTCTTACCTCACTAAGGACAAAATTGTCCCAGGCAATACCTGGTATTTCTTCAAATAGCCCTGCTAAGCTAGCCTCATCGATAGGGTGCGCGTATTCAACGTGGCCAGGTTCAGTTTCCATTCGCAGCCTCTCCGGACCCAGATAATTTAGCACTCTCTGCCGCGTCGCAAGTATGACCGCCTCCTTGGTCAGGTGCTCCGCAGCCGCTGGGGACTGAGGGCCATGGATTAATTGTAGGAGTCATGAGGAAGGTAGTGGGTAAATACTGCACCAGAGAGGCCAATTCCTCTTCTGGTGAGGGACTGCCTTTTGAAGCTTAGTGGGCCTTCCTACTATGGTTGCACCTGGCCTCGTACAGAACCACTACCTCTCGGCGATATTTTTTGCCGGTATCAAGCGCCACTCCATGCCTGAAAACGTAGTGTACTGGAGCAGGATTCAAACTACGTCCTTCAGATTAGAAGCTGGGTGTTCTACCTCTGTTCCAAGCCTCCACGCATGACCACACACACGCAAATACACAAGCACTTCTCCACCGAAGCGTGCTTCACCTCACATGAACCGTGAATGTGGAGAAGCCAGCTTCGACAGATGCTCTTTAGCGAGTTGTGAACGCATGAGCGGAGAGCTTTTGGTGCGAGTTGTTGCGGCGACTTCTAAAGCGATAGCGTTAAGGGCCCCATGTCGCAGAAAATCCAGCGCCGGTGTCAGCGCCGGCGTCCGCGGCCGAGAAAATTATCCCCAACAACACAGGCCCTCAGAATATATTTAGGTATATGTATATGCCACGGCTTCTTATACGACGTTCGGTATATGCGGGTTATATTGCCACACCATTCTATCAGTATTGTTGCTCATACCTTGACTTACATACTCGACAAAGCTATTCCTCGGAATTTTTAGAATTACAAGCCAGAATTACAATGCAGAAACTTGGAGGTTAACAAAGAATCTCGTGAACAAGTTAAGGACCGCACAAATAGCGATGGAACAAAAAATGTTAGGCCTAACGTTATGAGACAGGAAGACAGCGGTGTAGATAGTGAACAAACGGGTGTAGCCGATATTCTCGTTGACATTAAGCGGAAGAAATGGAGCTGTGCAGGCCATGTAATGCGTAGGATGGATAACTGGAGCACCATTAGAGTCACAGAATGGCTACCAAGAGAAGTGCAGTCGAGGACGGCAGAAATCTAGGTGGGGTGATGAAGTTAGGAAATTTGCAGCCACAAGTTGGAATCAGCTAGCGCAAGACAGGGGAAATTGGTGATCACAGGGAGAGGCCTTCATCCTGCAGTGGACATAAATATAGGTTGATGATGATGATGATGTGATATGCGGGCGCCGCAGACGGGATTGGATCCCGCGACGTCGCGTGCTTAGCGACGCGACATTAGAGAGCTTTATATTACGGGGACGCAAGCGTTGGAGTCCCCTAGCGCTTGGGGCCACTGTACTGCGCATGCACAGAGGGCTGTGCGCATGCACAGTACAGTCGCCCCAAGCGCTAGGGGGCCATAACACTTGCATCCCCCTAATCTAAACCTCTCTATTAAAGCCGCTAAGCCACAGCGGCGGCTAACTGGTAGCCTGGATCTTCCGAATCAGAGAGCATAAGGGCGTGATGAGGCGTTCCTCGAAGTGAGAGGCAAAGCAGAAACATGCAAGCCGAACGCGTGACTCGATCTCGGAGGAGGAAATGGCAGAGGTTAAACCACGTGACTGCAGCAAACGTCCGATTCAACTTATCTAAAGCTCCCTGCGCTGCCAGGAAAAACGACGGACGCGACGGTGGGACAACAGCACGCAGTGACCTAGAGAGAGAGAGAGAGAAAGAGAGATGGGGCTATAAAAAGAGGAAAATCGTGGTAACTGTCTACACACACCAGATGTTACGGTTTGAATTTATTGATTGTCATCTTGTTGGATCACAGGTGGAGTAGAGTAACTAATAATAATAAATAGAACGGTAAAGGGAGAGCATGATTGTAGATAGGAAGAGGCACTCTTTATTGCAGCCCTTTAGGCAGCACTTCTCAGTGCCCTGGGGAAGGGGAGATGCACATCAAGAGGGAAGAAGAGAGAAAAATAAGACCGTTGGGGACGCACCACACAAAGCTGACACAAAGCAGCACACAAAACAGGGAAGCTGCGCATTCACATATTTACCTAAGCCGGTGCTTGAAGGCGGAGCAGTTGTGCCGTCTGCAGAATGGCAGTTGCGACGCCGAGACCGCAGGAAGGCCCAGGCATCGAAACATCTTTAAGATACAAGCCCTCTCCTTGAACTATGGGCGGGGCAGAGGCAGAGCAGATGCTCAATTGTCTCTGCCGCGCCGAACGCGGTGCAGTCCGGGAATGAAGCCAGACCCTTCCTATACTTCCGTGACGCCTTCCAGGAACAGCCCATCAGGAGGCGCAGCAGGAGATACCGCTCCGCTCTTGTGAGGAAGCGATCAGGAATGAGACGGCGAGGTCGCACGCTGGCGACGCACTGGCCCAGACGGAGAGCCATTGGGTGCCGCTGCAACGTGTGCTTCGCATAGTCGAAAGCTGTTACAGTGGTGCAGACTGCCTTCGCAGTCTTCAGAGTCCACCGACGTGTGAGGGAAGCCACCAACAGTGGTTCTTGGCGTGCCACAAACGCAGGCACGCTAACCAAGGTTGGCACAGTGCCAAGAACGCTGCTGCTTGCCGACGCCTAACGCGTTGGTAGCTAGCCACTCCGTATCAATCTGCCAGCTTCGCTGTGTCTTGAGCTTTGCGCGGCCTAGTGCAAGCTTTCGCCTTTTTTTAGGCATGCGTCCATATACGAATGGCTAAAACATCGGTAGTCTGTCCTGGTGTAGTGGGTTCGAAATCAATCGTCGGAAACGTAATGGCGGTCACCCTCATAGTCACATTAACTCACCCTCATAGTCAGATTAAACAGAAACATACAACCCGAAACTGGGTGGGAGAGCCAAAGAAAGCTATTGCTTTCAGTGTATTGCTACTGGTAGGGGATGGGAAGCTTTCTTGTCTAGTAGCTCGAGGTCACGGAACGTTCAAGTGGCACCTTTATTTTAACTCGTAACACGTATTATTGCAATTATACGGACACTCAAAGGGGATTTCTGCCGTCACCGTCGTCGTCGCAGTGAGGTTCCGTATGACGTCAACGGCGATAAAATTGTCGCCGCGCGCCGCACGCTGTATGTGCGAGTGAAAGGGTGCGAGGGCCGCGCGCTTTCCCGGAGAGCGAACGCACGGCGGAGAACAAACGCGTGTTCTGCGCCGTACTCCCTGAAGGGCTGCAGAATTAAGCGTCTCTTTCCGTCTTTACAATCACCATATATATACAGAGCAAACGCAGCTTCTATACAGAGCAAACGCGGCTTCTATATGCAGAGCAAACGCGGCAAACGGGGGGGGATGGGAGGGAGGGGGGAGGGGAGGGGACGTTTAGCTGCGGCACCAAATGCGTATTTATATAGAAACGTTGGGAGGTGTTAAAGACATGCGGCGCTGCTCGACGAGTTTCCCGTTCTGATCTCGTCGAAAACCTCCGAGCCGCCCCCAGAGGCCCTGGCAACAGTCGCCAACGCCGCGCGCGTTCGGTGTGAACGTGGGCAAAAGGGCGATGGCGTCGACAACAGTTCTGCGCGTTCCTGGTGCTGCTGCATGTCCAAGTTTATTCAGCTGATAAAACTACTATCCTTACTCCGTATAGCTCTCTACTAATTTGCTATTGCAATTGATGCTTCGCCTTTCGGGTGAAATTGCGACATTTTTTTAACGAACTAGCCGACCTCGCCAGCTTGTGACAGCTTTATCTCAGCAGTTCATAGCACATTGTATCCTGACTGTGTGTAACTTAACACCTCGGACACAGGCGTCTAAAGGGAACCGTACTGGGCTTCACATGTCATTCGTGGCTTTGGAAAGCCGTTATAACACTCGGCCGCGCAACGCTTGAAACAGCGAAGCTAGGCGATCGTAACCCAGCATTTTGCGGAAGTGCGCGCGAACTTTTCATCTTAATACTCATCATAATGATAATTTCTTTTCGCGCGTCTCGGACTTACGACCGTCACTGCGCGTTGCACAGGGTAGCTTGCAACACCGACACCGCGTTCCACTGCCGCCACCGCGTTCCACGAGATGCTCTCCGTGAATGCGTCTCTGTCTCTCGCTCTCATAGCTTCACCTCGCAGATTGACGCTGCGCCGTGCTTCCTATTGGGAGCACGGCGCAGCGTCAATAAGCGGGCAGGAATAGGGCAGAAATAAGCGTCGTTTTCCTTAATAAACCACTACTACTACCTCGGAGAGCCCCGGCGTACGAACGCGCCAGCTGTGGACGAAGACGACGACGCTCGAACGCAATCATATGGTTGGCATAAATGCGTGTTCTGCAAGCGTGGACTGGGACATTTGTTTTTGCGACAGATTGTAAACAGGTTTTATTGCGATAGCAATTATATGGACACTCCAAAGCAGATTTATGCCATCGGCGTCGCCGTCGTCGTCTCCGTCGCCGTGAGGTTCCGTATGACGTCAATGGAGATGAAATCGTCGCCGCGCGCCGCCTAACGCTGTATGTGCGAGTGAAAGGGCGCGAGGGACGCGCGCTTTCACGGGGAGTGAACGCACGGCGAACAAACGCGCGTTCTGTGCCGTGCTCCCTTAAGGACTGCAGAAGTAGGCGTCTCTTTCCTCCTTTACAATCACCATATAGACCTACACCATGGCGCTACGTCACGAAAATGCGGTGGCGCTGTCGTCGGAATTTAGTTTCGCTTGGTAGGCACTCCGCCGCCGAGCCGCCACCCGTGTCACGCCTACCACAGCAGCCGCTGGGTTTCGCAGGTGGTTGTGCGGTTCCATCTGTGAGGTCTTTATTATTGCGATAGCAATTATATGGACACTCCAAAGCAGATTTCTGCCGTCGGCGTCGCCGTCGCCGTTGCCGTCGCCGTCGCCGTCGCCGTGAGGTTCCGTATGACGTCAATGGAGATGAAATCGTCGCCGCGCGCCGCCGAACGCTGTATGTGCGAGTGAAAGGGCGCGAGGGACGCGCGCTTTCACGGGGAGTGAACGCACGGCGGAGAACAAACGCGCGTTCTGTGCCGTGCTCCCTTAAGGGCTGCAGAAGTAGGCGTCTCTTTCCTCCTTTACAATCACCATATATGTAGAGCAAACGCGCCTTCTTCTGACGCACGAAAGGCCGTGAGGGGGGGGGGGGGGAGGGAGGGGACGCTTAGCTGCGGCACCAAGTACCTATTTATATCAGAGGCTCCGGCAACAGTCACCAACGCCGCACGCATTTTGTGCGAGCGTGGGCAAAACGCCGACGGCGTCGACAACAGTTCTGCGTGTTGCCGGTGCTGCTGCATGTCCAAGTTTATACAGCTGATAAAGCTACTATCATTACTCCGTATAGCTCTCTACAAATTTGCTATCGCAATTGATGCTTCGCCTTTCAGGTGAAACTGCGACAACTTTTTCTATGATTTTACAATGAAAGAAACGCAGTATGTGGATGAGCTGAGTTGCGTCGAAATACGCAAGAGACTAAAGTTTTCATAGGTTTCCTGTTGATGAAAACCGTCGCAAGCAATGGGCCGCCGCGGTAAAAAGCGAAAGTTGGATTATGATACCAGATCATCCATTATGCACAAAACATTTCGTAACCATTAAGCTTCTCTTTTATTTTTATTGGCGTGCATTAGCCGATCTTAGGATCATATACGATCTTAGGATCCTTATTAGCGTGCCATTATAATTGCTTGCCGCACTGTGGGAAAGCTAGATTAGGATTAGCCTTGAATGTAGGTCGAGCGAGCAGATACCTCACAAAACACGCCACATTCGAATTTGTTTTTATCTCAAAGAATTGAGCCACCAGCAGTGTAAATATCCTATCACACGTTCACATACGCAGGCAGCAGGGTCACAGCTGCGTTTATTGCAGTGTGGAAGTCACAAATGCGCCTAAACGTGTCAGTTAAATTTCGAGCGCGAAACAAAATGTACAGTGTTAGTACAGAGTTGGAGCGATCGGACGGCCGCGTACAACAGCTAGCTCACATTGCGCGGGCCTACACAGGCGGCGTCGCCATAGGGCCGGTACCTTGCCGGTACCATCACCGAGGCGATCGCTTCTATCGCCGCTCACGGCGACGTAGAAATCGGCTACAGCTTGTTTTCTAACATAAAATAGTTCTTAATAGAAAAGCTATCTCGAATTTGCGCGTGTTTCGTAAAGCAGCGCCCAGTACTAAACCATTGGCGCGATCCGGAGCAACGACCCGACGGCATTTCGTCTCGCAGACGGAAACCGAAGCACCGGCCGTCTCAGCGAGGCGGCTCGGCTGGCTTGCAAGTACTACGTTTCGTTTGTTATTCGCACCAACGACACCGACAAAACCGATTCATTTAAGTCCACGTTAATCATGTTGTCGAAAATAAGCGCACAATGATGAGCAGCAGGCCAGGCCGCAAGCGCTGTCGGCCGTCACTGCGGCGGTCAACGAGCTAGGCCTAGCGTCTCGTTCGGCCGTATCCCGATGGGGGCGATATGCAAGAACGTGCATTGGGTGCACATTAAAGAGTCTCACGTAGTCAAACTTAATCCGGCGCCCCCATTACTGTGTGCTTTATAATGAAATCGTGGTTTTAGGTCCCCCACCCCATTAAAAAAAATGCGCCATCCGCGCGTGCAAGCGGTGGCGGCGAACGTGGGCGGCGCCAAACGTTGGGCGGAGCCTACGCGACGTCGCTATAGGGCCTAAAATATATAGACGGTGCCTACCGCTGTTTACAAACATGGTGTAGGTCTATATGTAGAGCCACGGCCGCTCGATAAAAAAAAATCACAGCATATCCACGGGGTGAATGATGATGAGTGGGCGAAGCTCCGGAGGGAATAATCGGATCTCCCGCTTAAGGGGACGCTAGCACAAACGCGTTAGAAACGTGCAGTACTCTCTAGTAAGGGGGAGCGGCCACAGCGTCTTACGCAGCCATTTACACATGCCGGAACGTGCACCGCGTTTGCCGACGCCATCACATGACTGCTGAGAGAGTATACCCCCCGTATTCATAAACGCTCCTCGACTTGAACTTGACTTGCCACCGCTTTGGGCAGCGCGTTCGAAACGCGTTGAAGGTAAGGCGGAGAGGCCACAGCGTCTTACACCAGCTTCTTACACGGGCCGTAACGCGCTAGCACAAACGCGTTAGAAACGCGCTAGAAACGCGGCCTTTCGTTAATGTTGGGTATTTATTGCCATCGTGGTGCGTGTGTCCATGTCCGCTTCGTGGCGTAGTGGGCTAACGCCGCGCGCTCGGAAGCGAGGGGTCCCTGGTTCGATTCCGCGCTACGGACACAACTTCGGAATTTTTTTCTCATTTTTCTCAGACTGGTTACACACTACTACTACTACTACGACGGGGACGGAACGGGTGCCGCCATAAGAAGCTTCGCCCCTAAAAAAGGTGCGGCCTGCCGCGTGCATCGAAAACGGTGTGATCCGCTGCGGCGCCACACGTCGGGGGCTGTTGTCTGGCATCGGCATAGCAAATGCGTCAGGAACGCGCTTGGAACGCCGTCGCGCGTGCCAGCCGACGGAGCGTTCCATCGCCGATGACTAGCGCCGTTCGGCCCAGCCAAGCGGCCGACAATGCAACTACGGCTGTCACATTCGCTCCCATTGCAACGCGCCCGACGCGGCAGGCCGCACCTTTTTTTATCCAGTGGCCGTGGTAGAGCAAACGCGCCTTCTTCTGACGCACGAAAGGCCGTGGGGGGGGGGGGAGGGAGGGGGAGGGAAGGGAGGCGACGTTTAGCTGCGGCACCAAGTGCCTATTTATATCAGAGGCTCCGGCAACACTCACCAACGCCGCACGCATTTTGTGCGAACGCGGGCAAAACGCCGACGGCGTCGACAACAGTTCTGCGTGTTGCCGGTGCTGCTGCATGTCCAAGTTTATACAGCTGATAAAGCTACTATCATTACTCCGTATAGCTCCCTACAAATTTGCTATCGCAATTGATGCTTCGCCTTTCAGGTGAAACTGCGACAACTTTTTAAATGCTACTTTAAATGCTACTAAACATTTGCTACTTTGACCGTATCTATCTATCTATCTATCTATCTATCTATCTATCTATCTATCTATCTATCTATCTATCTATCTATCTATCTATCTATCTATCTATCTATCTATCTATCTATCTATCTAGCCGCCTACGACTTTGTGCTTTCATGGTCGTTTCGTTAACTTGGTATATACCAAAATTGGCATACTATGACAAGAGTATATGACGAACATAAATGATATCTCATGACATGAATTTCATGAAATGCATGTCATTTAGGTCATGAAACAGCTGCCTAAGTTTGGTGCTCTCATGGTCGTTTCGTTAACTTGGTAGGTACCAAAAGTGCCATAATATGACAGGAGTATATGACGAACATAAGTGATGTGTTATGACATAAATGCCATGACTTGCATGTCATGTAGGTCATGACAAAAAGCGAAAAAATATTAACACTCAAAAACCACTGACACGGGTTTAGACGTGGGTACTAAGTGAAGGAAACACTAAAGGATGCTGGTAGAAGTCATAGTCATCAGCATGATTCAGTAAAAATGACAATGAATCAGCGGAAAAAGTATAGCTCTCAAAAACCACTGAAAGAGAGAGAGCGAAACAACTTTATTTAAATTAAGACCATGCTTGGTCACTATGGGTGGAGCCCCTCTTCCAGGGCCCCACTGGCTATTGCGGCGCACCGGGCCTGGTCGAGGGTCGCCAATTGGCTTCCCAAGTCCAGTTCGGAGAGTCGCGCCTCCCACGACCAATTGCTAAGTGTATCGTCAAGTAGCGGCGAGACGGCGTCTGCCGGACGCTGCGTGCATTGATAAGTGATGTGCTCTAGTGTCGGGGTGGAGTCGCACCATGGACATCTGTCCCTGTGTTTGTTAGGAAATATTTTGTGCAGTCTATGTAAATGTGGGTAGGTGTTTGTCTGTAATTGGTTCTGACGTGGGTACTAAGGCAAGGAAACACTAAGGGATGATGGTAGAAGTCATAGTAATGAGCATGACTCAACAAAAATGGCAATGGCAATGACTCAACAAAAATGGCAAAAAAGTATAGCACTAAAGAAACCACTCAAATAGGTTCTGACGTGGGTAATAAGGGAAGGAAACTCTAAGGGATACTGGTAGAAGTCATAGTCATCAGCATGACTCAGCAAAAATGGCAATGACTCAGCGAAAAAAGATATACACTCAAAAACCGATGGAATGGGTTCGGATTGGGTACTAGGTGAAGGAAAAGGCTAAGTTTATTGGCCGAAGTCATAGTCATGACCGTGACTGAGCAAAAATGACAATGACTAAGCGAAAAAAGAATTACACTAAAAACCACTGAAATGGTATCGGACGTCGGTACTAAGTGAAGGAAACGCTAAAGGTGGTGGTGGAAGTCATGGTCATGAGCATGATTAAGGCTTTCACCTTAAGGTTTCTTAGGTGTAGCTAAAGGGACTCCTTAGGAGTCATGACATGAATGTAATGACATGCGTGTGATGTAGGTCATAAAAGAGCCGCCTGCATCTTGGTGCTCTCATGGTCATTTCGTTAGTTTGGTAGCATCCCCGCACACCGCTTCGCATAACTTCGATTCCCACAGGGCGTGGGATCTGCCGGCTTTTATTTTTCCGGGATGTTAGAGACCCATTCCTGCGGATGGTGTGTTAACAAAGACTCGGGGAAGCATTGCCTGATTTTGTGGTGACGATACAATATACTTCAGGTGGCGTTCATGGTTTCTTCAGAGAAATTGTTGTGTCTCAAATTTCTAAGCACACGTTTTTCGATGGAGTACTTGAGTAGCGTTAAAAGGGAAAAAAAGAAATGGCAGCCAATCCACGAAGTGAATGCTGATGATGGAGCGAAGCTCCTTGGACGATTACGGCTGCTGCTCGAGCTTTCGCTTCGGGGTCTTGCTGTCGTTGCCGGCGTGCTACTGCTTCTCGTGCTCGTTGCTCAGGGTTAGCTTCGTGGCGTTGCCGTTGGGTTGCCGCGTCTAGTTCTCGAAGTGTAGGATCTGAGTCACGACGTTTGCGCTTACGTTCGCGCTCCTCCATACTGCAGTGCTAAGTGTAGTGACAGCGGCGCGGCGCCGGCGCCACACCTGCGCGCGGTCGGTATGCGCGCTTCCTGCGCTCTGCTACAGTGGCTAGCTCTGCGAACGGTTCTGCGCTTGCTCGGAGAGGGGTTTCGGAGCGGCGCCAGCGCAGCGCAACACCTGTGCGCGGTCGGTATGCGCGCTGCGTGCGCGACGGGGAGCTACGACGACGGCGACAACGGACTATGGTGGGAGCCTAAGGAGCTTCGCTCCTAACAGATTGTACAAGGAAGTTTGTGACGCGGTGTTTCCCGTGCCCTTGTACAGGCTTGTACAGGGCCGTATACTCTGGAGGCCCAGGTGGGAATGTTTTAAAAAGAGTTCAGAAAATGCAGGTGTCACCGCGAACGAAAACCTCTTTTTCATGTTACACACTGGAACATTGACTGTTAAGTCTTTTCTCGAGGAAAGGGGTTTTTTTATAGCTTGGGGTTCCCACTACCCATGGGGTTCCTGCCCTTGGTTCCCACTGGGTTCCCTGGGTTCCCACTGCCCTTGGTGCCCTTAGGTTTCTACCTTGGGGTTACCATGCAAGCAGCTTCAAACAATAGACCATGTTTTTCTTCATTGCTGGGAAGGGGTATATTTTTGGGATGTGCTACAAAGAACCATTAAAGACAAATTACCGCTCTACTTTTACGGGATCAGGTACCTGCCAACAGATAATGAGGATGGTTTTCCGTTTCACCAAATTATGCTGATGGGCCTCCACAGTATATGGCGCTCCCGAATGGCTGGCTATTTTTGTGATCCAGACGCAAGACCAGCACGCATGTATTTCCACGACAGTGTGCACAGGTTTCTGGAGACATTGAAAGCGCAAACAGATGTTCCTGAGTGGCTGTCAAGGCTGGAGCCTTCGGTGGTGCTCAGGGAATTTTAAAATGACAACGCCTGGCCGCAGTGGCAATTTGTCCACTTGAGCGATCTGGCGCACGGTCTATTGTTGTGTGTTCATTTGTTGTACTGTGTCGAAGCCCGGCAATAAAGAGAAAAAATAGCCTAGTGATTACGACGCTCGCCTTGGGACCGGGGGTTCGCGGGCTCGAATCCCGCCTCGGCAAGGAAAGTTTATTTTCTTTCTTAGTATCTTCATACGCACCACAAAATGCGGCTGGCTTAAACAGCTTCAATGTTAATAAAACGTCATTGTGTACCCGTCAATGTCTGTGCCTCGTTTTGTTGTGACGTCTATGTCGCTCTAGCGACATTATCAGCAGTTGTACTTTCGTCACGGCTATGTCAGCTGGTATACCCCCCAGGTGAACGGGAATTGCGTCACGAGCGCCTGTTTCACCCCTGGTGCTTGGTAGGTCATTCTTCCTGAGAAAACATTGGCCGCATATCTGCTTGCTTCACTGCAAATGACGTCGAAAGACGATAGTCTTCTGCCACCGCTCGATACGTAACACCCTCTCTTCTCCCACGCCTCACGCTTTTCCCTTCCCCTCTCACTCCTCCCATGATGGATGCAATGGAGGTGCTGCTGAATTCAATTCAAATTTCCCAATTTCGCCCTGCTCTTACGCCATCTGTTAGGACACTTTATTACTGTTAGCTTAAAGCCTGCTACAGAACCACGGCTTCAGTCGGCTTGCTTTTAACGCGTAGCGTCTCTTCGACACCATTTCTAACACCTTGATTTTTCATTTACTAACGTAAAAACCAGTCCAGTGTGTATTCCTAATTAAATGAACGCTGCGTATCACGGTTATGCACATACATTTTATCTTAAATAAGCCTGAGGTTTCCTTTGCGCTTTATAGTATTGGCGTGTATGACCCCGTGCCACCAGTACTAGTTGCTTGGTTGGTTTTGGCCGGGCGGTTGAATCGGCTTAGGCAACGCCTCGTAAAACTTTTAGGAGACATTGGCTTAGGCCGGGCGGTTGAATCGAGTGACAGACAAACAGACAGACAGACAGACAGACAGGAAGACAGACAGGCAGACGAAGTTTTAACAGCGAAGCTGTTTAAGCCAGCCGCAATGTGTAGTTCGTATCAAGAAACTGCTGCGCCGTAGCCATGGCAACCAGAAGGGCGGCGCGGCGCTCGCGCACGCGGTCTCGTCCTCGCCAGATCACCCCCTTCCCGACCCCCACCTCTCTTCTCTCCGCGGCGCGCTTAGCCAGGAGAAAAAAAAAGGCGACAGCTTGCACTAGGCCACGCAAAGCTCAAGACACAGCGAAGCTGGCCGATTGATTGCTTCTCTTGGTTGTAGCTATATTGAACTTGGCTAAGTCGAGGTTTAAACTAGGTTGTAGCTAGGCCTATACTCTTGTACGTCATCTGTGCTAGTACTGGACAGGCTGCGGTAGTACTGGAAAGGTGCGCCGCGCCATCACGCCACCGCCGCGCTATCGCCGCCGCCACAGCTGGTATAACGTCATGCTACCCCGCACCGTCGTGCTACTGCCGCGCATCTTTACAGTACTATCGCAGCCTTTCCAGTACTAGCACAGATGACGTACTATCGACCAAAAAAGTTTACGGACCACGGGATCTCAGAAAGCGCGAAATATCCGAGCAGCCTTTAAAAGTAGCCTGTAAAACCGTACATCACAATGTTGTTCGCATATACCAGTAGAAGCTGGAAATGGGAATACCAGGCTGTCTTTTCAGGCTGCGGAGATATTCAGCTTTTTGTCAGATCCCTTGGATCGTAAACTTTTTTGGTCCATAGTACATGAGTTTAGGCCTCGCTACAACCTAGTTTAAACCTCGACTTAGCCAACTTTAACCTAGCTACAACCAAAAGACGCAACAATCAGCCAGCTTCACTGTGTCTTGAGCTTTGCGTGGCCGAGTGCAAGCTTTCGCCTTTTTTTTTCGCGTTTAGGCAGCCCAAGAAAGACTATCGTATTTAAAAAAAATTAAGCCTGTTGTTATGGCAAAGGTTTTGCTGATGCGCGAGGGGGAGGCGGCCATTCCTCTTGTCTGCAATGCGCTCGACGAGCGTGCACTTTTCTCGGCAGACGCAAGAGGAAACTAGCCCGAGTTCCGTTTGCTGCTAGAGGGCATTATTATAATAGCTGTCATTTTCAGCCTTTTTTAAAGACGATAGTCTTTCTTGGGGAGCTTAAACGCCGAAAATTTGGTCGGTCTGTCTGTTTGTCTGTCTGTCACCCGATTCAGCCACCCGGCCAAAGTTGGACCACTTGCTTACCGCTCACACTACTTAAACTGGTACGGCTGTTCATACTTGTGAACGTTATCGATCACAAAGTAAATATTACGCATATCTGAGGCGCAACATCACTAGGTAAGTATTAGGAGGTGTGTTCCTTTAATAGAAAATACATAGATACGTAACTCTAAAGACCCTAGTTTCTTAAGCTGCGCTGAAAATGCCATGCTATGCGCGCCGACGAACGACGTTCCCCGACTGCGCGCTGACGAGCGCCCTCTGCCATGGAGGAAGGAAACCCTCTGCACAAGCTCATGTTTCCCGAATTATTGCCAGATGGCGTCCATGTCTCACGCATCGCCTCCTCAATTTTATCAATGCCAACCAGATGCGGCCGATTCAACATAAAGGAAGCGCTGTCTGAGGCCGGGCAAAACATAAATGGCCGCTTGATGAAATAATGCGGTAAAATGAAATCTGCTCAAACAAACCTTCATGCCAGGACGGAAATGGTACGAGAACAGCATCACGGGTGGCCGCGGATCAGACCAGCACTCATGTAGTACGGCCGGCAGAAGACTATCGTCTTTCGACGACATTTGCAGCGAAGCACGCAGATACGCGGCAAATTTTTTTGTATTGACTATTTCATTTTACGTGTGTGGCTCATGTATTGAATAAACGCCAGCAGCGCATCTGTGTATGATAAAATTTTACCGTATTCCGTACGTGAGCCAGCATGGCGTAGCGCGTGAAATAACAGGCAGTGAAATAACAGGCAGTGAAATGTGCTTTATTTTGCATTTTTATTAGCAACTTTTGTACAGCAAGAGATACGATACACAAACAAATATTGCAGACCTGAGTCTCTCGCATCTACAGTACAAACTGCACATTCCGTAGGCGCATATACATAAGGCTTCTTACAACTTCTGAACGGCAGAAGTCTTTTTTTTTACTTTGCATGAGACAATTCAACCAACGCAAATTGCTCGTCCCCACAGTTATTTGTGATTACTCATGCAAAAAAAAATTAAGCGAGACCGGTTGAAAGGCTGTAGAGAGCACATTTCGCATATTCAAACACAGTCGAGGTGGAGTTGTCCATGCTGGAGCGGTGGTCTGGAAAAAAATTAAACAAGCTTTATGCTTACACGCAACCCAATTGCAGGAACAAATTTCAGCACTCTTGCCATAAAAACTTGCTTTCAATTCATTTATGTCAACTCTTATTATATTTTGTTGTGGGAGTTATGCTAAATATGGCACAAAAATTTAACTATACAAATTCTTATTTTGCCTGCTACTATATTGAAGTAACAGGTTTGGTAATGCTGCTTTCTCAACAGCTCTCTGAAAACACTGATCAGTTCGTTTCAGCTGAATTATCTTGATCCCTGAATTGCCTATTTACTTGTCAATGTGGCACGGACGGATTAGTTTGTTCAACCTTTTTGTATACGCATTGTTTTCCTGGTTCTGCAGAATGCCTATTACTGGAAGATGATCTTCCAAAGGTTGTAAGCCACTGTTCAACGCTATATGAGCATTTCCTACTCATGAAGTATTTGTTTTGCACGGGGGAGCAATACTTTGCGGGAACACCGCTGTGCGTGGCTCGCTAAGCGCCGACGTACGCACCTTCGTACGCGTATTCGCAGCAGCGCGACTTGACGCGAATGTAAATTCACTCGTCCGGAACGAAATCTGCTCGTCTGCTTAGTTCTCAGTTATTAACCGCGAACATCGCGCATCGCAGATGAATATTCAATAGAGAAGGACTGAGAAGTAGGCGTTATTTTGTTTTATTTTGGCGACGCACAACATTTCGCTACGTAACATAAAATGCACACGGCGCCGTAGCAGACAACGCGAAGAAAACAGCTCTGGCTGCACTAGCGCTGCACACCTTCAATTCGTTTCCGCACCTTGTGACACTCTAGGCGACTTGGAATGTTTAACCAAGAACAAAAAAAGGAAAGCACAATGTTCTCTAACTCAACCCCCTCGTCCGTGCAGCAAGCATTAGGGCATCTTCAGCAAAGATAAATTAGCAGTTTTTTTTATTCCATAAAGCCAACAGCAGTCGCCCACATATAAGGAAACGCAATTTTCGTCAGCGGGTCAGCTAGCACTCACTCGTCTCTGGAGCTGCTGTCGATAGGCAGGTTCAATGTATTTGTATACACCAGAGAGAAATGTACCGCTCACGGAATACCCTTCCTTTCGTCTTACAGCCGTTTCGATAAGGTTAGCGGCTATTCGCTACATAACTGCATAAAAAGCGTGCTTACCTTTAATTCTCTTGGAAGCGTAAAAAGTGTCCCTGATGTCCCTTCTTGTGCTGCCCAACGTAGAGGCGGGCAGAAAGTCTTTTCGCCTTCTCTTTTTCTTACATTGCTGTAGCCCTGGCCGATACAAAAACAGAAAATGTTACAGCGCACATTAGAAGGCAAAGGCGTGCACGTGTGCACAGGCGCAGAGAGATTATTCAGAGCTATTCTCGAGAAAACGCAGAATTCCAGCATTGATCAGTAGTATCAAAATCTACCAATTGCCAAATCTCATGTCAGCCATATTTCAGCTAGCCAAATGTGGTCTAGCTGTAAAAGTCCTTGGGCGACGCAGCGCACTGCGCTTAACGCTCTTTATATTCGCTCTGGCAGGGGTGACATTTTCTTCGTTATTACTTCAGTCTCATGTTCAGTCGGGCACAGCTGCCGATGAAAAGTATTCCGAAACATTGAGAATAATATTGGTATTTGCGAGTAGTAACTATTCGATAAGAGGGTCAAATCGAATAGCACATGCTTTTCGCTTCGCTTTGCTGAGTGCTTGAAGCCTCTGCCTTACAGGGGTACGAGCCAGTGCTCTGGCCCTGCACTGCCACCGGGATTGGCCCACATATTTGCTAACAAACACGGCAACGAAAAATGCCGACCACCAAGGGGCTAACAGCTTCGCTGCGAAATCGCTGCCAGGTATGCCCGGTCTATCTTATATGATGATACCCGTCATGATGGGCTCAGTTCAGTGCTGGGCAGTGTCTAATATACATGTATCTTAAAAACTACCTTAGATATTCTTTGGCTATCTTGTATGTGTATCACGATACGTATGCCACGACGTGTATCAGTATCTGCATTTCCGATACTTGAAATAATATATCGTGTATCTTAAGAGACAAAATACTGCTATCGCAACATCCCCGTGCGAAAATAAAACTGTTGGCTGAACTCCGCTTCTCAAGCTGATACTGCTGCCACTAAGCCACCTGAATAAAACTAAAGGCAGCGACATACTTTTATCTTTCCGCCAGAGTCCTCCGGCGAGGGCAGGCAATGAGGGCTGCGTATCCCTATAGGTGGAGCAGAGTCACGTGGTGGCGCTCGCGCCGTCTCGACAAAAGCAAGCGTGCGCACGGCTGCGCGCAGCCGACCTTCGTTTTCTTGACGTTTTGTTTTTACGGAAAAGGTAAAACAGGTAAACCTCGACAGCGGCATTTGCGCCATTGTGCAGAGGCTTTTTACTGACGTTCTCGTAATTAGATGGCGGGCCACTAGCTGGCCAACACGGAGAGCAGCGACTCCCATCAATTACAAAAGCGACAAGCAAGAGCTGCTGACAGCGCAGCGTATAACGCGCTTTCATTTGAAATAGCTAAAGCAAACACAATAACTTGTTTCGGCATAAAAATATTATATTTGAGCAAGAAAGACAAAACTTTTGAGATACCAACAGACATTTAATTCTAATGAAACGAGCTTGGTCGGAGTTAAGAAACTTCCGAGCAAACATTTTTGTGCATACGCGTTTGCTGCTACATTATATAGATCTATAATAAATTTGCAAACGTATCGAAGTATCTTAAGAAACAAATAAAAAGTATCGTATCGCATAGAATAACTACGGTAGTATCTTGTATCTGTATCTCAAATACTCGTTGCCCGAGTTATCTTGTATCGCGCATGATACAATTGCTAAGTATCTTTGTGCAGCCCTGGCGCAGCTCTGGCATTAATATTACCCCGAATGGCGCGGGTTTTCTTGAATAACGGCGTTTCGCGTATATTCCGCGTATACTGTTATCTTCGTTTCTACATTATCAGAGGAAAACATTTCCCTGAGCCTTGAGTGAGGTGCAGTGAAGAAAGTTGCGCAAGCTCGTAATGGATTTGACCGCCCTCATTTTGACGTTAGAGTTAGTTAGTTAGATTAGATTGGGTTTATTGGCGCAAAAGCGACTTAGGCTTTGCTGCGCCAGTCACAGGGTGTTAAAGTCAGTGATAGAAAAGAGTAAGACATGCGTTATTTAGAGTCTGTTCAAAGAGCCTACTTCGTCCAAAAAATTCACTACATCTGTAAAAGGGACAAGGGAATCGTCTCCCAAAATGAGAATGGGGTGTAGTGGTATATGTGAATTGTATAGATCGTGGAAATGTTTTTTTCTTTGTCTTTCGATATGTGGGCATGTAATTAGAATGTGTAGTACCGTAAGTGGTTCTTGACATTTATCACATACCGGTTGTGCTTCCTTTGTGAGTAGATAATTGTGCGTGAGGTGTGTGTGCCCTATTCGGAGTCTGGCTAAAATTACCTCCATGAAGCGTTCTTGGTGATAGCAGGTTTTCCATTCACCTAGTACCGGTTTGATGACTGTGCAATTTATTATTAGTGTTCATGTTCCAATGACATTGCCATTTGTTATTTAGTGCTCTGCAAATAGCTCGAAGCCGATCCTTCAAAGGTAGCTTTATTTTAGATATAGTTTTGTGTTTCGCATTAGCAGCACACATATCCGCCTCTTCATTTCCTTGGATCCCAACGTGACTTGGGACCCAGCAGAAACGAATTGAGTGGTTTTGATTTACGCGTGACAGTGTGTGTAGGATGTCGCCGATGAGAGGTTTTTGCTCCGATTTTAAGTTAAGGGCTCTTAGAGTACTTAGGGAGTCTGTGTAAATGACTGCTTTCGTGTGCTTTCCATTCACAACTTCTTGCACTGCCATCCACAGAGCATAACATTCGGCTGTGAAAACAGAGACGAATAGGGGGAGTCTAACAGTTTGTTCCCATGTTCCTGATATGACACTGCTTCCCACATAATCACGTGTCTTTGAACCGTCTGTGTAAAACTCGTTGTAAGTACTATATGTTTCTTGTATTGTGCGGAACTCTTGTATCATGTGCTCCTGTGCGGTATCCTGTTTCTTAAGGTGTGTAAGTGATAAATCTAGAAAACGTGTAAAGTCGCACCAGGGGGCTAATCTGGATGGCTTCTCTGCAACATAAAGTGCCTCTTTTGGGATACTGCACTCGTGACACTTTTCTTCGAATCGAAGTATGAGAGGTTTAATGGCATGTGGTTTGTTAGTGTAGTGTATTCGTGTGGTACAGTACGCGACAATGTCATAGCATATATGTTCTGGTGATGATCGAACTCTGAGAACGTAAGTTAGCATGAGTTGTGTTCTTCTTTGTTCCAGCGATGGCTCGTTAGTTTCTGCATACAGACTAGGAACGGGGGAAGTTCTGTAGGCACCAGTTGCTAAGCGTAGCCCTAGATTGTGTACTGGATCTAGTCGCGCGAGGTAAGACTGTCTGGCTGACCCATAGACTACACAGCCGTAGTCTATTTTGCTGCGTACCAAAGATCGGTATATATGCAGGAGGCATTTCCGGTCAGAGCCCCAGCGTTTGCGTGATAAGACTAAGTATGTTCAGTGCATTGTTGGCTTTTATTTTCAAACTGTTTATGTGTGCTATAAAGTTTAGCTTCTTATCAAACATAACGCCTAGAAACTTGTGTTCTTTTCTAACTGGTAGAACAGATTGGTGCATCTTCAGAACAGGGTCTGGATATAAGCCCCTTTTTTGGGAGAAGACCACAGCGACAGTTTTTTCAGTGGAGAAACGAAAACCGTTTTCGGTTGCCCATTGTGTTAGTTTATTTAGTGCGATTTGAACTTGTCGTTCGCAGGTTACCATGTTTGATCCTCGGCACGCAATTTGGAGATCGTCAACGTATAGTGAATGCATGAGAGAAGATGGAATTATTCTATTTACGGAGTTCATTTTCACCACGAACAGAGTTGTACTTAGTATACATCCCTGGGGTACACCATTTTCCTGGAGGAATATGCGTGACAACGCCGTTCCTAGACGGACTTGAAATGTTCGGTCACACAGAAAGTCGGCTAGACACTTGAGCATTTTTCCATGGATCCCTAGATCCGCCAGATCTCTTAGTATGCCAAATCTCCAAGTGGTGTCGTATGCTTTTTCCAGGTCAAAGAAAACTGTAAGGCAGTGCTGTTTATGCAGAAAAGCATTCCGTATTTCTTGTTCTAGTCGGACAAGGTGATCGGTTGTTGAGCAGTTCTTTTTATACCCACACTGGTGAATGTCTAGCATGTTTTGTGTTTCAAGAATTAATGTCAGCCTTGTATTTATAATGCTTTCGTAGGATTTTGCTAAGCAGCTTGTCAGAGCAATGGGTCGGTAGCTGCTGGGAGATGTAGGCGGTTTTCCGGCTTTCAGGAAAGGTACTATGATTGCGTTTTTCCAGGATTTTGGTATTATGCCTGTATCCCATATTTTGTTGAAAAATTCTAGTAGAGATTTTACGGATGCCAGTGAAAGGTGGGAAAGCATTGAACAATGAATGCGGTCATGGCCAACTGCTGTTTTCTTGCCAGCAGAAAGTACCCTGTTTAATTCCTGAAGTGTTAGGGGAGCATTGTAGGGTTCACTTGATGTCCATGTAATAGGCAGTTTCTGTTTCTCTGCAGACTGTTTGTATTTTAGAAATGTATCAGAGTAGTTCGCTGAGCTGGAAACATTATAAAAGTGTTCACCTAGTATGTCAGCTTGTTCGTGTAGTGTTGTCTGTATGCCTGGAGCTGTCAGTAGAGGTACTGTATAGGACGAATAATCTCCCCTGAACTTCCTGAGCTGATCCCACAACTTTTTGGATGTGATTGAACTATTTATTGAGGTCACGTATAGTTGCCATGATGATTTTTCTGCTTGCCTCCGGACGTATCGCGCTTTGGCTTTAGCCTGTTTGAAGTTTATCAGGTTGTTATAAGTGGGGTACCTTCTCAGGATACCCCAAGCCTTATTTTGCTGTTTCTTTGCTTGTGTGCACTCTGGGGTCCACCAGGGGTTTAGCTTCTTTCGCACAATGTTTGATGATTGGGGTATTGCCTTTTCTGCTGCTGCTATCAGGACTGCTGTGAGTTTTTCGTTCATTTCATCTATGTTTAGTTCCGTTAAAAGGACGTCTTCAAGTTTTGCGGTCTCCGTAAATAGAGGCCAGTCTGCGTGTTGTAACTTCCAGCGACGTGGTTTAGAGCTTATGATAAGTAATGGGGATGAAAGTTTGATGACTGCTGGCAAATGATCACTTCCATATGAAGTGTCCAGGACTTCCCACTTAAAATCATTAAAAACACATGGTGAGCAGAAGGCTAAATCGAGACAACTAAAGTTACGTGAGGTAGGCGAGAAATAGGTTGGTGCACCTGAGTTTAAAAGACAAACATTATTTGATAAAATGAAATCTTCAATAAGCTGCCCTCTTTGGTCAGTTTTATCGCTGCCCCAAAGAGCAGAATGTGCATTAAAATCTCCAACTAAAAGAAAAGGCTCAGGCAGCTGTTGTATTAGGTCTTCCATCTCTCTAATCGTAACGTGGGCATGAGGTGGAATATAAGTTGAACAGATGGTAATAGTTTTATATGAGAGAACAGTGATGGCTACAGCCTCGAGAGAGGTATTTAATGGAACGTTTTGGGTAGGAGTGCCACCTTGCACGACTATAGCAACTCCTCCTGACAAACGACTAGACTGTTCGCGGTCCTTTAGGACGATGGTGAAACCTTTGAGCAATTGACTATGTTTAGGGCCTAAATTCGTTTCCTGTAGGCAAAATGCGACTGGCGAGAACTTATTTGTTATGTCTTTAATGTCACCTAAGTTATGAATCAGGCCTCTACAATTCCAGCGCACGATAAAAGCCATAGTGGCGGAATTGAGAATGTTAATTTATGTGTATTAACTCAAAGGTTTAAGGTGACATGAGTTAAAGGGATTGAACTAATGTGAGAGCGGTAACCGTTCAGGTTACCGGTCCCTTTTCTGGCGCAGTTACTAAGAGTTTATCTTTCTTAGTGCGCTCCAGAGAGCGCTGATCTTTTGGCGTCGAGGACGCTGGAGGTTTTGTGTCGATCTCCATAGCCTTCTCGGAGGCGCTGGATGATCGAGAACCAGGCACTTAGACGCGCGTCTCAGGCCTTGGAGTTCGATTTAGCCTAGGGCCCTGCGAAACCGGGGTCTGCAGGCCCGTCTTGGATGACGATGGAGCAGCACTGACTGCTGCTACCAAGGGGGCGGGTGGAGTTACTACTGGGCCACTGACTGTGATCCCTGTAGACCCCTGAGACCACCGTGGCGCTGCCCCCTGCCGCGCCGCACTGGCATAGGATGTTTGAGGTAAGTGCGATAGTTTTTTCCTTGCTTCATAAAAGGAAATCTTCTCTTTCACCGTGAGTGCAATTATCTCTTTTTCTTTCTTCCAGCAAGGGCAAGATCGTGAATACGCTGGATGATCCCCCTTGCAGTTTGTACAGTGTGGAGGAGCATTGCAGTTGTCCTACTGGTGATCATTGGCACTACACTTTGCACATGTTGATTTCCCTCTGCATGATTGTGAAGCATGTCCGAACCTCTGGCACTTGAAACACCGCCTTGGGTTGGGGATATACGGTCTCACGTTGATTTTGACATATCCTGCTTCAAGTGAACTAGGCACAATACTCGTAGCAAAGGTAAGTATGACGTGCTTGGTGGGGATTTGTTCGTCGTTTCTTCGGAGAGTTATTCTTTGAACCTTGATTACATTTTGTTCTTGGAACCCTTCAAGGAGTTCTTCATCACTCAGATTTAAGAAATCTTCTTCTGATATCACGCCCCTGCTTGTGTTTAGAGAACGGTGTGCTGAGAGTGTGACTTTGATATCACCGATATTGGTGAGATCAGCCAGCTTTTCCACTTGGTCTTTGGTTTTGAGTTCGAGGAGGAGGTCCCCACTTGACATCTTTGAGGCCTTGTATTGTTTCCCAATTTTTTCTACGAGGCATTTCGACACTAAGAATGGTGATAGCTTTCTTGCAGGAGTGGTTCCATCACTGCGCATTACGTGGTAACGTGGGAATGTTTCTGGGTTGCTTCGAAAAGTAAAATCAAAAGTTGCTTCGGTGCGCCCTCTTTTGTTAGGGCGATCTGTAAGGCGGGGGAATGCATTTGCCATGACATTCTTTGAATATTCGGCGGCGATGGTAGCCACCCACCACCGAGCCCAACAAGGGGACGCTACGAGGTTAGGAAAATACCTGTAGACGCCAGCTATGCAACGCCGCTATAACCTAATATATGTACCCAAGATTGGATAGATACACACGGTTAACCCTTGCTGCCTGGAAAAACGAGAAGTAAACGAAGTGAGTAGAAGACAGGAAAGATTGAAAGTGAGAGGGAAAGACGAAGACTTGAGAGGGGGACAGGAAAAGGCAACTACCGATTTCCCCCGGGTGGGTCAGTCCGGGGGTGCCGTCTACGTGAAGCAGAGGCCAAAGGGGTGTGTTGCCTCCGCCGAGGGGCCTTAAAGGTCCAAACACCCGGCATCGGCTCAACCCCCAGGATCCCCCTTTCCCCGGACACGGCTAAGCCGCGCACGGCTACACGCGGGAGGGTCCAACCTTCGTGTGCTCGGGTACGTGGTGTCGCAACACACCAAACGCCTGCTGACGCAGACGCCCCTGCGGGGATTTTGACGTTAGAGCAAAGCCGCTTAATATACGTTAGGTAACTGAAGCGAATCGTGTATACCTGGGAAGTTTCCTTGAGGAGGCCGCTAGATTACGTCACTTGTTTGTTGTTCAGAGCGGCAGCGATCGTTAGCATGGCGGTGCAACCTCCCTTTATGGAGGAATCAACTGTATAATGTATGCAACGTTCACGTCGCTTCATCGCCTCTGGATCGTTCAGCGCACGCTCTCTCAGCCTTTGAACGCGTTCAGTATTTGGGACGGCATGCATGTCGCTACCGGTGATATCGGGGTATGTATGTATGTATCTGCGTATGTGCGTATGCATGTATGTATTTGTGTATGTGCGTATGTATGTATGTGCGTATGTATGTGTGTATGTGCGTATGTATGTATGTATGTATGTATGTATGTATGTATGTATGTATGTATGTATGTATGTATGTATGTATGTATGTATGTATGTATGTATGTATGTATGTATGTATGTATGTATGTATGTATGTATGTATGTATGTATGTATGTATGTATGTATGTATGTATGTATGTATGTATGTATGCATGTATGTATCTCGCGAATGCCTGCGCAGCATATATGCGCCTCACGCCCACGCGCGACAGTCCACAAAGGGGTTATTTCTCACCGTGATTTACGTCGTCGTTTCTGCTGGACGGGCTTTCATTATGATGTCGTAATTGAAAAGATTTCGGTGCGTTTTTAGACCATCCCAATAAGGAAAGAAATAACACGATATAAATGAAAGCCAAACAGTCTTTAGAAGTTGTTGGGGTTGCAGAGGGTAAGGACGCGCACTGAAGCGCGAAAAAATTAAGTAAGAGAGAGAATGAGAGCGAGAAAGAGAGAATAAATAGAAGTGAAGCGGCATAATAGTGCAACCTTGCAGAATCACAACCCTATTTCTGAGCAAAGTTTTTACTTTTAATGACTGTTATCAGTGACATTTATTTAAAGGGATACAGACACATAATCTGACAATTTTGCGAAAATGCTGAAAATGAATTCTCAGTGTGTGATTAGACCGAAAAGAAGTAGTCACTTAGCTCATTTTTGAGCCGATGGCTTTATTTTTTGGCGTTTTTGTGAGCGCCCGCCTCGCCGCCCGACCCGCGGGGAGTTGGAAGGCGTGACGTCACGACACCCTCATCGAATAGCCAGCCGGCCGGCCGCGGTCATTCGAAGCGTCCCGATGCCGCCATCGCGAGCATGGATTCGAGTTCTGGTGCGTCTACCAGCGATGAGTACACGTCTGAAGAAGAGGACAATTCCAACTTGGCAAGAAATATTGCCGCTTACGGTTACGAGCCTTCTGTGTCAAGCGACGAAGAAGAGTAGGCGGCCGTGTAAGTGCCGGTCAGGTTTTCGCGAACCGTAACGCGAAGATTTCGCTTTGCACCAGACACTTAAGTATAAACCGCATGCACGCGATCTTGCGCGCGACAGCGACAAGCGACGCGATGGAGATGGCTGACGCGTTCGCTCGTCGCCTAAAGGCCCATTCACACTTGCGACTAGGCGAGGTCGCGCGACCAAGTTGGTCGCAAAGCGACCAGTCGCAAGTAGTCGCAAATGGTCGCTTTTCTCGAAATGCGACCGTTTCGGGCCAGTCGCTCACTGCTCGATTTTTCAGTCGCGCGACCGTAGTCGCAGAACAGCTGAACCAATCAGATGCGAAGGAACAGGACGTCCGTATACGCTGACGCTTATTTTATGCGGCGATGACATTTCAAGCAGACGTGAATGGCATATCGTGATACATTTCGGTTTAGCGACTCGTAGGTCGCATTTGTAAGTGTGAACATCGTTCGTCATGAGTAGTTTTCTGGTCGCCAGTCGCAATTGGTCACGCGACCTCGCCTAGTCGCAAGTGTGAATGGGCCCTAAAAGTCGTACCGCATGCGAGCGACGAGACGAGCGACGACTTTGAGCGACGTCTCCCCGGTGTTGCCGGTATTAGGGCAGCAAATACTCGCCGAAACTGGCGTGACGCGTGCTTTATTAATTTAAGTTGATGTGTTTTAGTGTAAAGAGCAGAATAAGTATTTCGAAAGGGCTTGCACTACGTTATTATCCTTGCACATATCAAAATCTAGTTTGCTCGTTCCGTGCCACAATCGGTAGTATTTGACTGACGTATATTCCGTTACGGCTTCGCGCTATTGGCTAGTCGCGCACAGCACTTCTGGGCGACGAGCGACGAATTCTAGATTTACAGAACCAGCGATCAAGCGACAAGAACAAGCGATCTGTTCGCGTGACGGCCCGTTTCGCCGCTCGAAGCCGTCGCTCATCGCCGTCGTGCACAAAATCGCTCTCATGCGGTTTGGCCTTTATGCAAGGATTATTGGTCAGTTCCTGGTGTAAATTATCGGCAGTGGCGTAATCGTGCTGCTGCCGAAGATTTACACCAGCAGCGAACTAGAATAAACTTGGTTACTGCAATATTAGCGGTTTTTGTCTGTTTGAGCTCTGCGCCACCAGATGGCAGCACCATAGAGGCCGCTCACGTTTACGGTTCTGCCCGAACGCCCCAACGCCCGCGTTTACCCGATTACCGGACAAGCTAAAGCTCTCTAATAGGCAGGTATCCAAAGTTTACGCACCTTCTCGTCTGTGGGAGACGTGTGCGACGGCGTGTCACGACCGACGATACTGTTATAACAGCAATGTCTGGGCATTGTATGACGTAATACTTCAGCGGAAATCCGCTAGGTGGAGATAAGTAATTAAAGGGAAACTGAGACATCCACCCAAATGTAGCAATTTGCTACAATGGAAACCCAACCGGGTTCCTCGAAAGAAAGCCTCGCAGTTGAAGAAAAATTCGTCCTGGTCCGGACTCGAACCCGGTTCGAGTTGTCGAGTTGTCGACAAATTCGACTTCGCCCTGCCATCTGCTAGCCGCCTGGTTAGCTCAGATGGTGGAGCGGCTGCCCCGGAAAGGCGGTGGTCCCGGGTTCGAGTCCCGGACCAGGACGAATTTTTCTTCAACTGCGAGGCTTTCTTTCGAGGAAACCGGTTGGGTTTCTATTGTAGCAAATTGATACATTTGGGTGGATGTCTCAGTTTCCCTTTAATGTCTGGGCATTTCCTTCCGCCGCGACGAACGCGTCAGTACCGAGCGACGACCGCGGGAAGCTTCATGTAAGACGCACCACTAACGTGGAACGCCGACTGGGATAGTGTTTCAGACTGACCACGCGCAAAGATCGCCGAAAGGGGTTAAACAAACGCTGCAAGGGACCGACACCCCTGGAAACACTGCGACAGCTGTGGGCCGACCTTGGCCGCGGGTGGGTGTTATGACGTCAAATTTCATCTTCTGCCGGCGGCCGCTTGGAGGCAAGGTGCAACAGAAATTCGCAAAAAAAAAAGATGTTTCTCGTTCTTTTTTTCAACGCAGCTTGTTGTATTCGTCATTTGCAACAGTTAAACTTTTGTTCCGACGTAAAAAACCACCCGCCAACTTTTGTGTCCGTATCGCTTTAAAGGCGCCTCCAATTATATAGTAAGCCATCCACTTAAACATTTTGCCGCATATCATGTATACCGCGCCTAATTCCGTGCAAAATCCCTGCCCGTCACTGACAACTAACTTGGCCAATCAGACCCATCCTTGTTCCGATGTGAGTGTACAACCAACGGCGTCAAGGAAGCTGCGTATGGCGTGTGTATGAGGACAACAATAAGCCGTCCATGAGACGTCGCGTGAATACTTCCTGTAGCCATCCCTGTTCGCCATTCGCGGCACGCACCTTGAATCGCCGCAGCAGATGGCGCGCGCGTTCGCTCCCTTTCGTTGCAGCCATTTTTTTCCCATGCGGCGAACTGCAGCGGTCAAGTGGCATCACCGGTGAGCGCATCGAAATCGGCGGAGCAAGGCCTCCTGACGTAATGCGCTCCGACATTTTGTACCCCCATCATTTGGTTAGCATAAGCTGCGCATGTGAGCCGCTCAGCGAACGGTGCACGCAGTCAAACACAGAGCACCTAGAATAGAGAGCGGTATAATACACCGAAGCAGCCCACGCGCCACCGTCGTCAGTTGGCCGCGTGTATTGTAGTTGACCGTTTCAGTCGTTTGCGGTCGCTTCCTTCGAGGAAGAACAAAACGAAGGAGAGAGAGAGATATTGGGGGGAGGGTCGCTGATGCATGTAGCGGCTTCGGTTAGCCGAACGCGTTACGTGATCGGCTCGCTCAATGGAGCGGCAAACAATGGAGCTTCGAACCGCAAAGCCCCAAGGGCGTCAATGCGCGTCCTTCCGCTGGCCAGGCCTCATGCGCAAGCGGTTCCCCTCTCGCTCGCAAGTTATACGAGGGAACGGGGAGGGGCGTGACCCGGAGTAGCCGACGAGGAGAGCGCGCGGGCCGCGCGTTTACGATCGGATGGCCGAGCCGACGGGACTTGAGTAAACGCGATTATCCATGCACGGCCGTGTAAGCGATGCGAGAGAGCGGATCGGCGTGTAATGCATGCGCGATTGGATGTGTACTACACGGCGGCACTCTGGCTTCCTTCGGACGGCGTCGCCCGAGTTCGACGCGGGGTTAATGGCGGCCTTTAGAAATGCAGATGGCATCGAATTACGTGCGCATGTGGGCGGGGAGAAAGAACTTCTTCGTTCGGATCCCTCTTGTTGTGCGAGGTTTTGCGTTTGCGTCTTCTTGACTCTTTAATCGAGCGCTGTGTTGTGATGATGCCGGCGGCTGCTGCTGCTGCTGCTGCTGCTGCTGCTGGAGATGCATCCGTGCGGCAAGCGCATACAGACGGCGTCCGTATACGCAGCCTTGCGCTCTCGAAGGTGGCGGTACATGCGTCGCCGACTTTAGCGGTTCGGTGGGAACCGCGAGGCTCTACACCGCGATGAAGCACAGTCAGTGCATGTTCGCGATTAATTGATTTGCGCTCTACTCCGGTCCGGCTTTAAGGGGTCACCGGAGGTGAGCCTGTGTGAAACGAAGGCCATGCAGAGGAAACCGAAAAGAAAGAGCATGCCCGTACAGGCGAAATGGCGACCGCGAATCAAGAACAAAACGAGCGTAGCCCCCCCCTCCCCATTCCTTTTTATCGGGGCGTCATCGCCCAGCTAATGTGCGCTGGCTTCTATCGCGGCATAAATCAGTTGCTGTCACACGCTTATGCCCCCCTGGGCAGCAGTGCTTCGTATGCGCATGCGTTGTCTTGTTTCTCACAGTGTTCTCATACTGTAGTGCATGCATCTTTGGCGAGCGCCACTTCATTTTCTGTAGCCCGTGTTCTCGAGGTGGACTCAAATCGATCTTTTCGACTGTCTTCCCAGTTCGCGCTGCCTTCGATCCAACGCCCTCCCATCTCCCCCTTCATTCGCCTCTCCCTGCTTTTCTCCGTCTGTATACGCTGAGAGAGGTGTTCGTCGAAGGAGCTGAGAGATTCGTCGGCGCAGTTTGTGTACCCGGCTCGGGTGAAATGGAGTTCTCCCAGACAAATGAGTACAAAATGAAAAACTGCATGGTGACCGCAAAATGAGGCTGAACGAAAGCGTTTCGCAAAAGGAGAAGAAAAATGTATCTGGTTGTTTGAAGGAACACGCATTCCCGAACAAGAATGGCGATGCAACAGGCATACTTGGAAATCCGGTGTAGACTACGTGGGACATTAGTCCCAGTCTACGTCGCCTGCTGACACGGCTGACGCCTCCTGTAAAAACCCAACTAAAAACGCGTTCGCTTTGCTTTCTTTCTTTCTATCTTTCTATCGTTTTCTCGTTCTTTTTTCTTGATTCCGAAACCGGTGGTAACGATCGCTCAGAGATCATGTGCGTGCAGTTATGCACGTTTATGTAGGTGGCGGCGCTGTAAATGTACCGCTTAGCACGAAGCAAAAAGGAGAAGGATGCGAAAATGCTTATAATGCGTTGATTGAACCGGCAATGTACAACGCTTCGCTGGGAAATTTCCATGCACGGGCGAGGCACAAGTAACCCGCGGCCTTCGCTCAGCGTACGATGGACGGCGCATATCGATGAAATGAAGTTGTCCAGGAGGGCGACCCGTACCGGTTCTGACAAGGTATCGCCAATTCAACGGGTTCGCTCTTCGCGCGTTTGCTTTAGGCTGAATTGTAGGTGCTGCCCTCTCGCGAAGTGCAGAAGGACCTCAGTGAAGGCGTTCATGCGGGGCTGAAGGGAAGTTAAACTATAGGGACAGATAGAGCCTTGGCTTCAGGCATTTTTAATAATTAATACCGAACGATAAAGAGCGGTAAACAATTTAAAAAAAATTAGAGCACTTCCACTATGCAAAGTTAGAAGACCGACGAAGCTGTATTTGTTGATACCTATATTGAGTCATATATGGTTAATTGCTATGTTGATTGAATAAAGACACATACACATAACTTCGTTGTTGTCATCGCCTTTTATTTTCTCTTTACTTTGTCATTATGGTAACCATAGCTTTGCGGTCACTGTGATGTACTGCAATTGGTTGCCGATGCTTTCGCGCGCACTCCCGCTTCTGTTCGCGAAGGCGATCTTCGTGGGCGGGCTGTTGTTCTTCATCGGCCACAGAGCGGCTATCCGACGTTACGGATCCTTCGGACGACACGCGTTCCGCTATAGCGGATTGCCATCACCTTCGCGCCCATTCACGCTGTTACTCACGAGGGCGCTCCTTCCGTGCACGTTCTTCTTCTTCAGTACGGACTGCGCGCGTCCTGGCCATAGCAAGACCGAAGTACAACTGCTGATAACGTCGCTAGAGCTACGTCGACGTCACAAGAAAACGAGGCGCAGACATTGGTGGGTACGCAATGACGTTTTATCATTCCGCCATCCACTCTGGAGGCACGGAGCACCGCCGGCGCTTAGCAGCCTACTGTGGAATACATTTTGTCGACGCGACGATTTTATACACACCATGTCGACGCACGCACTTTTGGTCAGAACCTAGCCATACACAGCTTCGACACGCGTGTTAATCTTCTTTCGCTGAGTCATTGTCATTTTGCTGATTCATGCTCATGACTATGACTTATACTAGCATCTTGTAGTGTTTCCTTCACTTAGTACCCACGTCCGAACCCATTTTAGTCGCTTTTGAGTGTGAATATTTAATATACCTTCTGAAGAACGACCCGAATTGGCTCCGAAACGTCGGGCTAATAAATTCGCGTATTTGGTTGGAGTCAATCTCTAAGTATTAATGAATTTGCTTTTAATAGAGTCAAGCCAGCTGTGGCTCCCCAAAATTTGCAGAATTTGTTTCAAGCATGCAGATGATACCAAGCCGATGATACCGTATTCTATCACATTGTTTTCGTTTTCGCGCTTTGTCAGTGACTCTAGCGGCACTCCTCCTGTGGGAATCGAATATCATGCGAAGCACTGTGCGGGGAGCCTAGCAAGTTAACGAAACGACCATGAGAGCACCAAGACATAAGCGGCTCTTTCATGACCTACATGACACGCATGTCACGACATTCATGTCATGAGTGCTCAAGGAGTCCCTTTAGTTACACCTAAGAGACTTTTGGGCGAAAACCTTAGTCATACTCGTGACTATGACTTCTACCAACATCCTATAATGTTTCCTTCCCTTAGTACCCACGTCCGATCGAACCCATTTCAGTGTTTTTCAGTGTTAATGATCTTTTCGCTGGGTCATTTAGTTTTTTTCTGAGTCATGCTCATGACTATGACTTAGTGTTTCCTTCACTTGTACCAATGTCCGAACCCATTCCAGTGTTTTTTTAGTGTTAATCTTTTTTCGCTGAGTCATTGTCATTTTTGCGGAGTCATGCTCATGACTTACTTCTACAGGCATCCTGTAGTGTTTCGTTCACTTAGTACCCACGTCCAAACCCATTTGAGTGGTTTTTGAGTGTTAAACTTTTTCGCTGGGTCATTGTCATGACCGACATGACACGCATGCGATCACAATTTTTTTCATGACCTATCACTTATCTTCGACATACACTCCTGTCATAATAGGCCAATTGTTCTTCTTAACAAGTTAACGAAACGACCATGAGAGCAATAAGTCGTAGGCGGCTAGATAGATAGATGTGGTCAAAGTAGCAAATATTCGCCAAGAAATGCTTCACATTTAAAAGAAAAAAGAAAGCGCAGATACGCCCGTAGGACATCTTATTTCTCGAACCCTTTTAGCATGATCATTTCTGTGTGATATAAAGTACGGGAACATCACGTAGCTTCATCAGAAACGAAATGTAAACATTGACTGCATGCCTTCATAGATGAATCATACCACAACTCTGGTCGTTCAACTACGCAGCGACGTGCGTCATTGTGCCGTTATTGTCATCATTGTCACATTGCCGCCGTCTGTGTCATCGTAAGGCTGTCGGCATGTTTGTCGTGAGGACGCCCGTTGCATGCTGTCCGGGGAATGGACACAGGACTGCAGGAGCTCGTCACAACGTTGAATGTGTTCCGAGGGGCAGTGGCGTAGCCACTGCCCCTCAACCCCCCCCCCCCCCCGAAATTTTTTGCACCCCCCCCCCCCCCCCCCCCCACTAACCCACCCTTTGCTCTCGTCGCTTCGCGCTGACATATTTCAAGAAACCGGTGCTACTTTCACACTTTCATTCCTGGCCGCTTCCGTTTGGGTTGGTAATTTACAGCGAATCATGTCTGCATATGGAAAAAAAACTGTCACGGTGTTTGTCAAGGCCTTGACACTCTATGGGGTTTTGGGAGCGAATGTGGCGGCCGCATTCTGAAACAACAAATGCGCAACAAATGAAGCAACAAATGCGGCAGCCGCATTTTAGATGAAGGCGAAAATGCTCGAGGCCCGTTTACTTAGATTTAGGTGCACGTTAAGGTCCCCAGGTGGTCGAAATTTCCGGTATAGATTTCCGCCGCTTCCCTTCAGGTGCCGGTTAGGCCGCGTTCGCGTAGGAACTTGGTCTCGAAGCTGGCGGAAGCGGCAAAATCTTGCAAAAATCCGCCCGCCTAGACGGCAAAACAGGCAGAAAAACAGGTGGCGAGCCAAATTGGTCTCGGACCGATTTTTTCGCCATGGCGAAGCGGAAACGTGGCGGAAAGTCGTTCTGCTCGACCGGAAGCTACACTAGCATGTAAACTTCCGGTCGTAACATTGAACATGACACCAAAAGTGTAGGCTGCAATGCTGATCGACGCGATCAAGAACCACCCCTTGCTCTACGACAAGAGAAGTACTAAAACGTACTGTCAGCAATACTCGCGATAGTATTCAACTTCGCGCGACCGGAGGCGCGGCAACGAAGCCAACGGAGTCGCGTGACCCAACTTCTCGCGCTTTTGCAAAGCCAGGCGAACCCACCACCGCCGTTTCCGAGGTTTTCTTGTCTTCCGTTTATTCATTGTCCATTTCTAGAAAACAAGTAGGTAGAAGTATAAAAGCCATTTCTTCTTCCACTTCCATGACAGACAATAGTTAGGCAGATTCCTCGTTGGCGCTCCATAATTCTCCTCGCACGTGCACGGTATGTTGCAGAAGTCGCGGGGTGCTTTTCTCGTCGCGACGATAGATTGGGAGCGTAGGTCTCATGTAGGACGCGCAGGCTTCGGCGAGCCTCAACACAAAGGGCCAGCCCGGGTTTTAGCTTTGGTGTGCCCGTTGCCACTTTCGTGTCCTGGAGGCGCCGAAAATAATACGAAATGATGAAATGTTATTACAACTTGTAAATAAAAGCTATTAAAGAAATATAATCACGCCTAGGCAGCAACCTGTGACACAGCGCTACCGCGCCCGTGTGAGGAGAATTACAGAACGCCAACGAGGAATTTACCGAATGTCGTAGATGACACGCGGAATTGCGCAAGATGATCACTTTTGATGACGGGTGGGTCAGTGAATGAACATACCGCTCCAAATAATGCGATAATGAGCGCCACCACGCCGACAAACGTACGCAGACTAGATGGATGTGGACGAAAGCGGCAGCGGCGGCCGCGGTGGTAGCAAAACAAATGTGAACTTGGACTTGCGCGGAAAAGATTTTCCGGCCGCTTTGGCCTTTCCGGCCGCTTTGGCCTCTCCACCCCCGCTTGCCGCTTCCCAAGTGTGAACGTAGCCATAGTCTGCAGCGCAAAACGTCTCTCGTTTGCGATTGCGCCCCTACGGAAGGCTGGTAGTTACTGTTGTGTTGCTGAATCTCAAACCAGCAATTACGAAAGGCTGGTAGTTGCTGTTGTGTTGTGGAATCCCAAACCAGCAATGTACACACCAAAGGGTTGATTTATTTATTTATTTATTTATTTATTGCAATACCCTCAGGGCCTAGGTGGCATTACAGAGGGGGTGGGTACATTCTTATTAGACAAGCGCAATAATGAGAACAACAACAAAGCTGAGTATGAAAAAAACCAAAACAAAACAAGAAAAAGAACAATGATTAAAAGAGCAGTTTAACAGGTCAATACCAAAGGCCTTGAACGGCAATTGCGTTAGCAACGTTATTATACATGTAAAATACAAAACTTATTGAAAGAACAAGTAGCTGCGCAGGTTATTCTGTGAAGTGGTCAACAACTGCGGCCTTGAATGACTGTACATCTTCAATGCTGGCGATGGCACTGGGAAGGTGGTTCCAGTCAGAGCTAGTCTTTGGTATAAATGAATCATGAAACAGGTTAGTATGGCAAAAAGGAATGGCGACTTTATGCTGGTGATCAATACGCGCTGACAAATACGATGGCTTTGATAAAAGTTCGCGTTTCAGGGACTGGTTCAAGAAAACAATTTTATGAAAGAGACAAAGACGTGAAATTTTTCTCCTTAAGAGCAGGTTCGGAAGGCCAAGATTAGATTTCATCAGCGAAACACTGGAAGTACGGGAGTAGTTTGATACGATAAAGCGAGCTGCGCGATTCTGAACAGACTCTATTGCATCTACAAGGTTACGTAAGCCTGGATCCCAGATAGCAGACGCATACTCGAGTTTAGGTCTTATTAGCGTTTGATATAGTAATAATTTTAAATGGCGTGGTGCTTCAGCAAAATTGTGGCGTAGGTATCCTAGAGCACGGTTAGCATTGTTAATGATGTAATTAACGTGAGTATGCCATGAGAGGTCATCCGTTATGTGCACACCAAGATACTTATAGGTGGTTACGTGCTCTAATAATGTGCCTTCGATTTCATAAGCTATGAATTCAGATGGGTTAGAACGGTGGGAGAATGTCATGCTCTTGCATTTATTAGTGTTGAGAGTCATAAACCATTGGTTACACCAGTTAGAAATATTATCTAGGTCAGACTGGAGGGCAGAGTGGTCAGATTCATTAGTTATTTCACGGTAAACAACACAGTCGTCAGCAAATAACCTTATATTAGAAGTAACTGTGCCAGGAAGGTCGTTTATATATATTAGGAAAAGCAGCGGGCCCAAAACGGACCCTTGTGGAACGCCAGATGTTACTTCGCAAGAATTTGAGTCACAGTCGTTAGTGGTTACGTACTGTAAGCGATTAGTCAAAAAGCACTCAATCCATTTTAAGATGTCGGGGTCTATATTTAGAATGCTCATTTTGTAAAGAAGTAATTGGTGGTTTACCTTGTCAAACGCTTTGGCAAAGTAAAAAAAAACGCAGTCAATAACTGACCCTTTGTCTAAAACGGATGCTATGTAATTGGTAAACGATAAAAGCTGAGTGTCACAGGAATAGTACATACGAAAGCCGTGCTGAGATTCGCTGAAAAAAGAGTTACATTCCAAAAATGACACAAGATGAGAATAAATGACATGTTCCAGAAGCTTACAGGGAATGCTCGTTAAAGAAATAGGTCTGTAATTGTGAGGTGACTGAGGGTTACCGGATTTAAAAACAGGAACCACCTTTCCCACTTTCCAATCGTCTGGAATTTCACAGCACTGTAGAGATTGTGTGAAAAGGTGCGACACAAAGATAGCGGAATACACTTCAGTATTTTTGAGAATCTTTGAGTTAATGTTATCAATACCACAACTAGATGACAATTTCAATCCGCGAATTAACTTGGCAACGCCTGAAAAATCAATTATAACATAATCCATGGGGAAAAAATCGCAAGCGTGAAGGGGTGGTGGTACAACAGTAGAACTCTCTGAAAATGATTTAGCAAACACTTCATTTAATACATTGCAACAGTCTTCTCTGCGTATAGCTTCATCATCGAAATTTGTAAGAGATATCGCGTTCTCTTTTCTGGGCTTAACGCTATTCCAAAATCTTGATGGGTTGGTGGTCAAGAGGGACGGGAGTGTATCATTAAAGAAAACGTGTCTGGCCTCTCTGATGGCGGCCCGATAAGTTTTAAGGCTATCACTATAGATGCGCCAACGTGTGGGGTTGTTGGCACGTTTTGGTAGGCGAAATTGTCTTTTTTTCTTGTTTAGCAGCCTTTTTAATGTTGTGTTAAACCAAGGCGAGCGCTTTCTTTCAGAAATTATACGTGTTGGCACATATTTATTAATCAGTGATACCAATTTGTTTTTGAAAAGCTTCCAGTTATGTTCAACAGTACGATCGAAGAAACCAGGCATACAATCCTCTAAAAATAATTCAAGTTCTCTATTAATTGAAGTATAATCTGGTTTCGTGTAATCGCGTATTGTTTTAGGGGCACTTATTCTGTGTGTGACAGGGGCTCTTATCAAAAAATGAATGAAAGAGTGGTCGCTCAAACCGGGGAACAGACTGAGTGACTCTATAATATCTGGGACAGTCGTAAGCACTAGATCCAGTGTGTTAGCTGATGTGGGACCAATTCTAGTTGGTTGGGAAACGAGTTGCTTGAGGTTAAAATCTAGGCATAGAGTTATGAAGGCTGCGCTTTCGGGTGACGATTCTGTAACAACGGGACGAGAGATGGACCAATTAATTTTAGGGAAATTGAAATCACCTAAGAGTAATAAGGAGGCGCGGGGAAAACGTAGTGCTAGGTTGTTTAGTACGTCGTGCAATTGTTCACAAAAGCCTGAACTTGCACTTGGGGGGCGGTAACATGCACAGAGTAGCATATTTTGATGATTCACTCGGATACTAACACAAACGAGCTCCAATGGGGTATTGAGTACAACCAAGCTGGAAACAAGATTGTCTGCGACAGCGATGAGTGCCCCGCCACCAGATCTGGCATTTCGATTATAACGATAAATGGCGTATCTTTTGTCACAGTTAAACAATACGTCATCCCCGATTTCGGCGGAGAGCCAGGTTTCCGTAAGTACAACGACATCCGCCAAGCATGTGTCAACAACAGAAGATAAAGCGTCACGTTTGCTTAGCATACTCCTAATGTTAGTAACCAATGCCAGCAGTGAAATTCCACCGACTCGGAACAGAATGCACGAAACAGACAGCCGACAAGCATGGATTACATGTGCGCAGTACAGCGTAAGTAAACTCTTGTTGCAGGTGCTGACAGTTCTCGTCGGAGTTCACGCGTCCTGAGAAATTGATTATGTGCACTATGCACTGAACAAGACCGGAGTTCATTCCTGCATCACTAGTACACCAATCAGTCGAGATTCTGTGAGGTACAAGGCCGCTTCCTGTTTGCACCGGCCTAAGTGAAGCAGAAATGACTCGCACGCACTACTTAAAATGCGTACACATGCCATAACTATGCAGTGCGGTGAAATATTCTGTACAATTCTGAATCTGTTGACGTAAAGGCAAATGACGGCTGCACGCTCGCACACAGCGGAAGACACAGCGGCCCATGCACTTGCCGCAGGAAATGCAAGGCGACGAAAGCTTCGTAAAAAAAAAAAAGCATTACTCGTTTTTGCGCGTATTTCAGTTTTCTAGCGCAAAGACGCAGCGAACAAGCTACTGCTATGGGAGTAGGTATATAGCCTGCATGGTCACACGTGCATTTTCACGTGTATAGCCGTCCTTGACTTGTGAAACGCACTTCGCCCCGACGAGGACGACGCCATCTAGCCTTAACGGAGATTAACAATTAATGATGTCTTCTCCGATCGGGCGGGTTTTCTCAATGATGCATTTTCGAAGACTGGTCTATTCAGTGGCGCGATGAGAGACGGTTGCTCCAAACGCCCACTGTACCTGTCGTACTTACTGTATTTTACTGAGCTTACATTACTTTTTACTTAATTTCTTCACAAGCACACACTAGAGCACTGCACGGGCCGATTTTTTCAGCCCGGGCCCGGCCCGGGCCCGTTATTACGTTGGGTGGCCCGCCCGAGCCCGATCAAAACTTTTATGGCGAGACCCGAGCCCGGCCCGGGCCCGGAAATAATCTACGTTACCCGCCCGGCCCGGCCCGCCACCCCTTTACCTTAGGCCCGAGCCCGGCCCGAGCCCGGCCCGAGCCCGACTCTAAACCGGCCCGAACCCGGCCCGAGACCGAAAAATAATGTTTTTCAGAGTTGAGTCGCCCGAGAATAACTCACTGCACGTTACATGCACACCACCAGAAAGCCCGAGCCCGGCCCGGGATCGGGTCAAAAATCACACGCCGTGCCCGAGCCCAGCCCGAGCCCGTGAAAAAACAGTTCTACCCGGCCCAGCCCGGCCCACGGGCCCGGGCTTTCGGGTAAGCCCGAGCCCGTGCAGTGCTCTAGCACACACACACGCGAGGGGGGAGGGGGGTCCCATGTCTTTGATATACATACATAGAGGGTGCTTAAACTACCGATATTTATTATCGATCACGTCACGTAGAGGAAAGCAGACGCTTGCCCCCCCCCCTTAATACTTCAGAAATGTGGGCGACAAGCTTATCTGGCAGCTACATCCGAGGCCACAGAGACTACTTGGCCCCTGCAAGGATAATAAAGTAAAACACTAGAAGCAAATGCGAAAGAACGGAATTGAGACATTAAGGAAGAGAAATCTGCATACATAGCGCTTCAAGTGAAATCGCATGCGTCAGCCTTGTTGCACTGGTTAAGCGTACATGTTAGCCTTAATACTTTACATAGGTGATAATGCTGCGATAACGCAATGAGGAAAAACGCTAAATGAAACGGAAGTGCAAATTGCTCCGCTTTTTCAGTTCCCATTTCTTAAAGTAGGTGCTAGAGGCTGGACAGCTTCTAGCAAATGGTTGCGCTTGGGGTAGTGGTAGACGTCGATAATGAAATTACAACACGCCACGTCAGTTTATTAATACCATATTAGTGGAAATTAGTAAGCTACCGTGTTGGCACTTATTGTACAAAGTCTGATAAATTAGTAAGCTACCGTGTTGGCACTTATTGTACAAAGTCTGATGTCCGCTGCTGTTATGAATCTACATTGGAACAATTAGGTTTTATTCACTTCCCTACGTTTAACAATCAGGAACAGTCGCCACAGAAACGGCGACAACTAAACACGCACGTATCACTTGGCAGGGATCGACTCCTCAGCTACCATGACCTCAGCCTGTTTTACAGAAATTCCCGCCTAAGGTAACCCCCACCGCATAAATCTCTTCCCAGAAGTCACCAGGCATTGTGGCGCAGACTTCAAGCGGCCACAGTCACGACCCCTTTCCTTCTCTCTATTATAACACACGGTGACATTTCTGCTCACTGCCACTTGCGTCCGAGCCCCAGAGCCGACTTTGACCACATCTTCATAAACTACCTGAACAAGCCCAAGCCCCCGTGGCAAGGGTCAGAACACCAGCAGCGATGGTAGGCGCTCTGCGCAGCTCGCAACAGGAGCTACAACTTCGGACAGTGGGCTGGGCCAGAGGGGTCGCCGAAGCCCAAGTGTGCCCGGTCATCTAGAGCGGCCTGAGGGCCCATTGTCATCCTGCTACCTTTTCTTCCCTCCGCCCCCCCCCCCCCCACCCCTCACACTGTTCCCTCAAGAATCGATAAGTTTACCTACCTACCTACGACGGCGTGCATTCAGACGACTGAAGCGCTGGTCCAACACGCGTAGAATGACACTTCCCGTGACCTCCATAACAGAGACGCAGAAACGCATCTAGCATGCGCACGCTCAAACTGTTCACAGGTAAGTTGCCCACTAACGCAAGTATAGGCATGCTTGGAAGACCAGTCAAGAGAGTGCTAAAGAAGGCTGCAGTGTTCCTTTTTCTTCGTCTTCTTCTTTTCACACGGACCGCAGTGGACTTGTGTTCTACCTTGCGAACTTGGATTGGGAACTAATATTTACTGCGTCACGCAACTCGCGAACCATACTCGCGCGAACTCGTTCTCCTTTAGTGCATTTGTACTGCTAAATGGCTCTGTTCTTCTCAGAGTGTTCCTCTCCTTATTGCACGTCGGAGCAGACCTGTAGCCGGCACCTCCATGCGATGAGCCAACACCTCCTTACATACGTTTAATGAAAACAAAAAAGAAAGAAACAAACGGAGAAAGACAACGACAACAACGCTGTAGTGTCTGAGCAACGTGGAAAGTGACACCCGCCGTGCGCTAGACAAGTTCTTGGGGTCGGGCGCTTGCTGCGCGGGGTCTGCACGGAGAGACGGCGACCTGTTGATGCACTGTGTATACGTTTGTTCGAGACTCTCTGACACGCCACTACTCGAAACGCGATGCGCCCCCACTGGCTCGTCGCTGCCCGCGCGTGGTGGCACCCTTGCACGGCTTGCAACCTTTGTTTCATCGGCCGCTTCTTCCGGCGGTTGGTCTGATTGATTGAGAGAAGCCGCTCGTCCGCGCTATCACCCTTGGCGCACCGCGGTATCACCTCGAACCTTTCGCGTCCTCAATAGCCGTCGCTGCATTTGCGTTCTTTATTTTTGTGCCGAAATGTATGTTGTGAACTCTCGGCTTGCTGGCTTGCTTAGATGGTGGCCTTGCGATCGGATCTTCAGATTAATTAAAGGGACGCACTTCTGATTAGACTATCAGGTATTGATTCAAAACTCTAGTTTAGGTAATTCCGCAATAACAGGATGATTATTCGATGAGAAAGTGAAAGTCAAAGCTCCAGTTAAATGAAAAAAAATCGCGCAACAATTCCTCCACCGGTACGTCAGTGTGACGTGATGGATCTCGAGGTAGTCCTTTTTTTCATATTTAAGCGGTTCTGGCTTAGTAAAAGGTCTCTTACTTTGCTGTTCACTTTGCTATGCCGAGTCTTTGGTTCTTTAAAATACAATGCTGTCGGCATTGACCGATAAAAATTACGTAGGCCCGAGCAGACATCGCCAAAATTCATGACGTCACGGGGCGAGCTGGTGTGGAAACTTCAACGAGGCATCGCCACGCGTCTTTATTGCGTCTGTTCTAGGGTAAAACTTTTTCCTCGCGGTAAGAGTGGCTGTTTCAGTATGTTGAAGAAGGATAATTTACTGATACCAAAAAAAATGTTTTGTTTACTATCCTAATTCAAAGGGACCGTATACAGAAACGTTAGGTTCACTGTGTACTTGGGACGCCGGAGACGTCAGTGTTACGGTGAGTGAAGCCTTCGTGAGCCAAAAAGAGGAACGCTGAGAACGAAAGGTTGTGGGAGGCGAGGTCAATTTTAATTTCTCGCACCATCCCGCCCCGCGGCGTTATGGAGTTTAACAGCAAGCGCTCAGGGCGCGTTTATCTATCGATAGTTCTGTATATATCGATGAAACAGACATTACGTTGCAATCGTAACGTAACCAAGGGTTGAAGCCGTCAAGTTTTGGCAACTCATATTTACTAAGCGAATTGCCCAAACTACGCGAAGGCACATTCGAGTCGCTGACGTCACAATGCGGTGCCGGTGCTGCGATTTGGGCGCAAAATTCACCGCAGATAATTTGAGCCTTCATTTGCTTCGCGACACTGTACAGTCTATAACTTCATCATAAAAGTTCTAATTTCCTGAAATTTATGTCCATAAAGTGAAGTTGCATTTTAAGGAATGCGGCATATGCTAGAATTAAGTATACCGTTCTCTGAGATAATTGATAATATTTTATATGTTACATATTACTTTAGCAGTGCAACATTTAGCATACGTATAGATCATGGCGGAAGTTAAATGTTACTATAAATGTTTATTGTCACCTCTGCATGTGCAGCGGCTTACGAGGCTTATATAAGAATTGCAACTCTTCAGTAACTAATAGAGTAACCGGTGTTTTCCCGCTAAATAAGTGAGATTCGGGTTCTGAAAACCCACTAATTTAGCGCTGAAGCATCTTTAGTTTACAATTAACGTTAAGTAGCTCCCGGCTGCTAAATGTAAACGAGGCCCAAATAAGCAAAAAGCTCTTATGCTAAAGCTTAGTTAAAGAGAAAATTCCAGCCCACCCTGATGCTGGACGTATTATAAGCAAAGGCGACCAGCCGATGGCAAGGCGCAAAGAGTCATCCCATTAGACAGTTTTAGTTTCATGTACGTAGAGATGAGAACGACGACGAAGTGTGTCTTTCATAGAACGCTTGCACCCTTGTCTCAGTTTTGTTTCTCTGAAAAATCTTGGAGCTGCCGCTCCCTTGTTGCGGCAATGGATGAAGAAGCCCTCGAGGACCTTCCTGGCGCCCAACCATCACGTCGGGTCGCGTCCAGGAAACGTGGAAACGCGTCAAGTGACACGGACAGCGAGGCAACCGAGTTGTACTCGTACTCGGACAGCGTCGACTCGTCGGACGACGATTTCACGCTTGTCATGAGCCGAACCACAAAAAGAAGACTGCTACGGAGGTCATCATCGGCAAGTGTCTCCACCGTGAAGACAACACCACAGCGCTGGCCGTACACTATGCTCTTCATGCCCGTGGACCCTGTATCCAATCTGCGACTCCTAAACAGGCAAGTCCTTTCTGCGTTTCTTGAGGGAATCGCACCAAATGAGATCAAAGACGTGAGAATAAACGCGCGGAAGAATGTACTCGCAGTAGACGTTCTACACCGCAGTGCGCTGCAAAGCCTGCGGCACGTAACGGAGATCGACAAAGTGAAAGTGCGATCCATGATTCCTACAGGCTGCAATAGTACTGTCGGCGTCATTTATGATGTCGATATTTCTATACCAACGGACGACTTGCCTATATTAATAAAGCCAACCAGAAGGCACTCTTATCACGCACATCGCAAGACTTGGCAACACACGTTGCCTGAAGCTTGAGTTTGAGGGAGACAGCCTTCCCTCAAACGTCAAAGTTGGCCACGTCCGCCATCCAGTCCGGCCCTACGTACCGAAGCCCCTGCAATGCTACAAATGCTGCAAGATGGGACACGTAAAAGGTGTCTGTAGGAACAATCTCGTGTGCCCACGGTGCGCTGAATCTCATTCGGAAGAAGCCTGCCGCGCAACTGTGTTAAAGTGCCCTAACTGCCATGGTAGCCATGAGGCCTCATCCAAGGATTGCCCGCGGGTGAGGAACGAGCGAGCGGTACTCAAACGTATGGTACGGGACCATTCTACACACAGAGAGGCTGCCGCTACTCTCAGGCGGCGACGACGACATCGCCACCAAAGAGCATCACGAAGAGTTGCATCTACCGATAGAGATACGCCATCTTCCAGCAAAGCGGCTATCATACCAACGCCGACTTCCACAAAGACGGACACTGCGACAACGAAGAAAGGGGCAACACTCGGTCCTCCTGAAGAGTGGCCTGCACTTCCACGAGCACAACCTGCCTCGAAGTCACATCAAATCGCGCCGCCCTCGATGACCTCACAAACCACTGATGCGACAACTGAGGATCGCCAAGTCATAGCGATGTTGAAGTCACTTATGGACGCCATGCGCATTCTACTGAGCAGCATGAAAACGCCGTCAGCGCAGAGCGCACTGCAGGTGCTGGACACCTTGAGTCCGGTACTTGCGGCTCTAGGGTAAAACCACAGCCCGAGAGATGGCGTCGTTTCAAGAGGAGGTCAAGAATGCATCTGTCTTTCAGTGGAACGCAAGAGGGCTTAAGTCACGCATGGCCGACTTTAGACAGTTTGTCTTTACGCACCAATTCCCCATCATCGTGATATGCGAGCCAAACTTGTCAGCTGCCATCAGACTGTCCGGGTATGAGTGCTTTATGTCCTCTACACACGGAGAGTGCAGCAAGATTGTTGTGTTTATACGCCGTGACTTGAATTATGTGCATCACCCAGTGCCTGCTGACGAAGTGAATCAATATGTTTGCTTGACAGTGAAGAAGAAAAAGCTCACGTTTACAATTCTTGGTGCCTACTTATCTCCAACAAGTCGCCTGGATTGTGAGCGCTTACAGGAAATTTTGACATCGACTCCACAACCGTGGGTGATCACTGGCGACTTTAATGCCCACCATTACCTATGGGGAAGCTCCAAAGTGAACTCTAGAGGCAGAACATTGGTGTCCTTTGCCTCTGAACGCGAACTTTGCCTGTCAAATGATGGAAGCCCCACTTATCTGCGTGGATTAGTGTATAGTAGCAGCTTGGACCTTACCTTCGTTTCACGTTCGTTTTCGAGAAGATTGCACTGGTTTTCGGATTTAGAAACACGAGGTAGTGACCACATCCCAACTTATTTGAAGATTGAAGGTCTGACTGGCTCCAGTTCCCCCAGAGCCGTCCAGTTCACCGATTGGCCTAAATACAAAATAATCATGGAAGACTGCTGTCGTGACGGTACCTCCTGCAACCTAGAGGGCGCGATAAAGGATGCCATACAAACAACCACGCATTCGCCTTTAAAGAGTTCTGCCCGCACCAATTTCGACATCGAACTCGAGAAACTTCGAGCAATTCGCCGTCGTGCGGAACGAAGATATAGACGCACGAAGTCCACTCATGACTTGAGATTGGCTAGACGAACACAAAAGAAAATACAGCGTCATATGAACAAGCTGGCTTCCCGACAATGGGTATCCTTTTGCGAGTCCCTGGATCCGCGAAAACCTTTATCGCTTATATGGAGGACTGTTCGTGGCCTTCGCACAACCTTTGGTCAGCGCCACCCGTTTAAATCTCTGGCACTACATCTACAATGTAGGGAGATTGACGTCGCTGAATCTTTCTGCACAAAGATTGCTGGCGAGGCAAATTCCGATGGAGCGGGAACGGGGACGCTCGACCACCCACCGTTCTCACGCGATCCTCGCATGGAGTGCCCGTTTTCTATGGAAGAACTAGAAGCTGCGCTGGCTTTGTGCAGGCGTTCTTCAGCGCCAGGACCTGACGGCATTACGTACCGTGCCCTGTGTAACCTAGGAGACCAAGCTCGGAAGGCACTCTTGCTCCTATACAACGACTCCTGGCAGACGGGTACGGTTCCGCAGGAATGGAAGTCAAGTCGCCTCATTCCACTTCTCAAAGCTGGCAAGTCGCCTTTGGACATTTCCTCATACCGTCCTATCACACTTGCAAGTTGCGTTGGAAAAACAATGGAAAGAATGATTTTAACACGTCTGGAATGGTACTTAGAGTACTATGAAATCTACCCAGACGCTATGACCGGATTCAGGCGTGGCCGTTCGTCAACAGACAACGTTGTTGACTTGGTAACATTTGCGCAACACCAGAAGGCCTGTAAACGACTATCCGCTGCTCTGTTTCTAGACGTTAAAGGGGCTTACGATAATGTCACCCATGAAGCCATCCTCGGCGCGTTAGAAGCAGTAGGACTTGGTGGTAAGATATATATGTGGGTGTGCAGCTACTTACAGAGAAGATCATTCTACGTGCACACTGAGAATGGCCCGACATCCGAGCATTACGGTAGCCGAGGAGTGCCTCAAGGCAGAGTGCTTAGCCCAACGCTTTTCAATCTAACCCTCATTCGATTAGTGGACAACCTGCCAAGTACCGTACGACTTTCCATCTATGCGGACGACATCTGCATTTGGGCATCAGGTGTAACACGACTTCAGCTTCGCGCTCGGCTTCAGAAGGCAGCCACAATGACATCTTGCTACCTTCGTCAACAAGGACTTGAAATTTCATGTGGAAAGGTATGGTGGCATTCACCAGGAAGCCAATGTCTGCTTACGGAATATCAATTAACAGACAACTTATACCATACAGCAGAAGTCACAAGTTCCTGGGAATCGTAATTGACAGAGACCTGTCTTGGACTCCGCACGTGAATTACGTGAAAAAGCGGCTGTCTCCTATCTGTCACCTGTTCAGGTTCCTTGCAGGAAAACGTTGGGGAGTATCCGTACACGGTATGTTACAGCTGTACATGGTGTTGTTCGTTGGATTTCTGCGGTACAGCCTGCCTGCAATATCCAACACCTGCAAGACTAACCTCCGTACGATTCAAAGCATTCAAGCCCAAGCCCTTAAGCATGCAAGCACGCCAATGCATTTCTCCGCAAAGTTCGGGAATTAATATCTCGAAACTGGTGTCATCCTAAGAATTAATTCCAAGTGGATCCGCCTTGAGAATTCCACGGCTACAATTTGTAAATTGCAATATGGGCCATCAGGCAATTATGTAAACACTGAATTAGTGGATTTTTTGTAATTAGTCAATTATGCATTTTAATTTTTTGTGCAAGTAATGTCCGCCTCTTCGAGTAGACCAGGTCATTAACTAGAATTGGACTATCTGCCACAGGCAACCTTAAATAAATTTTAAAGCATGCGAAATCGTCAAGTTTATTCATCGGCCTTCGATGGGGGTTGCTTGCCCGTTCGTGCTTGCTCACGAGTGAAGATATACAGCCTTTCATGGGCCCAGATAATGAGTCGGCCTGTCGTCTCTTGTACAATATCTGCGCAAAAAAATCTAAACAAGAACAGCGACTGATATTCTGACTGTTGCGGTAGTGACCTATATGAATAGTGAAGGGTTTGACGAAACATCGTATGGCGAGGAGTAAACATTGTCAGAAAAAACTCACAGTTACGCCCGAAAGGCGAAGCATCGATTGCAATAGCAAATTAGTAGAAGAAGAGTTTTCTCAATGTTAATTTATGTTATAGTTGCTCATGATGCTAACTGAATATACAGGCAAAACTTCCAGACTGACCAGTGCAAGCACGGGGGCTCTTCAAGGTAGCCTATGCTGACAGTGTCTACATCAGTTGGCTCCATTGGCAACGGTAGGATGCTTCTATTCTCGATGTTATTTGATGACTGCACACCGACCTTCGATAGTTAATCAAGGAACTGAAAGTTCGGCACACGCCCGAGTATGCGGAAATGAGTGAATCATAGATAATTTACACGCACCAGCGTTGCCAACTACAAATTAAGAAATGGTGTAGTCGAAACCCCAAGAAATTCTAAAATCCATGATACGAGTACCCAAATTAAGCAAAAAGCCCGCTAAATGCAGACAACAACTATGTTCACAGTCAAAGTGGTTTATTGCGTCTACGTGAAGCACAGTTTAAAAAAAAGTCGCAGTTTAGCCTGAAAGGAAAAGCATCGATTAAGGGAGCGAATTAGTATACTGCTATACGAAGTAAGGATAGTAGTTTCATCGGCCGTATAATCTTGTAAACATCGGCTTACTAACTAAATTAACGAGCATGGTGTCACGAGCGCACAGGTAACCATGAACAAATCTCACTCGATGACCGCAGGAACTCGCTGTTAAAACGCTGGAGTGAAGAAGCTCGCTTCAACGCGAACTAATCGTCGAAAGCACAGCTCATACGAGATCACGAGGACTCGGCGCAATTTGTCCACATCGCAGACCGCTTTCAAGATAGGGCGCCGCAGCGCCGTACGCAGCAGCCGACTGGGAAGACTGCGCCCCCCCCCCCCCCCACGCACCCCCGCCCCTCCCCTCGCGCCGGTGCCTCGCGCTCGGCAGAAGAAAGCCCGCTTCCTCCCCGCTTTTCTCCCTTGCGCGCGCGAGATTGCGCCGCGATCGTCAGTTGACCATCGCAAGCTTTCACTCGCACATACAGCATGCGGCGCGCGGCGCGATATTATCATGCTTCGACGTAATACGGAACCTCACGGCGACGGCGACGGAAGAAGCGCGCCTGGAGTGTCAATATTATTGCTCTCCCAGTAAAAACGAGCGGTCGCCAAAAGCCCCAACAATATTGAGAAAAAAAAACAACAACGACGTTTCGGGACGTCAAGCTTTTTAAATATTTTTAAAGTGTATGTTTTTTATGAGATTGATCTATATTAAGCTTAACGTAAACTCGTAGATGGTGTACCTGTTCCGAGAGAGATGTCGCAGTGGAGGGGGAGGACTGCGTTTTAATTTGCACCACCCATGTGAGTAAAACAGAGTGCGCGGGCGTTTGTTGCATCCGGCTGCGTCCGCCGCGGTATGGAATATAATCCGCGACCTTGCTGCCGGACACCGTTTAGCCACAGTGGCGTCGTCACGTAGAGAGTGAGGCGGCGAACAGAACCCATATTAGCGTCGGCGGGCCAAGAGCACGCGAATTCGAAACGTACTTTGTATTATTGTTGTATTTGTTGAGCGATTGCGGAGCGAGATTTCCAGGTGGTAAAATTTGCATGTAACTCAGAGCCTCTGCCATCTGGTGCCCCGAGCAGTGGGCCGCGCCTTCTGTTACGAGAGCCTTGGCCTGACCCACGCATATCGAAACGTTCTGCCCCGACGCATGTGCTGCTTCATTCGATATTCCTAATCTGTCCTCGAATTAAGCGATCACTGGATCTGAAGGTTCTACAGCGTACCCGACGCATTTGCCTAGAAGTAAACATTTTGGGTGCTGAAGTCATTAGCTGTGCAAGGCAATTAACTCTGTATATTTGTTGATGTTTTCTAGCTTCATTCAAACTCAAGTGAATGAACACATTAGAGCACTGCACGGGCTCGGGCTTACCCGAAAGCCTGGGCCCGGCCCGGCCCACGGGCCGGACCGGGTAGAGCAGTTTTTTCACGGGCTCGGGCCGGGCTCGGGCACCGCACGTGCTTTTTGACCGCGGCCCGGGCCGGGCTCGGGTACTTTGATGCGGGCCCGGGCCGAGCTCGGACTTTCTGGAGGTGTGCATGTAACGTGCAGCGAGTTATCCTCGCGCGTCTCGACTCTGAAAAACCTGTTGCCCCGGCGCAGCTGGAAGCTAGCAGCGCTACTCTGGCGTACTTCCCTTTTCTTCTTCCGTCGTATTTTGCGCTGTTTGAACAGAATGTAAAAGTCCAGAAAGACCGATGTCGCCTCAAACCAAAGGATGCCCTTGTATTTCTTACCTAAATCAATGCAATTAATGCTTTCAGCGCAGTGCAAGTGCGTTCGCGACTTGCTGATTCTTCAAAGGTGAATTGGTAAAACGATGACTGGTAAGATAAGATAATTCGTCACGCGGCTGAAATAAGGCATTGCGTCCATCCATGATTGTACGCATGTTCTCAACCGGCAGCCTAGCAGCAGTGCATTACACTTCACCACGGAGGAACGAGAAGCTTTCTTCCTCCATTTACCCCATCCATGCGCTGCACTCACGACCGGTCATGGCAGCGCTTCGGCTATAGTGTATTAGAATATGGTTGAGTGGGACGAGCGGCTGGGGCGGCGCATGCTTTGCAGTGCGGCACCCGACGTGGAAAAATACTGTGGCGGCGCTGCGATAGAAGTGGATTGGGCCGCATCAAGGTCGCGCCGTTGGAAACTGCTGGCGATACTGCTCGGCAGGGTCATTCGTACTACTTCGCGCGCTGGTATTTGCGTTCAGACCGCTCAAATGGTGTTCATAATTGTATATTGTCACGTAGTAGTGACGCTGAAGAAAACAGTCGTAAAACTGTGTACAACGAAACTGGTTGTTTATTGGGCGAACCTGTGCCCACAAAAGCAAGGTACACTCAAAGCACAACGATAACGGCGAACACAGTCGGCGATCGTCGAAAATCTGATCAGCGGCGAAACGCGTCGGCTTTTATACCTGAGTCATCGAAGGTTCTAGATTAATCTCTGATGCCCGCGTGTCTTCCAGAAAGTTCTAGAGAATTCGCGTCAGTCATGCAATCAGATAACATAAGCGTCGGTGAAAACAGGCAATGGAAAGAAGCATCGATAACGTTCTAGAAACTTCCGATACAGGCGCGTCCTGCGCCGAGCGATAACGTTTAACATTTGTTAGCCGGTGGAAAGCGGTCACCGGTGAAAGATAAACATCTATACGTGTCAATACCCTGCCCTTAAAAAGCATCGTCCCGATGCTACAAACAAATGTGAAAGCGAAAACAAAACCACACGTAATAAAGAAAAAAAAATAAAGTAACAAAGTACCTAAGTTCGTCAGCGGGCGTAGAAAGGCTTAAGACGCACCACATGGACGACTTCGGGTCGTGCGCGGCGCCGCTGTGATTGCGAAATGCCGTCTGGCACGACCTCATAGTCCAGTGCGCCAATACGTCGGATGATCTTATATGGTCCGAAATAGCGACGTAAGAGTTTTTCGCTAAGTCCTCGTCGGCGTATCGGAGTCCAGACCCAAACACGGTCTCCGGGCTGGTACTCGACGTAGCGTCGTCGAAGATTGTAGTGTCGGCTGTCGGTCCTCTGCTGGTTCTTGATGCGCAGGCGGGCGAGCTGTCGACCTTCTTCGGCACGCTGCAAATAGGTGGCAACGTCTAGATTTTCCTCATCGGTGACGTCCGGTAGCATGGCGTCAAGCGTCGTTGCCGGGTTCCTTCCGTAGACCAGGTTGAACGGCGCCATGTGCGTCGTTTCTTGCACGGCCGTGTTGTATGCGAAGGTCACGTACGGAAGGATGGCATCCCACGTCTTGTGTTCGACGTCGACGTACATTGCCAGCATGTCGGCGATGGTCTTATTTAGGCGCTCGGTGAGGCCATTCGTCTGCGGGTGGTAGGCGGTGGTCCGGCGATGGCTTGTCTGGCTGTATCGCAGGATGGCTTGAGTTAGTTCTGCCGTAAAGGCCGTGCCTCTGTCGGTGATGAGGACTTCTGGAGCACCGTGACGCAGGAGAATGTTCTCAACGAAGAATCGGGCTACCTCGGCGGCACTGCCTTTGGGCAAGGCTTTTGTTTCGGCGTAGCGGGTGAGGTAGTCCGTAGCTACGACGATCCATTTATTCCCGGACGTCGACGTCGGAAAAGGCCCAAGTAAGTCCATCCCGATCTGCTGGAATGGTCGGCGAGGTGGTTCGATCGGCTGTAGAAGTCCGGCTGGCCTTGTCGGCGGTGTTTTGCGTCGCTGACAGTCTCGGCATGTCCTTACGTAATGGGCGACGTCGGCAGAGAGGCGAGGCCAGTAGTATTTTTCTTGTATCCTCGCGAGCGTGCGGGAAAAACCGAGATGTCCAGCCGTTGGGTCGTCATGGAGAGCTTGCAGAACCTCTGGACGCAACGCTGAGGGCACCACGAGGAGGTAGTTGGCTCGGAGAGGCGAAAAGTTCTTCTTTAGGAGAATATCGTTTTGCAAGAAAAACGACGCCAATCCTCGCCTGAACACCTTCGGCACAGTGATGGTCTTGCCTTCTAGGTAGTCTACAAGGCTCCTTAGTTCCGGGTCGGCTCGCTGTTGTTCAGCGAATTCGTCGGCACTGATGGGTCCCAAGAAAGTGTCGTCATCCTGGTCGTCCTGTGGCGGCGGTTCGACGGGGGCGCGAGACAAGCAGTCGGCGTCAGAATGCTTTCGGCCGGACTTGTAGACGACGGTGATGTCGAATGCTTGAAGTCTCAGACTCCATCGTGCGAGGCGACCTGAAGGATCCTTCAAGTTAGCTAGCCAACACAAGGCGTGGTGGTCGCTTACAACTTTGAAGGGCCTGCCATAGAGGTAGGGGCGAAACTTTGATGTAGCCCAGATGATGGCGAGGCACTCCTTTTCTGTTGTGGAATAATTTGATTCCGCCTTCGATAGCGACCGGCTAGCGTAACTTACAACCCTTTCTATTCCGTCAGTCCTCTGCACAAGCACGGCGCCGAGTCCTACGCTGCTTGCGTCGGTGTGGACTTCGGTATCGGCGTTTTCGTCGAAATGCGCAAGAATGGGCGGCGATTGCAGGCGTCGCTTCAGTTCTTCAAATGCTTCGATTTGCGGCGTCTCCCACTTGAACTCGACGTCGGCCTTCGTGAGGTATGTCAGTGGCTCGGCGATCCGTGAAAAGTCCTTGACGAAGCGCCTGTAATAGGCGCACAGGCCAAGAAATCTACGCACTGCCTTCTTGTCGGCGGGCGGAGGAAAGTCAGTGATGGCCGCCGTTTTCTGTGGGTCAGGGCACACTCCAGACTTGTTGATGACATGGCCCAAAAACAAGAGCTCCTCGTATGCGAAGCGGCACTTTTCTGGCTTCAACGTGAGTCCGGAGGTCTTGATAGCTTGAAGAACTGTTTCAAGGCGCCGGAGGTGTTCCTCGAAGCTTGAGGCAAACACCACGACGTCGTCCAAATAGACGAGGCAAGTCTGCCACTTCAAGCCTGCCAGTACTGTATCCATGACCCGTTGGAAAGTCGCAGGTGCCGAACAAAGACCAAACGGCATGACCTTGAACTCGAACAGTCCGTCTGGTGTTATAAAGGCAGTCTTCTCCCGGTCTCTCTCGTCGACTTCGATTTGCCAGTAGCCGGTTTTGAGGTCCATCGACGAAAAATACTTTGCGTTGTAGAGTCGATCCAAGGCGTCGTCAATCCGTGGGAGAGGGTATACGTCCTTCTTCGTGATCTTGTTGAGGCGACGATAATCGACGCAGAAACGTAGGGTTCCATCCTTCTTCTTCACTAACACCACGGGGGACGCCCACGGACTCTTGGACGGCTGGACGATGTCGTCGCGTAGCATTTCGTCGACTTGTTGCCTTATGGCCTCGCGTTCGCGCGCCGAAACTCGGTACGGGCTCTGACGGAGTGGGCGGACATATTCGTCGGTTATGATGCGGTGCTTGGCGACCGGGGTTTGTCGAACTTTTGACGACGACGAGAAGCAGTCCTTGTATTGCAGGAGCAGAGCTTTTAGCTGTTCTTTCTTATGCCAAGGAAGGTTCTGATTGACGTCGAAAGTTGGTTCAAGTACTACAGTCTTCGTTGCAGGTGCACTAGAATCCGTGAAGGCAAAAGCACTGCCGGCTTGTACTATTTCGTCGATGTAGGCGACCGTTGTGCCTTTGTTAATGTGCTTGTATTCGTCGCTGAAGTTCGTGAGCATCACTCTTGCTTTCCCTTCACGTAGCTTAGCTATGCCTCTAGCGACGCAAATTTCACGATCGAGCAGTAAGTGATGATCGCCCTCGATGACGCCCTCCATATCTGCAGGCACTTCGGCACCGACGAAAATCATTACACTGGAGCGAGGCGGAACGGTGACTTGTTCTTCTAGCACATTCAAGGCATGGTAACTGATGTCTGTATCCGGTGGTATCGCGTTGTCCGTTGAAAGCGTTATTGACTTGGACCTTAAATCGATGACTGCACCATGTTGGTTTAGAAAGTCCATGCCAAGGATGACGTCCCTGGAACAGTGCTGCATGATTACGAAGCTCGCAGGGTAAGTGCGATTGTTAACCGTGACTCGCGCTGTGCAGATTCCAGCCGGCGTTATTAGGTGGCCTCCCGCTGTCCGGATATCAGGTCCTTGCCAGGCCGTCCTCACCTTCTTCAACTTGGCGGCGAACGGGCCACTGAAGACGGAATAGTCAGCTCCAGTGTCGACGAGAGCGGTGACGCTATGACCATCGATTACCACGTCTAAGTCGGTAGACCGTCGTCTGGCGTTGCGGTTAAGTCGTGGCGTCGGATCACGGCTACGTCGGCTTGCTTCACTGCTGCTACGTCGCGTCGGTAGGTCTTCTTTCGGCGGCGAAGTGTTGTCGTCAAGGCTCTTGCTAGGCTGTGTGCTGGTACCTCGTTGTGATGATGCGTGAGTTGTCGTCGTCGGTGGCGGCGGAGGATCTTCGATATTGCGTCGTACAGCAACCGCACCTCCATCGGTTGCTGCCTTTAGTTTCCCGGATAGGGGCTCACGGACCGGCCCCGCGCTGGGCCAGTGTATGGTCGGCGCTGCGGCGACAGGTTACGTCCTGGTGACGGCGAGCGTGAGGGTCGTCGTGGTTGGAACTGGGCTCCGGCGAGGTAGTCAGCGATGTCGCGTGGTCGCTCGCCAAGCTGTGGACGTGGCGCGTTGACGGCGAACCCTCGTAGGCCCATCTCGCGGTATGGGCATCGGCGGTAGACATGGCCGACTTCCCCGCAGTGATAGCAGAGCGGGCGGTGGTCGGGGGCGCGCCAAATGTCCGTCTTCCGCTGGTAGCTGCGCTGGGCGACGGGCGGGCGTGCTGGCGGGCGGCTGGCGGCGGCGGCGGCGGTGGACGACGGAACTGCGGCGTTACGGGGCCCTGGCGCGAGCGCGGAGGGGGGCCGTGACGACGGGCGACGGCGGCGTAGGTCATCGCTTGCGGCTGTAGTTGAGGCGATGCCGGAGCTTCTGGCACTTCCAGAGATCGCTGAACCTCTTCTTTAACTATGTCAGCGATTGAAGTCACCTGAGGCTGCGACCTTGGGAATAATTTCTGTAGTTCTTCCCGTACAACAGCTCTGATCGTCTCGTGCAGGTCGTCGGCGCCTAGAGCTTGAGCTTCGGCGTAGTTTGTCAGCGCACGGCGGTTGTATTGTCTGGCTCGCATTTCAAGCGTCTTCTCGATGGTTGTCGCCTCCGAAACAAATTCTGCCACAGTCTTGGGTGGGTTGCGCATCAATCCAGTGAATAGATGCTCTTTGACGCCCCGTATCAAGAACCTAACTTTCTTTTCTTCAGACATGTCGGGGTCGGCGTGGCGGAAGAGGCGAGTCATCTCCTCCGTGAAGATCGCGATGCTCTCGTTCGGCAATTGAACTCTGGTTTCCAGGAGAACTTCAGCCCTTTCTTTTCGTACGACACTCGTGAAGGTCCTCCCGAAGTTCTCGCGAAATAGGTCCCAAGTCACCAGGGTGGTCTCCCTGTTCTCAAACTATGTCCGAGCAGCGTCATCCAACGAAAAATAGACATGCCGCAGCTTGTCATCGTCGCTCCATTTGTTGAATGTCGCGGTCCTCTCGTACGTTCCAGCCATGTTTCAGGGTCTTCAGCTGATGATCCACGGAAGGTCGGTGGCTCCCGAGGTTGCTGCAGCAGGATGGGGGACGCTGGGGCTGCCATTGAGGTCGTTGACTTGGCCTTGATCGCTGTGGTCTTCTCGGGAAGAAGTCCGTATTCTGGCAAAAGACCTTGCTGCCTACGGCTAGCTCGCTGGTCCTTGGCGATGTTGGTCTCGTCCTCCGGTTTCGGGCTTGGGTCGCGGCTTTGCGGGGGTGTCCGCTGCATGGACACAAAAGCACCTCCACCAGATGTCACGTAGTAGTGACGCTGAAGAAAACAGTCGTAAAACTGTGTACAACGAAACTGGTTGTTTATTGGGCGAACCTGTGCCCACAAAAGCAAGGTACACTCAAAGCACAACGATAACGGCGAACACAGTCGGCGATCGTCGAAAATCTGATCAGCGGCGAAACGCGTCGGCTTTTATACCTGAGTCATCGAAGGTTCTAGATTAATCCCTGATGCCCGCGTGTCTTCCAGAAAGTTCTAGAGAATTCGCGTCAGTCATGCAATCAGATAACATAAGCGTCGGTGAAAACAGGCAATGGAAAGAAGCATCGATAACGTTCTAGAAACTTCCGATACAGGCACGTCCTGCGCCGAGCGATAACGTTTAACATTTGTTAGCCGGTGGAAAGCGGCCACCGGTGAAAGATAAACATCTATACGTGTCAATACGACATGTATTTATGCCTTAAGAATAAATTCCTTTCATTCACTTCTTTATATTATTTTTTAATGCCGCTCGGTAATCTTTTCCGGGCTCGGGCCGGGTTCGGGCTGGTTTCGAGCCGGGCTCGGGCCGGGCTCTGGCCTAAGGCAAAGGGGTGGCGGGCGGGGCCGGCCGGGTAACGTAGAGTATTTTCGGGCTCGGGCCGGGCCCGGTCTCGCCATAAAACTTTTGGTCGGGCTTGGGCGGGCAGCCCAACGTAAAAACGGGCCTGGGCCGGGCCCAGGCTGAAAAAGTCGGCCCGTGCAGTGCTCTAGAACATATCCACCAAAACACGGGTGCAATGTGGAATTTTATTCGAATAACGGTAAGAAACTGTTTATAGTAAGTTCCGTATGTCATAAATTTGCCGACCGCGTGGTCTGAGAAAACACTCAATTTCTGAGAAGTTTGCCACCGTAGCCAGTAAAGCCGTACAACACTATGTCATTGCCATATTCTACTAAATGCTGAAAACCAAGAAACTTGGGCGGCATGCCCAGGCTGCTGAAATATTCAGTTCTTTCTCATTTTTCTGAAATACCGTACTTTGTAAACTTCTGTCACCAACTATATTACTACTTCAAGTTCTTACATTTGTTGTAACGCAATCCGCAATTACTATGCACAAAAGAAAGTTCCTGATATACGTAGATTTGTGATCTTCGAGAAAAATGAACGCAACAACTTTGAAAACTCATCAGACTGCAGCATGATCACGTTGATCTTGCAGCAACATCTCGTATCCTCGTATCTCCTTTAGCTTTCCCATAAAACGATTTAAGAGAAAACTTCAGTTCGAGAGTTCCTGTCTTAATACATGGGAACGGAGAAATCATTTGTCTCGGCAACTGCAGGACCGATATTCATGAAGTTTGCAGCATTTAAAGGAAAATGTTCGAATCTAGTGACAGTATGCAGCAAGTGAATTTTCAAGTTATGCTGGAAATTAAATAAAGAAGATTGAAAATTGCAAAAATTTTTAGACTGATGTATTCATTTTACAACTCCATAACTCAACAATACATCGTGATATCGAAATTCTCTCAACCACACCTTATAAGACATCTAAAGAAACCAAACGCGATTTAATGTGCACCACTCAGAAATAAACCACTAATTCGTGAGCAGAACTTTTGCACAACCCTCTCAAACATATGCAACAATAAATAGTACGTAAGCGGCAAACGGGTATGTCAATCTGGTCCACTTCACATGCTCTAACGTATGCAGTTTGTATCAGGGATATATGTTGTTGGTGCCGTGTTACGGGTTTGTAAGCTTCGTGCTTCTATTTTTATCTAAGCTTACCTGTTTTCAGCAATTTTCAATATTAAAATCCCAAATAAAGATTACGCTTCCTATAGAGTAGCTAGAACTTACCTGCTTCTCTAATATGCAATAAATTTCATCAAATTAGACCATTGGTTGCATTGCTGCGTTTTGCACGTGTTTGTAGAGGGAAGTTGTAGTTGGCCCCGAGCTAAATCTTCGTCTTAAAATGTGCCCATTGAACATTGATCACAGCCTTGGGCTACATTTTATCAATGGCTTATGACTACAAAAAAAAAATCTCCCCACGAATGTAATTTTCGCTGCTTTGTCTCTGTATATGCCCCCAAATATATCTATAGATCTATATAGATCTATATCTATATATCTATAGTCTTCCCATGAGAATAATTTAAAGTGTGCACTGAGCATGCCGCTTTCAAGGTTAGTTGACTTACCTCGCACTAACTTGCATTTACGACGTCCACTCAGACTCGTCGGCACTTAAGTAGACACTCATCGCGACCGACAGTAATCGTCACTAAGGTTCGCATCCACATGCACTCACTCTCACCTGCCTTCACTCACGTTCACACACGCGTTAACTTACTCTCACTGGCACTCGACCCACATTTACAATGACCGGCACTCATGCCTCTACGCACCCACGGACGCTGATACTCCCTCCCTTTCACGATCATAGGTCAACTCATACGTACGGGTGCTCACTGAAGTTTATGCTGGTGCCCACTCACAGTCGCACGCACTCGCGTTCATACACTCGCGCCTGCTCACACACACAGCTACGAACTCACGTCCACACTCCCATACATTCACACTCATTTAGGTACTGACTCGCGTCAACACTCACATTCACCGACACTCACGTTAACAGTATCGTCTACACGCACGAGCAGGTATTCACTCACGTATGCTAACACTAATAAGTACTCGCTAACGTTCCTACGTTGACTCACGCAAACTAGCACTGCACTGACGTTCATAATCGCGTCCACTCCTTCTCACCGGCACTCCCCTGCACTCACACTCACGCCTCCTTCGAAAAAGAGTATGAGTGACGCTGCTCATGAGGGGGTATGCCGTCCTATGTACCACTATATGATGTCGCTGCTCCGCTGAGTAAAAGCCGACTTGTGATTGTCAGTACGAACAGATAAAACACTTCCGGTGGCATTCACTGCAGGCTTGCTGAAAGTACTTGTCTGCTGAATATTGCAGAAATTTTTTGCTTAGCACTCGCATGATTGTTTACCGCTGGCGCTGCTGACGCTTCGAATCACCGGTAACTGACCAGCAGCAGGGTGAACTGGTTCATATAGTAGCAATAACGTGATTTGGATGAGTTGCTTTATTTTTGAAGGTCTATTGAAGCAGCGCGATGGGGACGAGGACAAGAAAACAACCCCTACAGGACTAGTTTATTTGAAGAAAGCGCCAGTCATTTATAGTCTGATGAAAAACCAACAAGGAAAAATCCGAATTGACCGTCATGCGCACAGGTGGCGCTACAAATACAGGTATCCGTCTAGAAAAAAGATCGACGATTACGATACTCCCTATAGTGCAAATTTTGAGCGCTGCTGTTTAGGTGGTTGAAATTCGCGATATACGTTGGCAAATCAGTTGATTCTGAACGACTGAGTCCTCTCTCTGTTCGAGCAGCTCGTTTAGCAGCAGCGGCCGACGAAGTATTTCCACCGGTTGCGTCGCTCATTGTTCAGAAAGAGAGCATCAACACGGGATCGCGTGGCTCGCCCGGAGCGCAAGTGGCGCATGGCCAGTGGGTCCGAAGCCCACTCCAGCGCTTTGTTTCCATACATGGTACCGGTGGACGTGCTCGCCGCATGCGTGGTCGGCGACGTGGAGCACCTCTCGTGCGGCACTACGATTTTCTCACGCATTCGCCATACTCTCTCCCTCCGCTTTCCGCCTCGTGGTTCCGCTGCACTCCCTCCTGCGCTTTCCTCTTCGCTCCCGCCGTCTTTCATCCCCCGCTGCGCTCCGCGTTTGCTCTTTCATCGTTCACTTTGCTCGTTCACTCGGTTACGCCGAGGGACTCCAACGCTCAACGCAGGAACGGGCGCTTAAGAACTGCGCTCTAAAACATCTCTTCATTTGATAGGCTAAGTGACGCCGAGCTGGCACAATAATGTTTTGCTTCTGCTATGCAATGCGGCTCTGGAATTTCTCATTCTTTTTGATTTTTGCATACTTCAGGAACGTGGCACTGCTAAACAGAGGAGCGCCGGCGCATTTGTTACAATGAGCGGCTAAATGGCCACCATGCCCACTTTTCACATCGTTTTCGGGCTGTCTTGCTCTGTCATTAAAACATTGCGCTCTTATCCGATGTACATCTCTCTGCAAAGCTTAAACGTATTTCATAGACATCAGAAGTGCACGCTCTGTCTTTGGTTTCGTGATCAGTGGAACATTGCGGACGTTTCCGATTTTTCAAAGCATTTCAGTTTTGCAAGTTTGCAAGGAAGGGAGCTGACTTGACTTCTTCTGGCGACTTTCTTTTGATAATGGGAAAGCTTGTGAATATACGGCATGACTAGAAGTGGTCTTTTCTCCTTTTCGTACTGGTCTAATTACCTGTCAGTGCTTTTCTTTTACTTTTTGTAAAAGTGTCTCACACACAGGTGTAATGGCGGAAGACGGATACCTGTACTTATAGTGCCACCTATGCGCATGTCTGTCAATTCAAATTGTTTGTTGGTATTTTAGTGAGACTATAAATGGCTGACGTTTCTTCAACTAAAGTTTAGTTTTCAGTCAGCGCTATAGTCTTGGTGTATGTGTGTTTGTCGTCGTCCCATCGCAATGCTTCCATATACATTCTGGTTCATGAGTAACGGCGACGAGAGGCACAAACAAATGGGGCCTCAGCAGACACAAGTGACGATGGGACAGGTTCCGCTCATCTTCGTTGTCCATGCTTAAGAGTGTTCGCGTTATCCCTGGCTGTGGATACTCGTCGCCGTTTGTATGTCGCGTACCCGGGGCCGAGAGCTGTGATCAAACCACTTGTGTGCTGCCTGCAACCAGTGTGCCTTATGCGTTAGCGCAACACCCTGCTAACCCACAGTCTGTTGAAGAAAAACAACGGCAATGACTGATCGACTGTTACGAAGTTAGCTGGCCATCGAATCCAGAGCCCATATACAGCGCCGAGGGAGTCCGCGCGTCAAGAGCGCACGTTCCTTCCTATTATATAGACACGCGTTATAGGGCGCGACATGGTGAATATGGCGCGCCGGCGTTGCGACGTGTATACAGGCCGTACTGCGCGGGCAAGGAATTTGCAGGCAGGCCTTCGTCCCGTATGCAACGCAGGCACGCTCTCTGCTTCCCCCATTGTTTTCCACGCTACAGCACGTGCACAGCAGCGCATAACAAGTGGAGGCGCCCTTATAGCGTGCCACGAATTAATAGAGACGGCGCCTTCGAACCATATTTCACTGGGCCGCCGCTGGCGTACCGATCGCTCTGTCCTGCCCGAGCGAGCGCGCGGGCCCCGGACAATCTCCCGCCTCCACCTCGTGTGATAGAATTAAAGCGGCCGGCGCATGGGGACGAGAAGAGAGAGAGAAAAGAAAACAACGAGCACAACAAAAGAAGAAAATCCCAAGGCGATTGGCGCAGCTATGCGATGGCCGTGGCCGCATCGCGAGGGGCCGGCGCGCGACATGTACGCGCTCCCGAATGAAAGCGCGCGCACGCGCACTAATCGGGCCCGTCATTGAGCGCTATTATCGGGGCTCGTTAGCACCCGAACGTCGCCCGCGCATGGGTGCGACGTCAGCCTAATTACTGGCGATCGCTTAGGGGAAACGCCTCTGCCCCCGTTCTCGTAGTCGTGTCGCCTTTGCCGGCGACGGTGGTGCTTGTCTCTCGTATACTGTATACGCTGCACTCGAGAGCCGTTCCCCCCTCCCCGACACGCTTTTCACTCTGCCATCAAAACCCGTACTGCACTTTCTATTATCGACGAGTGCGTATATGCAATCGGAGCGGACGATCTTCAGAAACGCCACTGGGCGTGGACTATAGCCCGTTTTTCAGTTTTTTTTTCTGCAAGGTTAGACGGGATAAGAAGCGACGCGCGGTAAATGAGGGTGTGGCGGACGGCATCGAAAGCGCCGGTTCGGGGTGGTATTGAGGATGATATTCGGAGTGCTCTCTGTTTAATTCGGGTCTGGCGGCCACGAATAGGAGATGCCACGTTCGTTTCGGACTGTACGTATGCGTTCCCACACTCAACAGGTTAACACCCTTACAGGTGTACGAAGGGTACTTGGTTTGTAACACCATGCCTAAAACCCTCGCCCTTCAGGAGTGAGATCGGACATTTGGTGGGGAAAAATTAGGCTTTCTTTTTTTGGGCGACTGTATGCGGCAACTAAACATGATGTTAGCGGTGACGGACGACACCAATACTGCATGAAATGCACTTTAATAGCCATCGCTGTCATACTCTGGTGTCGGAAATTCGGGTGCTCACCAGATGGTCAAAATTAACGCGCAGTTTTCGACCACTGCTTCTCTCATTGGAGCTGTACCGTAGCTCGCTCTCGCAGATAATAAATATTTCGACGTAACCTTAACGGTAAAGGTGTTAGCTATGTTAGACAAACTACCACAAAAAAGTTTGTAAAAGTGTTGTGAGTGTACGGTTTTTTACACCCTGATCAACTGTTTCATTGATTCAATAATTCGTGGTGTATAACTTCTCGAAGCAGCACTGGGACTGTGAGATACGCATCACTGGAGGGGTTCATTGGGATTAGCTGGGGTTCTCAACGGGCCACTAAATCTAAGCGCACGAATTTCTTGGCATTTCACCCTCATCGAAATGTGGCTGGTGGAGCGGCGAATCGAACCCCCGACCTCGTGCTCGGCAGCGCAACGCCGTGGTCACATGGTTTCCACGGCCGCTCGTTTCTCGGTCAGGTCGAATGATGCGCACAAAGATAACAAAACCTCGCTGGCAGACATGTGCACGTGGCGTCCGACTGTGCGGGTAAAGATGGCGGTAGCTGGCCGGACCCCCACTTCGTTGAGACGTAAACGTATGAAGCAGGTGACACATAATATGATCTCACTAGAGACCCGACGTAAGACATGTGGTACGAACCCTTTAACTACCAAGCCTGAGCTGTACTCGTACTAGCTGCTTGTACCAAAATCGGCAAAGACGAGCAGTAGGTACAGCACACAGCTTCTTCTGCTTTGCTTGCCGGGTAAAAACGCGCTCGACGATTCAGCTGGCGATCAGTTCTCGGCACTTGAACCTATTTATCGGTGCTTTCGATTCCTTGCGTCATTATCAGCTCAGATAGTTACGCCACAACCGTGACGTTCCAGTTACTTTTGTGCTTCAATGGATAAAACGACGTTTTGTTAAGAAAGTAACCCAACGCCAATGCATTTCTCCGCAAAGTTCGAGAATTAATATCTCTAAACGGGTGTCATCCCGAGAATTCGTTCCAAGTGGATCCGCCTTGCGAGCTTCTCGGCCAGAATTTGTAAATTGCAATATGGGCCATGAGGTAATTAGTTGAAAACCTAATTAGTGAATTTTGTTAATTAGTCGATTATGTATTTCACTTTGTTGTGAAAGTAATGTCCGCCTCTTCGAGTAGGTCAGCTCGCGAACTAGAATTGTTCTATCTGCCACAGGCAACCGTTAAAAATTTGTGAAAGAGTTCGCTGAAACACCCAGTATATGTAGTGAGTACCGAGGACTTGTATATGAGCGACTGAAAAGAATACATGCACACTATCTGACAAGTCCCACTAGGGAGTTTCTACAGTAAATTTTTTTTTAGAAATGAGGCTGTTACCGAACGAACGACAGCCGTGTAGAAGCAATGCACACATTTCTGCCTTGTGCTTGCGTTAGCTTTGGCTCCAGAGGAGGCCCAAAAGGGCCGCCCGTCCCCTATGTGCGTCATGACAGCACACTACCTGTTTGCTCCTGCCGCAGTGGTTCGGCGGCTGTGCCCTTCTGCGGTCCAGCACAAGGTCGCGGGTTGGATACCCGCGCCGCTGCGGCCGCATTCCGATGCAGACGGAGTGCATAAATGCGGCATGCACCATTAGAAGCACGCTGAAGAATTCAAGGTATAGTCAGAACTGATCCGGGCACCCTCCACTATATATATACGGCGTCTCTCATAGTCCGTGTGTTGCTTCGGGGCATTATTAAAACCAGGATCCTGGGCGCATGGCCGCACCCCCCGTCAGCCCAGAAAGCTACTGCGCGTTCTAATGACTTCGATAAAATCAACGGACTCGCAAAGACACTTGTAGATGCCACGTGTGGGTCTATTCACTGTGTACGTGGGGCTTCTCTCCTTTCGGCTTCTTTCTGTATAATTTTGTCACCCCATTTCCAGCGGGCAGGGTAGTCGACCGGTGGTCCATCTGGTTGACCTTCTCGCATTTCCACAAAAGGTTAGTTATTGCCTTATTCGTTCACTCAGGTATTACACATAAAGTTAGAGCACGGAGTGGGCGTGGGTTGGTTCATTATTATTTGATGGAGCGCATGAAGAAAGAAAGGACCTATCAGAAATGGAAGGTTGCGTCAACTGTCCCACAAAGAGCGGACACCGCAATCAGGCCGTAACTGGGAGGATAATAAAAATAAGAAAAAGGTACTAAATCGAAAATTGAAGTATTGCGCGGATCCCCTTTTTAAACTTACGAGCAGCACGCATGGGGCCTATGACGAATGGTAATGAAGAGCGTATAGAGTAAAACGCATCCACCTATTTCCTTGCCCTCGATCGTTTGCTTACAAACACGCCGTTTGCTTATATCACGCGGCGCTTTTCCGGTGGGACATACCTTACATAGTTTCAGGTTCAGTTAACTCTCAACGAGCACCGTCCGTACCGTCAGAGAAAGGGTACACAAGCGACGACCTCTCCAGAACAGTGATTGCATCACGTGACGAGTATATAGCCAGCGGTGGTACATGGGGCATTCGAAGCTTGAATCGGTGTCCCAACGTCTCCGTGGCGCCGACAAAAATGTCGTTACCCACGTTCACGCAACACCGTCGTTTGCACTTTCCTCCTCTCCTGCGCCTGGCAGTCACCGCAAGCAGCCAACACGGGCGCGCCCGTATATACTTACGTCCATCAGGCGCCGTAAGATAACTACGAAATCGCTTCCTTCCAGGTCCGAACAATGGCCGCCGAAGCGCGCCTGCGGCACAGGTGGGTGGCCACGTGCGGAAAACAATTTCCCGCGGCAGTTTTCCCGCTTTCCCTCCATGCGCGTCCTTCGAGACGTGCACTCGCTTCACATTTGCGCAATGCGTACTCACGCACACACACGCACGCGGTGCCTATTTTGTATAAACGAGTGCGCGCGCCAGCTCGTACAAATGTGCTCGTTTAAATATAGCGAGGCTCGTTTGCGCCGAGCGCGAGCGTGGCAGCGCCCTTAGCGTATAGCGAGCGCGTACGTAAGTACGTACGCCTGCGTTGCGCGCGTTCGTTTGTGCCGCAGTGCCCGATGCGGTGATGGATGTGTGGCGCGGCGACGAGAGCGCGTGCGCGAGACCTTGACCGCGCCTCAGACGGTGCACGCGCAGACTAGGTGACGCCTTGCGCTGCAGGCCCGTGCCTTATGGCGCCGCTCCCTTTTCACTATTCGAACGCGGTGAAACCCAAGTGACTCTTATGAATAAAAAAAAAGAAAGGAAGAAGAACTCCTAGGGAATTGAGATGTTGGTACGAGCCATGTTTTGAGGCAACAACAACAACAACAACAACAACAACAACAACAACAACAACAACAACAACAACAATTGAGATGTTCCTTATAGCGGCGCAGCTGCGTGAGGAACACTTTGGCGGCGTTAGCAGTTATGTGACGCTGGGTGGGCTGTTCGTCACGTGGCCTACTTTCATTTGAGCACAGATTTAGCATAGCGTTGGCGCTCTACAAAGAAAATAACGAGTATAAAGCGTACTGCTTTCACGTAACCATATCGATAAGTGAGGGGTGCCATGCACGAAAGCCAAAATTTTAATACGCATTTCGTTCAGAGCGTCATAGCTCAGTAGCGTAGCACGAGACAAGTCAACGATCGAGTGTATATAGGATATTCAACCAGAACAATATGCGAACTCGCAGCTTCTGAGACATCCAGTGTACGATTCCGCGTCGGCCTACTCACCCTTTCGAAATAGTGTATCTGAAATTAGCCTGCTAAGCGTTACCGTTCTTAAGCGAAATCCTCATGCACTTAATAACTTGAGGAGGAGCCTCGACACTTCCCTACTTAGTGGCCAATGTCTCCGCAGCCACCATGTCGTCCACAATTTAGCATGCGGAGCGCCTCACTCGACTCCTGAAGTGCCTTAACCAGAGCTCCACGCTCTTCAGCGAGTTGAAGACATTTCAAGAAATAGCGCTAAGAATCACAGGTTACGAAAAAAAGTCACCAGCCCGAATTCCTCTGTCGCGAAAATGGCGGTAAGCGAAGCTTGTGGCAAGACGACGCTGTCGCAGGCGTTCCGCTTTGTTTGTCCTAAACCCGAAACCCGCGGCTCTTGGCTAACGTTTCGCCTGGGCATCGGAAACCCTCACGCTAGAATCGGCGCGTCGACGACGAGCCCTTTCCCGAGCGAGTTCGCGGCACCGTTGCTGAAATGCAGGCTGCTCCTCCGTGGAACGCACCACAAGCGGCCTTCCTACCTTTGCCCCGAAACTGGCGGAGCGCACGCCAACCCTTCCCTTTCCCTCCCCGCGACACACCAAACGACCCTGATTGGTCGCGTACGTCAAGTGATCCGGCGCCGGCGCAGCTTTCCCCTCACTTGCTCGTTCTTTCTCCGTTTCTTTCTTTCTTTCTTGTCCCTAGCTCATACCCGCTATTCCCTGGCTCATACCCGCATATGCAATGCGGGTATGTGCCACACGTGAATTTTTGCGCGAGTACAACGCCACCGAAACTTGTGAGTGAGCACAAGCTTCGCTCGAAAAAAAAAAAAAAAAAAAAAACGACAAAGCTTGCACTAAACCGCGCAAAGCTGGAGACAAAGCGAAGCTGGCCGATCGAGTACGTCATCACCTAAAAGATACCTGGCATAACCAAGCTCAACTCAGGCCGAACCTAGCTGCCACCAAGTTCAACCTAGATACAACCCAGTTTAACCTCGACTTAGCCAAGTTAAACCTAGCTACTACCAGGAGACGCAATCGATCGGCTAGCTTCGTTGTGTCTCGAGCTTTTCGTGGCTTAGTGCAAGCTTTGTCTCCCCGTTATTACCACGACAGAATAGCAGTGAACTTGCACGCTGGAATGATTAGTGGCCACGCAACCAGCTGTGGAAGACGACGACGACGATGACGAACGCGGGAGCAGTGGCTAGAAAGCTACATTGAAAAGCCTCAATCCTTGCTCAAGGTAATTTTAAATGCGAAGCATTGCTTGGCGATCATTTGCCAATTTGACAGTATCTATCTATCTATCTATCTATCTATCTATCTATCTATCTATCTATCTATCTATCTATCTATCTATCTATCTATCTATCTATCTATCTATCTATCTATCTATCTATCTATCTAGCCGCCTACGTCTTGGTGCTCTCATGGTCGTATCGCTAACTTGGTATTTACTAAAATTGGCATACTATGACAAGAGTGTATGGCGAACATAAATGATAGGTCATGACATGAATATCATGACATATGTGTCATGTGCGTCATGAAACAGCTGCCTACGTCTTGGTGCTCTCATGGTCCTTTCGGTAACTTCATCATCATCATCATCATCATCATCAGCCTATATTTTATGTCCACTGCAGGACGAAGGCCTCTCCCTGCGATCTCCAATTACCCCTGTCTTGCGCTAGCGTATTCCAAAACTGGCATAGTATGAGAACAGTGCACGACGAACATAAATGATAGATGATGACATGAATGTCATGACATGCGTGTCATGTAGGCCATAATACAGCCGCCTAAAATGACAATGGCCCAGCGAAAAAACATTAGCACTCAAAAACCACTGAAATGGGTTTGGATGTGGGTACTAAGTGAAGGAAACACTAAAGGATGGTGGTAGAAGTCATAGTCATGAGCATGACACAGCAAAAATGACAATGACTCGGCGAAAAAAGATTAACACTTAAAAACCACTCAAATGGGTTCTGACTTGGATACTAAGTGAAGGAAACCCTAAAGGATGATGGTAGAAGTCATAATCATGGGCATGACTCAGCAAAAATGACAATGACTTAGCGAAAAAAGACAAATACTCAAGAACCACTGACATGAGTTGGGACATGGGACTAAGTGAAGGAAGCACTAAAGGTTTGTGGTAGAAGTCATAGTCATGACCATGACTCAGCATAAATGAGAATGACTCAGCCAAAAAAGATTAACACTCAAAAATCATATGGAATGGGTTCAGATGTGGTACTAAGTGAAGGAAAAAGCTGAAGGTTGATGTTCGCTGTCATAGTCATAAGTAAGACTAAGGCTTGCCTCTTAGGTGTAGCTAAAGGAACTCCGAGGACTCATCACATGAATGTCGTGACATGCGTGTCATGCCGGTCATGAAAGAGCCGCCTACGTCTTGGTGCTCTCATGGTCGTTTCGTTAACTTGATAGGCTCCCCGCACGCGTATATTGCTTTCCGCGGATGATTGCACACGCGAGAGAAAAAAATGAGGGCGAGGAGGATGGCGCGACTTTTTTTTCGACGACGACGCTCGAACGCAATCATATGGTTTGTATGAATGCACGCTCTAGAAGCGTGGCTGTATGGTCTTGTAACATGCTTTATTGGACGCTTGCACATGCTTGCCTGACTTTTGAGTATGTACCTGTAGCGCCTTGTTACTTGTGTTGCTGAATATTCTGCTCCCATGTAATAAAGAAAAAAAAAGTGGCTGTATGGTCTTGTGGTTACGACGCTCGCTTTGGGAAGAGGGTATGTGGGTTCGAATCCCGCCTCGGCTTCTTTTTCTTGGTATCACCATTTTCTTGTTTTTCCTCTCTGTTTGGCGGCGCCGTTGGTTGTGCCCCAGTGCCGTGGCGGAAGGCACGGTGCCGGGCGCTGACGTGAAGCGGCGGTCGTTGAGGTGTTGCGGAGCGCAGCGTAGCAACACCCCAAATAAAAAAATACTGCTCCAGTCAGGTAGACTGCTACCTCCCTGATAGTGAGATTATATTTGGATCATCCAAACAGTGATGCGTTTATTTAGGAATACCATCGATCCCTTACCAGCAGCCACAGTTGTGCCTAGTCACCACCAGCCCATCGTGTTCTCCGTTCCAACGCCGGCGGCGTTGCAACGGAGGCGTTCCGCCGGTGCCATCCTGCTCACCCTCCTTTTTTTCTCTCTCGCGTGTGCAATCATCCGCGGAAAGCAAAATACGCTCCCCGCACACTGCTTCGCATTACATCGATGACCACACGGCCGGGGATATGCCGGCTTTTTTTTAAAGTATAGTCTGCATATCTATTAACCAATTTGGTAAAGCTTATTTTTGATGATATCGCTGTGAATCACTTTAAAATTACCTCTTGTTCTTTGAGCACGCACTCGTGCTTGGCACGGCATCCAACGGCACGAGAGCAAACCAAGGGGCGCCAACGAGCCAGCTGCGGAAGAAGACGACGGCGCTCGAGTCAATACTGATGATGATAGTTTCGTGAAACGCGCACTTTTTACGGCTGGCTAAAACAGCTTCGCTGATAAAAGGAACCAGAAAGCTCGCCTTCACGCATAGCGTTCACCGGAAGCGTTTCCCGGTAATGATTACGGTTGCCTAAGCTGAATTTCTGGGAAGCGGCAACTGCAGCATGCGAAGCAGGGTATGACGTAGCTACACTTTCGCAGAAGAAGCCGCCTAGCAACAGATTTGTGTTGTGACAATCCTATTGGAAGGGCACGTGTAGTGAGGACTCCTGAAGTAGCGGTGCAAGCCAAGTCGCAGATAGTTGAAACGTCTTAAGGCTCATTCACACCGGCGACTGGCAGTGGTCGCGCGACCAAGTTGGTCGCAAAGCGACCAGTCACAAATGGTCGCTTTTCTCGAAAAGCGACGATTTTGGGCCAGTCGCTCGCTGCTCGATTTTTCACTCGCGCGACCGTGGTCGCAAAGCTGCTCAACCAATCAGCGCCGTGCCGAAAGTGGTGTTATGTGTTTGTATCCGGCGGCGTCCACACCAAATGCAATGTCCACGCCACCATATGCAGACTAGAGGCCGGTAATTGGTGTCTTGTCTTGTGATGCTGGGACGCAACAGTTGCAGCAACGTGTCGAATGTAAGCGATCGCATTCGCTGGAAGCTAAACAGCAGGAATAGAAGGCACAACACAAACCCTTTTTCCAGCTGCCGTTCGTTGGATGAGCACGCCACCCAAAGGTGAACAGCGGGTGAACAGCTTCGCTTTAATATTATGCACCGAATGTCACCGCAATGCGAACTAGATATTACAAGTTGCTCTCGATAAAAATTGTGTGTGGCTTAGCTCGGCTATGCCAGGATATACGTAGCGTTAGCAAAGGTTCAGCTGAAGGTCCGAGTCGCACTGGCGCTTTCGCTGAGTTTCACAGTATATTCAGTCGATCGGCAAGCCATGACGTCATCGACGGCGTTTTGTTGTTGCTGCAGGGGTGGTCGGGCACGTCGCTCAGCCTCCTGGCGACGCCGCTTTGCTAGACGTTCGTCCCTTTGCTCCAGTGTCTCCGCAGCACGTTTAGCCTTCTTCTGTTCATTCCTCCTACGCTCAACCGCTAATTGCCAGGCAACTACTTCGGGATCCGATGAGTCAAGCTTCTCCGTTCTTCTGCGCTGTTGAGCAGCATTTGCGCTCTCCTTCTCCATGGCTATACCACACTGGCAAACGCCAGTCAGAAGCGCAGCGGCTCCAGCGCAGTGTCAAGGCTGTTTCACATGGTGCGATTTTGCACTGCGATTTTCGCAGCTGCGATTTTCGCAGATGCGAAATTCGCAACGGCCATTTCACATGGTGCGATGTCAACAATGCGATTATGCGACGCCCAGGGTTGCTTGCTGCCAGATTTTGTCGCACACGCCGCATAAATTCGTTTAATGTAATGAAAAAGACGTGCGCGTTATAATATAATTGACCTCTCTTTATTAGGACCAAATAATACGTGCGTTTTGTAATTTAAAAGCGCTTCAAAGTTTAGTTTGTTTTGGAGTGCGCAACAGCGGTTTGTGAAGTTCAATACGAGGAGAAATGGCGGACGTAAACAGCTGTTCGCAGGTGGTCGTTCAGCGTTGTGTGCTGTCTCTGTGTGTGTTTTATGCCTGTGTCGTTCTACCTGCGGTTAAACAAATTACAAGAGGACCTATCAACAAGCCCTTATAGCTGTTGTCATCGCATATGCAGTATTCGGGATTCGGCGGAGTCGTCATGTCTCGCGCTACCCGTGATTAACGTCAGCTTCTGAAAAACGGATGTGTGTGTATTGCTCGTGATTGCGCATTAGTGGTTCCTGCTCCTAGCAATATTCTTGCACCAAACTTAGCAGCAAGCACCAACCCAAAAGCTCACGTCTGCCCCTGAACAAAGCCGCAAATGATCTGTGTGTAATTACTGAACGTGCAATGGAATTTGTGTTGTGAACGTTTATCTTAGTGCCAGCCTGGCTCGTCCGTCTCGGCGCCTGTGCTGTAATTATTCATACAAGTGCTCTCTGAATATTTCGAAAGGCGTAAAAGCCGACACCACATTTTTTTTAGGAGCTGCAGTCACTTGTGTACGTAGTATCGTATCATTCTGGCAGACATGGGCGTCGTCTATTTTCTCGTCCTGTTTCTTGCGCTGTTAGTGTGCTGTGAATCTGTATCAAGAAGCTTAAGTTAATATGCTGCAGTACGTAGCGCAGCCGCGTAGCCACACGTCTAACATTAAAATACCTTGTTAGGAGTACGTTTGTTTGTTTAATAACAAAATCGAACGCTAAAATTTTGTATTCATGGTGGCAAGTGTAAGGTAAGAAGCTATCGAAACTATCCGCTAATGGCATGCGTGTGCTTCTACCTGCTTCAGCACGTTATCCTTAAAGTGAGGCTGAATACCCCTGATAACCAAAAACATATGCAACTGGAGCAGGTGCTATGATTCCTCTCCTGGAAATGAAAGCCAGCATCCCAGTCTGTTAAGCTAGTCATGTACTTAACCTATATTAGACCAATGTTAGAGTATGCTAACTGGAGCCATTTAAAACTGGGATATTTCACCAAAATAAGAAAGTGCAAGGAAAGTTTCAAGGTACAGTCTAATCTGGTATTCCCGAACCTATTGTATTAGCAAAACTTTATGCCTCCCTGAATTGCCTGCATTAACCCAATGCTGAAAACAGGGGAAGCTGATTCCCTTTCTTGCTGTTGAAAAGCTGCTAGAATTTCAATAACAGACCACTTATGTTCTGAGAGAAAGTGAGGGGCACTGACAATATCTCTAATCTTTTGTATGAGCCTTCACCTTGAACGAAAATGGAATAAAAATATTTACCTTTGCAAGCCTCAGAATCCAAACATTCTAAAAATTTTGAGGAGCCACATTAAATTTTTGAGATACAGACAATAAAAAGGGTGCCTAAGTACAAGTGCACACTGAACACACTTGAGTGGTTGAGTGGCCAGCTGCGAATGCAAAAGCGTCCATAGCTGCTACCTCGAGGTAACTGCTAGGTTGCACGTGTGTTTCTCCTATAGCCCATGTACCTGGCAAGGGGAATGGTTATACGTAGTCCTGGGCTTTTTCTTTTTTTTTTCAATAGGTGGTGGCTAGCTCATTCCATCTGTTTATGTATTTATCATTTGTGTGCATCTTATGTGCATGTGTTTGTGTCATGTTCTGATTGTTATACGTGCTGTGATGCAAGCATCTTTTTTTTAATATATTGCACTACAGTCATTTATTAAACTTTGTGTTGAAATGTACAAAATGTGGCCACCCAGTAATGGTTAGGACAGACAGCAGGATTGGCAAAAATATGATGCAGATCCAATGCACTTGCTTGAATCGACATGAGGTGAAGCTTTCACGCAACAGTCAGTTGAACTCTAGAAAACTAACTGCAGTGTTTACAGTTGTCTTTATTTCACCCGATGCAACACGTACTCATAGACAATGTTTGCTTATTCACCGCACAGGTCACATAATGTAATGTATACATAGCACGGTGAACTCACTCAAACGTCGGCTCACTAAGACTTCGAACTAACCGTGAGTCTGAGTTCGTTTCAGCCTGACTCAGTAGAATTTTGGTGAATACGAGTAAGAGCAAACTCAGTTGAGTAAACTTTTAGTGAATATTGTCATGTGGTAGTCGGGGAAAGCTGATCCAAGTATAATTTTAGTGAATATGAGTCAAAGCAAGCTCGGCAAGTAGATTTTTGGTGAATATGACTCAGTGCAAGCTCACCTGAGTAGAATTTTGATGAATATAAGTCGGAGCAAGCTTGGCTAAGTAGATATTTGGTGAATATGACTCGGTACAAGCTTGCCTGAGTAGAATCTTTGTGAATATTAGTCAGATCAAGCTCGGCCAAGTACAATTTTGGTGAATGTGAGTCAGAGCAAGCTCGGATAAGTAGAATTTTGGTGATTATGACTGAGCAAGCTCGATTGAGTAATGATGGGATATGGTTATACGAGTTTATACAGTAATACATGTAAGTGCAGACTCATTAGCAACATTGCCTCCATCTTGATGGGCTATACCTACGCCTCGTGATGAGTCTGCACACTTTATGAGCTGTGGACATGCAAGACCCACCCACACTTGAAAAGATACTATCATTCATACGAAGGAATGCAACCGGCTGACTTCACTGCACAATTTTGATCAGCTTTTGTTTAATGAGTTATCTACTGCTTATAAAAACAAGGTGTTCGCCTGCTTTTCGCATTATTGCATGTGTTTTACAGGAAGTAGAGACAGAGAAGCAAGAAAAGGCAAGGATGTTTATGGCTATGTAGTTTCTTAGAGTACTGCAATATGTTACAACCAGCATAAACAAAAGTAATTCGATGCACTGAAGTAAGCGAAATGTGCAATTACCTTTTAATGTGAGGGTTAATACAGATGCAGTAAGGATACAAAGTCTGCAACACACTGAAGGTTTGTTGGTTTTTTTATTCAGGAGAAAAATGATGCATCAGAAAAATGAGAAAAAAACTTTAAATATTGCTTCGAAAGTAAATTGGCAATACTGCTTATTCCCAGTCAAAGCGTGAAATATGCTATTGTAGAACATTCATTACGATATCCAGTTTGCACGTTCGCTTTGCGTCTCGCAGCGGAAGTAACAGAACCTTGAAATGAGATAATTCAATGGGGAAAATGCGCATGAAAGCCCTAACCAACCGACTGCAACTAAATGGTCGCGCGTATAGCGTGACCTATTGACCACAGCATTTGTCCGTAGTTGCATATTCTTTAAATTGTTCCGTCCGTAAAAGCATACGGCGATAAAACTGTGGCGTTTTCGTATATCGCGAGTTGTCTCCAGAACCAGAAAATTGGGACGACATCTGAAGGCCATGCCTTCCCGTGAGGGACACCTCGTAGTATTTACACACTCGCAGCGCGTGTGAATAACGGAACATCACGCAAAAGTACGTACTATCAGCACCAGAAGCCAACCGAAAAAACAGCGTCGCCAGATTAGCAACGTAGCGTGTCAACAAACTCGTAGAAATCACAGAACCGAATCTGACCTACGAGTTTTTATCTGCACTGTTCGCGTGTCGGTGCTGATGTTACGTACCGATTGCGTAATCCAAGGCTCCACTCAATTAGTTGCACTGTTCGAGGCTCGTTGATCCAATATTTATAGACAAAAAAGTATCTATAAACGTTGCGTTGAGCGACCGCCGCCATTTTCCAAAACAGACCGCGAAATACCTCTCGGCGCAATTTCGACGGAAAAATCGCAGCGATTGCTGCGACGTTGCGACGCTGCGACCAACCGGTTGGTCGCAGCCGAAAATCGCAGAAACGGCCCTGCGACTGCGATTTTCGTCGCATGCGACGGAAATCGCACTTCCGGTGCGATAATCGCAGTGCAAAATCGCACCATGTGAAACGGCCTTCAGACGGCGACTGCACAGCGAGCGCGCCGGCGCCAGCGCGTCTACCACGGCTACGACGTCACTCGTCTGGAATGCGCAGACCGGCGGAGTTGAGTCGCGGCGGCGGCGGCGGAGTGCGCGAGAGGTGCCGGCTGCGGTGGCTCCGCTGCGCAAGCCGTGTGACATCACTGATCCTTGCGCATGCGCAGCACGGCTCTTGATGTGCCGCGCGAAACGGGCTTGGCTAGGCCAATGTAGCTAACGCTACAATACTCGTTGTGATGCGCACAAAGTTCGGGCAGGAGGCGGCTTGCGTGGCCAGCCACTTCACGCGAGCGGAGGCACGGGCGCACCCACCAGCGTCGCGTTTTCTTCGGAGGCTTCCGCGCTGCCGCAGCTGACACCACGGCAGAGCACATCACCACAGGGACGACGTCTTCCTGTTCGCTCGAATCAAAATCCAGCCATCAATCGAAACAAAATCCATGGCTGCTGCCGGAACGCGAAACCAATTTACACAGTGCCAGCGAAGTGCCCGCGAACTGCGTAGATTCCTAGAGTTCTCGCTGAGAATGATAATCTCCGGGATTGCGACTTGCCGGTCGCACTCAGCCGGGCTTGCCGGTGTGAACATCAGTCGCCTTCGGTCGCTTTTGGTCGCGAGTCGCAAATGGTCGCGCGACCTCCTCAAGTCGCCGGTGTGAATGAGCCTTTAGGCTAATAATTAGGTAAATTAGGTGCATGTGAACGTCGCCATGCTAAAAAAGTTGTCGCAGTTTCACCTGAAAGGCGAAGCATCAATTGCGATAGCAAATTTGTAGAGAGCTATACGGAGCAATGATAGTAGCTTTATCAGCTGTATAAACTTGGACATGCAGCAGCACCGGCAACAGGCAGAACTGTTGACGACGCCGTCGGCGTTTTGCCCGCGTTCGCACAAAATGCGTGCGGCGTTGGTGACTGCTGCCGGAGCCTATGATATAAATAGGCACTTGGTGCCGCAGCTAAACGTCGCCTCCCTTCTCTCCCCCTCCCCCCCCCCCCCGCCACGGTCTTTCGTGCGTCAGAAGAAGGCGCGTTTGCTCTACATATATGGTGATGGTAAAGGAGGAAAGAGACGCCTACTTCTGCAGCCCTTAAGGGAGCACGGCACAGAACGCGCGTTTGTTCTCCGCCGTGCGTTCACTCCCCGTGAAAGCGTGCGTCCCTCGCGCCCTTTCACTCGCACATACAGCGTTCGGCGGCGCGCGGCGACGATTTCATCTCCATTGACGTCATACGGAACCTCACGGCGACGGCGACGCCGACGGCAGAAATCTACTTTGGAGTGTCCATATAATTGCTATCGCAATAAAAGTTGTCGCAGTTTCACCCGAAAGGCGAAGCATCAATTGTGATAGCAAATTTGTAGAGAGCTATACGGAGTAATGATAGTAGCTTTATCAGCTGTATAAACTTGGACATGCAGCAGCACCGGCAACACGCAGAACTGTTGTCGACGCCGTCGGCGTTTTGCCCGCGTTCACACAAAATGCGTGCGGCGTTGGCGACTGTTGCCGGAGCCTCTGATATAAATAGGCACTTGGTGCCGCAGCTAAACGTCGCCTCCCTTCCCTCCCCCTCCCCCCCACAGGCTTTCGCGCGTAGGAAGAAGGCGCGTTTGATCTACGCATATGGTGATTGTAAAGGAGGAAAGAGACGCCTACTTCTGCAGCCGTTAAGGCAGCACGGTGCAGAACGCGCGTTTGTTTCTCCGCCGTGCGTTCACTCCCCGTGAAAGCGCGCGTCCCTCGCGCCCTTTCACGCACACATACAGCGTTCGGCGACGACGACGGCGACGCCGACGGCAGAAGTCTGCTTTGGAGTGTCCATATAATTGCTATCGCAATAATAAATTTAAGCAACGTCGCAATGGGTAATCGTTCTTGTTGTTTACAGCTTCTCTGTCCGACCACCTTCCCAGCGTGTATTGGTGGCAACACTGGCCCATACAGTTTGTCTTTCTGTTTGTCTGTCTGTCAACCGATTCAGCCACCCGGCCAAAGTTGGACCACTTGCTTACCGCCCACACTACTTAAACTGGTACGGCTGTTCATACTTGTGAACGTTATCGATCAAAAAGTAAATATTACGCATATCTGAGGCGCAACATCACTAGGTAAGTATTAGGAGGTGTCTTTCTTTAATAGAAAATACATAGGTACGTAACTCTAAAGACCCTAGTTTCTTAAGCTGCGCTGAAAATGCCATGCTATGCGCGCCGACGAACGACGTCTGCCCCGAAGGGAGGGAACCCTCTGCACAAGCTCGTGTTTCCCCGACTGCGCGCCGACGAGCGCCCTCTGCCATGGAGGAAGGAAACCCTCTGCACAAGCTCATGTTTCCCGATGTATTGCCAGATGACGTCCATGTCTCACGCAGCGCCTCCTCAATTTTATCAATGCCAGCCAGATGCGGCCGATTCAACATAAAGCGCAGCGCCTCCTCAAGTACGGCCGGCAGAAGACTATAGTCTTTCGACGACATTTGCAGCGAAGCACGCAGATACGCGGCCATATTTTTCTGCACGCCCCGGCGCGCGCTCAACTTTCCGTTTCTTGATAAACTATCAAAGCTATGAACCATGCAGAGACATGGAGCCAACTGAAAGCAGATGCCGTCAGTATAGGCCACCCTGAAAAGCCTCCGTGCTTGCTCTGGTTAGTCTGGAAGTTTTGTTTGTATATTCAGTTAGCATTATTAGCAACTGCAACATAAATTCCGTTAGAGAAAACCCTTCTCGCTTCATTCATGACCTTTAAGCAAGGGTTCCAGCTCGGCCAGAAACGCACCCCACGCGCACCCCGCCAAGGGCACGCGCCCTCTGCAGCGACGATAAACGTCCGATCACCGATCACGAAAACGAGCGAAAGAGCCCAAGAAAATTCACGCAGAAACTTCCCCTGGGAGTTGTCTGACCACCGTATTCAGAAATGAATCCTAACTTGAAGCCCACGCTTGACTTGGTCTAAATGATGCCTAGCGTGAACGTGCGGTGGTGGTCGTGGTGGTGATGATGTTGAAGCAGGCGGGGTTAGCCCTGGCATACATAGCCGGCAATTGTTCCGCCTGATCCTCCTTCGAGTTGAGATCAGGGGTGTGTCACCAAGTGTCTATGAGCCCCGTGTCTCGCAGGAAGGCCAGCAGCAGTCGTTGCGCTCTCTTCCTGGTTGTCGCAGGTCCTCCGGGGAAAACAACGTCTTCAAAGGTCCCGTACGTAAGACCGCTCTTTTGTAGGCTGTCGATCATCGCTTTTCTTTCTTTGTCAAACTGCGGGCATATCCAAATGTAATGTTCGATGTCACCAATGTCACCACAGAAAGCACAGAATGGGGAAGCGCGAAGCCCAGTCTTGAATAACCAAGCTGTGGTGTACGCGGAGTCGGTCCTGATGCGGTATAAAAGCGTCGCTTCTTCGCGGGTAAATCCATGAGTCACACAGGCTTCGTGAGGATTCTTGTGGATCTCCCTAAAGTGAAGGCGGATTGCACCCTTAGGGTTCTGAAAAGCTTTTGGAGCTTTCACTTTTGGGACACATGTCAGCGCTAGGCGTGCAAGGGCGTCAGCTTTCTCGTTTCCATCAATTCCTACGTGTGATGGTATCCACTGGAATCTTATATTAAATCCTTTGCTTGTTAGATCGTTAATCAGTGCCAGAGATTGCCTTGTAAATTTCTCTAGAGGTAGGCCACGATGCAATCTCTGTAACGCTGACTTGGAATCCGTCAGCACCACGACATCTCGTGCAGAGAAGGCCCGTAGTTTCCGCAAAGCCGCGGTGATTGCGGCGCTTTCTACTGTTGTAGAGGAAACTACGCGATCCAGTCGGCCAGACCATGACACATCAAGGGATGGTATGCAGAATGCCGCTGCACAGCTATCTGTTTGTGCGCACACCGAGCAATCTGTGAAAACTTGTAAGCGGCGTTGAAATGCTGTGCTCAAGTGTTCCAGCACAATAAACTTTGCTTCTGCAGTTGAAATGGTGCGCTTCGCCGGTAGGTGGGGTACACTGAGGCTGCAGGTAACGTCCGAAAAAGACCATGGAGGGTAAAGGCGACTGCGTTTAGGCCATTCCAATCCTAAAAATTGGAAAGTGTTCAGCGCCGCATGGAAATGTGAGCGAGTTCTTGCTCTTAGCCGCCGGAGAAGCGCCGTGCCTGCGCGGGACTCGCCCAGCCTTAATAGCTGCGTTAGCAACGCCTGAGATGCCAAGAGACAGAGTGGAAGAGACTCTGCCTCATTAGTGACTTTCTTGTTTGAAGCCGTCTGTGGAACTCCCATCGCCAAGCGAAGTCCCTTTCTGTGCACAGCCTCCAAGCGCTCGAATTGACTCGATGACGGGGATATCAGAGGGAGCTGATAGGGAATGCGGCTTGTTATCAGTGCCGCATTCAGTTTAAGCATGGACATAGGATTGTTTCCCCAACGTACACCTGCCAATCGACGAAGTGCGTTGACTCTTTGCACTGATGCAGCCACAACACTTTCGACCGCACGACGCCATAGTAGCTTGCTGTCGATGGTGACGCCCAGGAATCGAACATGAGTTGCACGAAGAATTGAATGCCCTCTGATATTCAGCGTCAGGCGTGTTGACTTGCGTCTCACTCCCGGGAAAAGCATGAAGGCAGATTTTTCCGCTGATAAAGATAGGCCAAGCATCGATAAGTGGCGTTCGATGGCGGAGATTGCGCTCTGGGCGATCCGGGCCAACCGTTTGTGTTGGTACCCCGAGATCCAAATGCAGATGTCATCTGCGTAGATGGCATTTTAACTGCCGTCCGACCTACTTTCAGTGCATCTGGAAGGCTGGCCATGGCAACGTTAAAAGCAAGGGAGATAGGACGCTTCCTTGTGGGACACCGAGGGAAACTCGTCGCTTATCACTCATTATACTTCCGAGCTTAACTTGGGCATACCGATCTCTGAGAAATTCATGGATGAATCGAAGAGCATTTCCCGAGACGCCCACGTTTTGGAGTCCGTTGATGATGCCTGTATGAAGCACACAGTCGTATGCCTTGGCAACGTCCATAAAGATGGCGAGTGTGGAAAGGCCGTCCGCGCGATGGTGCTCGATATGGCTTATTAAATCCAAGACACTGTCCTGGGCACTCAACCGTGGACGAAAGCCGGTCATGCACGATGGCAGTCTATTTCCTTGCTCAAGATACCATGTTAACCTCGTACATACTAGTCTTTCCATCAACTTTGATACGCATGATGTTAGCGATACTGGCCGATACGAGGCGAGGTTCGCAGGATCCTTTCCGGGCTTGAGTACTGGCACCACCCATGCTATCTTCCACGTTTCTGGGATCTCTCCCGTGCTCCAGACGTGATTAAATATGTCCAGAAGGGCTCGTCTTCGTTCGTACGGTAGATTTGTCAGCATCTCATTGCTGATCGAATCGGGACCCACAGCACAGCGTCTTCTTAATTTTCTAAGCGCCATATCCAACTCACGGAAAGTGAATGGCGTATCCATGGTATGGAATGCTTGAGACACCAGAGGGTTCGATACTCCTGCTGATCTGCCAGATGTGAATCCATCTGCAAAATCTTCTGCAAGGGTTTGCAAATCTTTTCCTTGCTTAAAACAAGTGCTTCAAATGGCCTGTGTGGGCGAATCTTTCCGGATAGGCTATTCATTACTCCCCATATCCTTGTCATGGGAGTAAACGCCGATAAGCTCTCACAGAAAGCAGCACACTGAACTCGTCTTAGCCTTTTTGTGTGACGACGGATGACAGCGTTTATCCTGTTGTATTCAGTTTTTGCAGAGGGATTTCCCGTTTTTCTCATTAGTTTCCGCTCCGCTCTCCTACGCGCTGCGCAGAGGTTCTTTAGTTTCAAATCAGGAGTAGGGAAATGATCTGGCAGTTTCAACATTGAGGTAGCCACTCTCTTGCTCCGCAGAATATCTGCGAACAGCTCACCAGGGGATTCATCCAACGCTTCTCTGTATGTGTCCCAGCGTGCCACAGCACAGAATTGTCGACCAGCAGTGTGAAATCCGGTGATGTTGGTGAAGATCGGAAAATGGTCGCTGCCCATCCTGTCTGGGGCCGTTGTCGACGATACGGAAAGGTCTGTAGAATGTATCACGAGGTCTATGGCACTCCATGAATCTGGTGGTCTGAAGAAAGTCGGTTTACCATCGTTCGCGATACATAAGTTAGCAGCATCCGCGGCTGCGACAAGTTCCTTGCCTCGGAAATCTGCAAGCTTATCTCCCCAAAGCGAATGATGTGCGTTAAAATCGCCACAGATTATTCTAGGAGAGGGGCAACGAATGCAAAGGTCCTTTATAAACGCCTCCATGGAGACCTTCCTGCGTGGACTTATATACACCGACACCACACTGAGGTTTCGGTTTCCTAGGCACACTTGCACAGCGGTGGCTTCCAAGTAGGTAGAACAAAGGTCCTGCACTAGTAAGGCGACGTGAGGTATTTCTCGCCTGATGTATATCATCGCACTTCCATTAGCAAATGACGGTATACTCGGATTTCCATGTCTGATGTACCCTGGGATCGTCCTTCCATTAGGGAGACCAGCCTCCGAGAGGGCTAGAATTGGTATAGGTATGTCTCGAAGGAAAAGGCTGAGTTCACACCAGACGCTGTTGAATACCGGCGCAGTTCCATTGCATTATTAAGGACACTTTTGGGCGACGTAATGGACCAAGTGGGCGAGAAATTGCCATTATGCTACTGAGGGTATGTGGAAGTAGAGCAGAGTATTACTGACTCAAGAGCCAGCACTCCTTCCAGCATATCCTTCGTTGAACTCGCAGGCATCTTCGCGACATGGGAACGTAGTGCCATGAACAGAGCGCGTATCACGTGCTGGCAGTTTTCCAGCTGACTGCTTCCAAGTGTGCTTGAGGTCGGTTCACTGCGGCCGCATTGGTGCGCTTTTCGGACTCTTTAGGAACAGGTTTCTCAGCGGTGGTGACCGTTTCGTTGGCTCAATAACTTCGTTTAACGGTGTCAGACGCGGGAAATCAGAAGTGTAGTCTCTTTCAAAACCAGTTAGTTGTGGCGCGCTGAGTGTCTTCTTCGTGTTCGATGGTGCGCTTGCATTCTTTGGACCCAAAACAAGCATCTTATTCCTTCGTTGAGCAGCTGTCCGCGCAGGAAATCGACCGTAGCTAGCAGGATGGTCGCCGCCGCAGTTTGCACACACAGAGTTTTCTTTGCTTGCACACGTCTTAAAATCATGAGGTCCCCCACAGCGCTTGCACCTCTGTTCCCCACGACAGTACTTGGCGATATGTCCGAAGCGCTGACACTTAAAACAGCGTGGTGGTGTCTCCACGTAGTCGACAAGCTCGTGTCTGGTGAAACCAAGGTTGATCTTCTCCGGGCGTTCAGAATTTGGAGCAAATGTGAGAACTACCGAGTTAGTGCGCCTTGACTCCCATTCAGATGACGAGGTTGGGACCCGACGGATGATTCTTTTTGCATGAAATACTCCCTGAGGTCTCAGGAAGGTGAGCAGCTCCTCATCCGAGTACCATTTTGGGACTCCTCTAACAATGCACGTGTTTTTCATATAACTGTGCGGGACACGGGCAGATATGGCTATGCCGCCGATATTTTTGGTCTCTAGAAGGATGTTGGCTTGTCCTTCTGTCTCTACATCTAAGAGCAATGCTCCCTGTGCTGTGAAGCGGCTCTTCACTGGTGCTCCACCGAGAGTCGCTTCAAGCTCAGAATACAGGAGAATAGGGTTCACTTGCCTTAAATCAGCTCTTTCGGATGCTGCAGTGATTAACACTGGAATTCCCTCCGCCCTGTCTTTACGATGGCGCACAACTCGGAAACCACCCTCGTCCATGTCGAGGTCCGAAAGGTTCGCCACGTTGTCGTCCTCGATGATTGTTGACTCGTCTTCAGAGTCAGCAGTGTCTTGTCGCTTGCAGTCAGGCTGGCTTGTACAAACCAGCTGGCGTTTATGACCCGGTGTCACCCCTTGGGAGGTCATGGCGGAGTGCTCGTCGGTGCCAGCTTGGGTCCTAGCACCTTGTGAGGCGGCGGGTGTCGCAGCACCCGTCGGTCTCCGATACGGAAGGTACCTTTTGGAGTCGACCGACGTGATGAACAGTTCTGACCAGTAAGGTTACCAGAAAAGAACGATAATAACGATAAATGTACGCAGAGCTACTCAGACAGGCTAGCAGCAGCTTCGTCGTCTTCAGCGTGAACGTGCCCTATATGACGTTCATTGCGTTTCCCGCTGCGCGTTCACGACAGGTGTTATTTCAATCAGGTCAAGCGTGGGCTTCGAGCTAAGATGCTTTTCTGAGCACGAGGGTAAGTAGGCGTAAGCATTGTGCCACTTGCGGATCTCCACGCAGCCCGGTGTCATGATCGAAGTTATAAAACTTGATCCGGACCAGTATATATGAAACGACAGCGCTGCTGCCAACACTAACTGCTGCGGACGCAGGCGCAAGGTGAATTGATTGAGGCAAGTAAACCCTGCCGGGTGTACGGCTCCAGGTTGCGCTGATGACGCTCCGATCATGATAAGCGACAGTATCGCTCTTCAGCGACGCTACGTCGAGTACCAGCCCGGCGACCGTGTTTGGGTCTGGACTCCGATTCGCCGACGAGGACTTAGCGAGAAACTGTTGCGTCGCTATTTCGGACCCTACAAGATTATCCGACGTATTGGCGCACTGGACTATGAGGTCGTGCCAGACGGCATTTCGCAATCACAGCGTCGCCGGGCACGACCTGAAGTCATCCATGTGGTGCGTCTTAAACCTTTCTACGCCCGCTGACGAACTTAGGTACTTTGTTACTTTATTTTTTTTTCTTTATTACGCGTGGTTTTGTTTATATACGCTTTCACATTTGTTTGTAGCATCGGGACGATGCTTTTTAAGGGGAGGGTATTGACACGTATACATGTTTATCTTTCACCAGTGGCCGCTTTCCACCGGCTAACAAATGTTAAACGTTATCGCTCGGCGCAGGACGCGCCTGTATCGGAAGTTTCTAGAACGTTATCGATGCTTCTTTCCATTGCCTGTTTTCACCGACGCTTATGTTATCTGATTGTATGACCGACGCGAATTGTCTAGAACTTTCTGGAAGACACTGCGGGTACCAGGGATTATTCTGGAACGTTCGATGACTCATGTATAAAAGCCGACGCGTTTCGCCGCTGATCGGATTTTCGACGATCGCCGACTGTGCTCGCCGCTATCGTTGTGCTTTGAGTGTACCTTGCTTTTGTGGGCACAGGTTCGCCCAATAAACAACCCGTTTCGTCGTACACGGTGGCGGCTCCAGGTGCGCTGATGACGCTCCGATCATGATAAGCCGGTATCGCTCTTCAGCGCCTTCGTCCATCCGCGTCGAACCAGTATCAACCGTGACCACTCGTCATCCGGCTGTGTATGGTGCGGCCGCGTGGGTCCCTATCTCGAAAGCGATATGCGATGGGGACCCAGTGCGGCGCGTGCTCATAGCTTCGTGCGTTGGTCTCTTCTCGCAGGTTATTCTGGCTTGAATGGCTCCAGTTTTGGAGATATGCGCCATCAAACTGGCCGTAAATGTGCACCGCTGTTCCGCTTACTTCTTTAACAAAACGCGCCTTTTATGCCATGAAGCACAAAACTAACCGGAACGCCCATCTATTTCGTCCCATACTTGGGGAAATAATATCTCAAAACTCGTGCCATGCTGGAAATTCATTTCAAGTGGAATAAGCCTTGGAAACTTATCGGCTACAAGTTCATAAATTGTAGGGTGTGCCGTAAAGTAGTGAACTTACGAATTATTTAGTGCATTTTGTTAATTCTTTGAATATGTGTCCAAATCTATAGTGAAAGTGATGTCAGCCCCTCTGAATAATCCAGCTCAAGGACAAGAATTAGGCTATCTATGAAAAGCGATTTAAAAAAAAAATTCCGTAAGGCTTAAATGTGATCCCCCAGTATATAGCGGGAGGCTATGGTGGCTGTGGCTATGATCACGGATTGGATTCCTGACCACGGTGGCCGTGTGCGGAAAGCGAAACCGCTCGTGCGTCCTGCTTTGCGTGCACGTTAAAGAACCCCTAGACACCAAAGTTAATCCGCAGCCGTCCACTACGGTGCCTCTAAACTTTGCAGTTTCGGGACGTTAAACTGCACTATTTATTACCCGCTGTGCCACCACGCTCCGAAAGGTACTTTTCGTGATAAGCATGCATTTAAAGAACAATTGTAACGTCACGAAAGAGCTAACGTGGCTGGCTGGCACATGTTTTCGCGTCGTACAACAGTGCATGCGCCAGTGCATATTTAAAAGTTGTCACCGACTATACTTGTAGGTACAGCACACATGCAGGGATGCAGATAACGCGGGAGACACATGGCCGAAGCGGCACCCGATGCCACATGCGATATAACGTTAGATACGACGTGCAACCGCTCTGAAAGATTGCTGCTCCGTCGGTCCAAGCCTGTTGGAAACTGTCGAAACCTGTCGGAAACTTGTTGGCTACGACAAATCGTTACGCCGGATCAGACGTCAGATTGTGCTTCTATGCGCCTATTGCTTAACGCCTGACCACGGTGGGTCTTGTTAACCGCCATTATTTTACATTACTGTTTCTCTCCCTCTCTCTATGAGGTGAACGTCCTCTTGAATCCTAGTTCTCCCCTCAGATGTGCCACTAAGATGTCAACCGGCGCCCCTTCACACTGTGGCCGTATAGCGCGAACGGCTTAAATACTAGCTTGTAGCTAACAACTCAGATTTGTAGATTTGACGCCACTCTTTATCGCTGAGGAAAGAACTGCACCAGGTGCCACTGTGTGTGAGTGAAAACGCGCTAACACACACACACACACACACACACACACACACACACACACACACACACACACACACACACACACACACCACACACACACACACACACACACACACACACACACACACCACACACACACACACACACACACACACACACACACACACACACACACACACACACACACACACACACACACACACACACACACACACACACACACACACACACACACACACACACACACACACACACACACACACACACACACACACACACACACACACACACACACACACACACACACACACACACACACACACACACACACACACACACACACACACACACACACACACACACACACACACACACACACACACACACACACACACACACACACACACACACACACACACACACACCACACACACAATAGGCCAATAGGAACGGGTTGCATTCCCGTGTCATCTGTAGCGGGTGCGAGCATTTTCGTAAACACCCGTGTCTTTCTGGGCAGGATGTGTCACAATGGGATGCCCGAACAAGCGGCCCACATTCAGCGGAGCCCAACAATTACATGGACGGAGTTGCCGACGCGCCCTTCTTGGTGTCCGCATCGTCGAACGCGCGCCGCGGCCGCCCATCGCTGTGAGTCGCGTGCACATCAGGACCGTGCGAAACGGATGGCAGCCAGTGAAACACCTTGGTTGATCGATGTAGTCTCTTGGGACTGCATCGATCAGGTCTCTTTGACGATACATGAAGTCCCGTGCATGCGCCGCGCTGCGCTGGCGACGAATACGAAACGCAGCCGCCTACGATGTTCGCTGTGCTTCCTCCCTTCCTTGTTGCCCCTTCGCGCATCGATCTTCGCGCACCGGTGGACGGGAAGCCCCCTGTCGAATGAGACGGGTCAGGTCGGCTTCGGTGCGTGTGGACAGCTTCATCGACCGGCTCCCTGTTTCCTCAACAGTGTCAGGCTTCGGTGCGACCTGCGCGCACTGTTTGCACAATAATTATTACCGTTCTTTAGGCGATTCTTTGTTTTCTTGGTAATCTTACGTCGTTGAAGGTACTTTTCCTTCGCACGTAGTCGGCTTTAACTGGTATTTTCTTGCAGGCGGGGCACTGACGCCGCAGGAGGAAGTCGATACCGCAAAACGATCCTTCGGCGCCAGGATTAAGATAAGCTCGTTAGCTGACGCGTTTCGCAAATTTCCGAGCTCCGGCTGCACTGATCCAACCAGTTAGTACCGATCCAGTGAAAGACCAGTCAACAGATTCCTTGCTCTCTTTGCTAAAAACTAACCACTCTCTATACAGCTCTTTCCACGTAGCGCAAGTTGGGTTTGACCGTCGACAATGAAGCAGAAGGCCACTTACCGACGTGGCGTTGGTATAAAACGGCGAATTTCTGGTCTCTCATTTGAGATCAAAGGCTGTATGCTCTCTACTGCTTTCTTTTTTGGCTAGAGTAGCGAGCTGTCACGCGCCCGCATGAAATACAGAAGCTAGCATAGCGATTAGAATCCTGCTCAGTTTCAAGTCAATTGCTATCCAGATGGGGATCCATTGCACACGCATCAATATTTACAAACCGTGCCCACTGATCATCTGCCATCGTTCTCCAGGACTGTGTGAAAAGGGGCACCGCGTCTGAATAATTTTGTAGACAAGCAAGCAAACAATGAAACAAGAAGCGGCTATTCCACGTTTTGCTTCCATGCAAATTATGTACATGTTCCTGCAAGGTTACCTTTAGAATGAAATAGCGACGGTTGTACCTTTGATAACGAGCGACGTTCGCATCGGGCCGCATAGGTTCTCGAGAAGTTGGATGGATTTTGTTTCTTTTTGACACAGAGTCCATTGTAACTGAGGTAATGAAGTGTTACCCGTACACCAAAGCCAATTTTTGTCTCTTTCTTTTTGACAAAGAAAAAATACAAATGCTTAAGTTATTACCATATCGATCATTGCATATTTTCGTTTATTTTTCCTTGGTAATTTTTTTTCTGCGGATTATTAACAAGCGTCACGTAGAAATTTAAGCTTAGAAGCGTGAAATCCCGCAATTCGCTTGATGCATACCATAGTACGCTATATTATAGACGAAGGCTTCGACGCATCAATATTGATTGACTGCACTGACTCTCTCATCTTCAGGGATGTAGTACACTGAAGTAGACTATTGGGTTTCAGATTATTCCCGTGGCATAGAGTTTCCTATAAAAAATACTGCAGTGAAATCTGGCGGTATGCCGTCTACGATAGTTATATGTAGGGCGATTCATCCAGCACTGCAATTATGGGTATAGTAGATGGATTTGCTTAAACTACGCTATTTTCGCTTCAAACAAATTTTTATCTGATTGCCTACATAGTTTTATTGTGATAGCAATTATATGGACACTCCAGGAGCCGTCGCTGTCGCCGTGAGGTTCCGTATAAAGTCCAAGGGCGATAAAATCGTCGCCGCGCGCTGTATGCTGTATGTGCGAGTGAAAGCGTGCGAGGGTGAGCCGGCGATCGCGGCTCAATCTTGCGCACGCAAGGGGGGGAGCGGGAAGGAAGCGCGCTGTCTTCCGGTGGCGCCAAACGTTTCGGAGGGGGCGAGGGGGCGTTCTACGCCACGCGTGCCTGCCCGGGACGTGAAAGCCATCTGCGGCCCGGACAAAGTCCGCCCTGCGCTGTGTTTTTGCGGCTTAGTTCGCATTGATGCGAGAACCAGCACGTAGGCCAATTCGCTCACTGCAGCCGCGCTTTCTCACTCAGCGTTTTCACAGCAAGCTTCCGCGGTCATCGGGAGAAATGCGTTCAATGCTTGCTTGTGCGCGCGTGACGCCATGCTTGTTAATTTAGTTATGTGCGTATGTTTACAAGTTTGTACGGCCGATAAAACTACTTACTTCGTACAACTGTCCACTAATTTGCTATCGCAATCGATGCTTCGCCTTTGGGGCGAAACTGCGTCTTTTTTTGAATAATACGAATTCTACCTTCTTTATATTCCCCATTCCTCTTCCCCCAGTGTAGGGTAGCCGACCAGACACATTTCTGGTTAACATCTCTGTCCACTCTTTATTTCTCTCTCTCTCTGTTACGATTGCTTAGAAATTAGGAGATAAAGCGTAATCACGCCGCGGGAACGTGTAAAGTAACAAGCACGAAGACTAGAAATATCGACGTTACCATGATAGTTGAGTGCTCGAAGTGCGAGGTTACTACTAGTAAATTCATTTGGAAGTCAATGTCCAGCTGAACTCTTGTGTTCCTCTATTAGGGATGAATGTCACCACTCGAAATATGGGCGTTGCGGTCGGCGTTCCGTCGTATGAGGGATCACGTGGGCACAGGTGTCGCGCCGACCGCGTCGGTAGTAGCGGAGCACTTTGAGAATGAAGGCGGTAGCAATGCCAGGGAAGCTTAACGACGTGAAGGTTCACAGCTCGCATATGGTAAATAAGGAAACAATAAAAATAGCTCTTAATACTGCAGCAGATCCAATGAGTTGGAATCTATATACATCGAAGCTTGGTGCGAGTATACATAAAGAGTCGAAACACGAGTACCCGAAGGCACGCACGCACGCACGCGCGCACTCACTCACTCACTCACTCACTCACTCACTCACTCACTCACTCACTCACTCACTCACTCACTCACTCACTCACTCACTCACTCACTCACTCACTCACTCACTCACTCACTCACTCACTCACTCACTCACTCACTCACTCACTCACTCACTCACTTGTCGGGAACCGAGGGGTCGCAGCGAAGCGCCAGAACCAGGAGACCAGCTCGGCAGGCTTTTAGAACCGACTGGCGCGTGCCGTGCTTGCGCCATTAGCACGCGCCGCCCAACTTTATTGCCGTCGTCATTCGCAGCCTGCCCCAAAGCGCTGGCCAAGAGCGCCGACGTAAGCGTGCCCGCTTAGCAGCGTCGGTGGGCGCTACACACACACACACACACACACTCACTCACTCACTCACTCACTCACTCACTCACTCACTCACTCACCTCACTCACTCACTCACTCACTCACTCACTCACTCACTCACTCACTCACTCACTCACTCCTCACTCACTCACTCACTCACTCACGAGCGCGGGCGCACATAAATTATACCAAGAGATTTGTTCAGCGGAGTTGCTGACTACTAGAGAGTACGACGGACGCCTCGAACGCATCATGGCTTCAACGCATCATGGAACGCATCAGCGCAATTCGAATCCATTCTATCCGCAAGAATACCTTCCTCATTACCGTGCAGCCACTGATGTCGCGAAGGAGAGCTTTCTGGTCCTTCTATTATTATTTCCCCCGCACGGCCGCTGTCGGGGACGCAGTCCGCCGTGCCAAATAAGAATGCCCCTCCCCCCCTCCCCCCCCTCCCTATACTACTCCTGGAGCGTTGCGCGATACGGAAGACGACGCGCTTCCTTCTGGCTTCCCTCCCTTGCGTGGGCAAGATTGAGCCGCGATCGCTGGCTCACCCTCGCACGCTTTCACTCACACATGCAGCATACGGCGCGCGGCGACGATTTTATCGCCGTTGTACTTTATACGGAACCTCACGGCGAAGGCGGCGGTGGCACGCACGCACGCACGCACGCACGCACGCACACACACACACACACACACACACACACACACACACACACACACACCACACACACACACACACACACACACACACACACACACACACACCGCACGCGCGCGCGCGCACGCACGCACGCACGCACGCACGCACGCACGCACGCACGCACGCACGCACGCACGCACACACACACACACACACACACACACACACACACACACACACACACACACACACCACACACACACACACACACACACACACACACACACCACACACACACACACACACACACACACAACACCACACACACACACACACACACCACACACACACACACCACACACACACACACACCACACACACACACACACACACACACACACACACACACACACACACACACACACACACCACACACACACACACACACACACACACACACACACACACACACACACACACACACACACACACACACCACACACACACACACACACACACCACACACACACACACCACCACACACACACCACACACACACACCACACACACACACACACACACACACACACACACACACACACACACACACACACACACACACACACACACACACACACACACACACGGTAAACGATACAAGAACACGAAAACGCGGTAAACGATACAAGAGCAGACAGAACACTACCGCATCCTGTCCACTGATAATTTCTGACTTATTTTCTCACTTGTCGGGCATACAACCGTATAGGACACATAAATTCTTGTGCGTTTGCGATCCACTGCGCTTTATTTATAAATTTTTTAAAGTTGAAAAGCTTTAAGAAATGCGCAATTCGGAATGTTCTGATTGCTTACCTGAAGAAGCGGACATTACTTGCGCGGCTAATCACAATGTCCACGGAGATGAAACTGAAGAGATTCAATAATTTTTAATAACATTTTGACTTGATGTTACACGCTCAAATGGTGAAACTGAGCATGTAATCAAATCATGCCGCTTAGCGGAAATCCACAAACTAGCACCAACTTTCAGATCTGCCTCTCCAATTTGTGGCTCGAAATACAATGGCGATTCTTTTAACAGTTTGGGACGATGATAACTGCAACGCCAATCCATATTCTGGCGCATATTGGCGACGGATCGGAATTCTAAAGTCGCAAGATTTCTGCTAGGCAGATATGACTTTAATATGTCTTGATTTCAAGTTCGCAATTTCAACAAGTACATAATTTTAAACTTTTTATTAGTGCATCTTTTCTAAATAGCTACCAGGTCATTACAACTTGTCGAGCAAGTAATGTCCACCTATTGATATAATTCACCTAAACTGAACGAATCGCATCATCTTTCACAAGCGATCTTTAAAAGATTTGTTTCAACTTAAAAAAAAAACGGAGAAAAAAAAAGGAAGCAATGCACGGAGGCAGTACCGCTTCGAGCGAAATGAAAATATCGTGCGATATCTCGCTTCGAAATGCAAATATACCCCGCAATAACGTACATGCACACGTGCAAACGCTTGTCGACAATCCATGCGATCGCTGCAACGAGACGACATTGGCTGCTGTCATACAGACAGCGTAGAACAAACATATATTTCACTGAATGTTTCACGCAAAAAGCGGATCCGGGAACTCCACTCCGAAGACAGCACACACTGGCCGTTCCCTGCATTTTGTGAGGACACGGTGCGTGTAAAGTATTCCGCGTTTGCAGTTCGCGCAGGACCACACGTTTATTTGGCAGTTACAAACTTCTCTTGTTTTGAACGCACTCGTAGCGATGGGCATTCAAATCGCGATGAGGGCCAGCAACCAAACGTAAGAGAGAGAGAGAGAGAAACAAAAGGGAAGGAAAGACAGGGAAGTTAGCCAGCGTAAGTACCGGCTTGCTACCACGTGCTGGGGAAAAAGGTAAATGGAATGAAATATGATAGAAGAAAGAAATAATAAAAATAAAGCCAAACAATTTCATACAATAGCGTATATACTACCATTTGCATATGCAGTAACTCTAGCCAAACTATGAGGAGCGCACCGCGTTATCCTTCATTCCACGTCAGCTCCGCGCTCCCGGAAGATGGCGCCACCGTATGCCCTCGCGCTCAATAGAAATCGCTCGCTCTTTGCGGCGTGCGCTTCAGTGTGTGCGCGCATGTGTGCGATCAACGCACGTCGTGTACGCGATACCAGTTCTCGCGTCGGCCACTGCGAGCAGGTTAGCTCGCCGTCGGAGAGCCGGTCGCCGACTCGCACAATCCATTACAGTGGCCCGGTAGGGAGATGGCACAAAGATAGAGGGATACGAGAGAATACACGAATCGATCTCTCGGCCTCCAGTCCAGAGCGCTATAGGAGGGCAGTGCTGTTTTGTTTCTTCTCGAGAGGCGCGACCGGTGTGTGTGTGTGCTTTCATCGGATAAGCGTACAACGACTGGAAGCAGGAATGGGCTTGCTCGGACACGGTTGATTGGAGCTCGTCTTATGGCAATCAGTTATCCTTTGGAAGTATCACGAATCGTCGACGCAGCCATTGACCATTCGAAGAACGAATCGATGTGTTTCTGTTATTAGTTACTGAGCGAGTGAGAGGGAAGTGGGTGGCATGCGAGGGTTTACGGCCGACCAGTGTGTTGAGTGCGAGAGCGCAATGGGAGCATCGTTTGCCATCGTGTAGGAGCCGATGCCAGGCTCCGCGGCATTGTCGCTCTGGTAGCTTGCGCTGTGAAATGGCAATATACGCTGACCGTGGCTGTTCTTCTACTCGACAAAGTGAGCGAGTGGTCCCAGGACCCGGCGCTGGACTTGCATTACAGTGATGCTGTGCAAAGCGTCCTTCATTCGTCCCAAGAATCGATGACGTCGCTGCGTGTACAGCGAGTTTTCCGTCTTAAAGAAAGCCGTCACGCCGCATCCTACATTTCGTCTCTCCACTATTAGTAGCGCTTATCCTGCGCAGTTTATTTCAAAACCGTTGTATGCAGTCTTTGAGCATCCATGACTACATTGTCTCTTTTATAGGAATTACTGCATTCTGATATTCTGGGCTCGACTCCACAAAGCTTTTCGTTCGCAAGTGCTCTTTGCCACGGGGTGGTCGCCTTCGCTCATAATGTCTCCAGTGGCAGGATTGGCTGTCAATTATGTCGTACGAACAATTCTACCGTAAGAGCTTCTTGCGAAGGCGGGTTCTGTTTTATAAAGATAGCTGTTGAATGAAAGTACCATTTGGAATCTCAGTGTCACCATAGGCCGCCGTTGTACGCCTCCCAAATAATGAATATCGTCAGGTCACCACGGTAGCACGAAATTAAAATGAGGTGGTAAAAAAATACGCATTTATGTGAGTGTTTAACCCACGGGAATTTCCGCTCCGAGATATGATGTTTTTTCGAGCCGACCGAACCACCCAGGCATTCTTATTACGAAATTTGTATACCTGTTTAGTACCTGTACTACCTGTCATTTGTAGGTGTCACAAATTCAATGAACGTTACAGATTTTTATTGCATTTTCTACAGCTGCAAATGACATGTAGTACAGATACTAAACAGGTATACAAATTTCATAATTGGTTAGCTAGAAGGCATTTACATACCTGCCAACCTATGAGCCTTTATGTTCGTGAAATCCCGCGGACACGACTGTTGGGGGAGGGGGAGTGTGTATCACGCATCTTGTCTTAAACTCGCCCTGAGCTCCCACTTTCTAAGGCACACATACACACATTATTAAAGACGATTTAGCAAAGGAACACATAGTTTTTAGAGTACAGCGACTTTTTCAGAGACATTGGTGCTGTCGATTTCGCCTGCTCCGGGAACTTGTGTGCATAAACTTCACTCAACCAAGTACACCTCTTGCATCCTTTCACCGTCAGAAGACTTCCAAGTACATAGGGCAAAACCACCTCTATAGGGTCGGGACTGATGAAGGGCAGCATGTTCGCGGCCATAATTTATTTTTCGTAAAACTTGAAGCAACATTCCAAAATCGGGAAACGAGATGAAATAACGCTTACACAAAATTCCAGAGAGCTGACAGGTATGGCAGCTAGCCTTTCCCGCTGCGAAGCAACGTTGCTGTAACGCTTATGGCTGGGAGAGGCATTTTCGAACGCTTACTACAGTTGGTGGGAAAGGGAGTATGTTTTGCGGCAAGAAATGAACGAGCTACTCGAGCACGGGGAGTGCATATTCAGACTGTGTGATCCAGGTCTCACAACACATGAGAACAAAGTGTTTGTACGGAAGCGCCTTTTAGTTGCATTCGTGGCACTCTTACTATATTAATAATTAAGTTATTTATTTATTTGCAGTACTCTCCTGGTATAAATACATTACAGAGGGAAGGGGCATACATAGCAAAAGAAAACACAAACGAGAAGCATAAAACGGAGTAGGTAACACATTTAAAGATTACAAAAAAGAAAATGTGTGTATGCATGGAGGCGTATATATATCACTTCACCGTTTCGCGGTGGTCTACAGAGCTGCTGTTTAGACCACCGCCGGCTTCCGCAGTGATCTGCATACGGACCGTCATAGGTGCGAAGGAAGCGAATACGGTGCCAAGGATGGAAAGATATCAGGAAAACGAGGCGCAAAGCGACGCAGTGCGCGGTTCTCAAACGGCGAATGTTCACGCGTCGCTGCACGCGAACGTTCTTCTGCTCCGATATTAGCGACCGAAACAGCGCGAATCCCATATGGCGTGGTAAATGAAGAGGATGGAGACGGGACACTACCCGTATCCATCACTGCTTCGAGATTTGGGCTATTCCGCAGCTTGTTCGCGACCAACAGCGGCGGCGTGCTCAAGCGGTTTACATTAGCGATTGCAGTTATACTGGGCGATGCAAGTAATGGCCGTATAGCCTGTTTCCTTTCGTTTAGGCTTAGCGCGTGAAGTACGGCACGAATAGATAGATGTTCCTGTGGATGCGCGGCAATTACAATACTGGGATGTAGCAATTTTTTTTTCGTGGCGCCATATGTATTTAATGCCATTTATGGTATAAAGCGTCAGCAATGTCCTTACGGTATGTCACCTGTTTGCAGTGCTGTGTTACCCTTGCGGCATTCACGCCGGTTATCATTTTTTCGTATTTCGCTAAAACGAGCGTTGTAAATAAATAAATAAATAACAAAACAACTTTCGCACGAAGTTTTTTGTTTTCGTCTTTACGGCGATGGGAGACACATTACGACTTCGCGGAGTGTTCGCACTGTTATATGGCTGCAACGTTGATAATCACGCAATGATATCAGAGAAACGAAAAACGATTCAACCCTAAGTATTGCTTATCTAAAATCCACTTTCTTAAGTTATCTGATACGTCGTCATTCACTTCTCTTCCTCAGCTGCTTATATAACCCTGTTGAAAATAATATAACGTGAACAGAGGTTCACGTTAGGAAATGAAGTAACATAGGCGCCAAAACTTTCTCATGTACTTATTTCAGGGACGTCTTAGGCTCGCTGAAGCCATTCAGGCACATTTCTCGAGGCAAATTTTGTACCTCAGTGAAGAAACGGGTATGAACTTCATGCACCGCCATTTTCAAACGCACTGCGCTTTGCACGTCCATTAGCATAACTGAAGTTTCACGTCTTCCTTTTTTTAGCACAGAGTGCTCCGAGCTGGCGTGACCAGCTTACTTGGTACGGAAACTTTTCTTCAGCTGCCACCGTCATCGTTTCTCCTCTTCCATCAGAAATTGGACGCCCATAGACGTTCATACTTGTAGATTAGACTTTATGTACACAATATATACACCGACAGCTGTTTACAGTGACTCTGACGTAACACACGACATAGACGATAGTGCATAACACCGCTCGTAGGTCCAGACCCTTCGTTTACACGGGAACCGGCGCCTTAACTCGGCAGAGCACACAGTGCAGAGCACCTTACCTGGGTCCCAAACCCTCGTAAGGGGTCGGGAGCCCGGTTTTAACCATTCGGGTGCTCCTCCCAAATCCCTTCACGGCAAATCACGACACCACGCTGACCTGATTGGGTCAACTGGGCCGTCACTCACTGGTCACTATTTCTCTCGTTCTCTCTCTGCGTTTCTCGGAACATTCAGATAGATAGAGGGAGAGAATGGACACAACAAATAAACAAATAACGCACAAACCGTTCTTCTCTGCGACATGTTGAAACCTTCCGGCGTTTCCCCCAGAACACTGTCGGAGAAAGAAACATCCGAGTCGCCACGTTCTGGTGCCTGAATTGAAAATCGCACAGTGCACGCAGTAAAGGGCACCCCACCGAAGCGCGCCCATCGATGCACAATCGCATGGTTCGTCTCCGGCGGGCTCATAAAACTGTCATTCCAAAGACAGACTGCGCCTCTGGTGTTAGCCCGTCGCTCAAGATCCCGCGCGTCGGATTACACGATCTCTCCGGCTCTGAAAAGTCTTCATTGCCACCGAGGCACGCTCATAGACACCCTAATGATCCGTTTTAGGCAGGGCGCGAGAGGGCAGCCGTTCGCGCTTCCGTTAGCGCTTGTGGGCCAAACAGCTCCCAACGCCACCCTCTTCCCCGCGTCTTCAGACCGCGCGTGCAGCAAGAGCGCCTCCTGGCCCACTAACAAAGCCCCCCGCTCGTATTGTCTTCTGCGAGGCTCGAAAAAGGCGACCTTCCACGTTTCTGGGGACAAATTACTTTTCAGGCCCTCCTGCGTTTGTCAACATCCTTTACAGCATAACTTAATTGAATGATAGGTGAACTCTATTTTAAGCAGAAAAACAGCTAAGTCGTGGGGAAAGAAGGTTATTTCGTTTCTAAGGCCAATGTGCTATGAGGCATGTAGGACGTACTGGACCAACACTTTCATCTGCGTACGTAGCTCGTTCTAATAGTACTGAATCCTTCTATGCCAGATAACGAAATTGGCCAGCGCGCCTTGTAGTTTTCGGTATGATGAAGAATCAGACAAATCAAGTGATGGTTGAACGAAACAACGGTCGAAGTTCGTCACCAAAATGGAGGGATTCAAACCGAGCTTCTTGGCTGTTCGGTCTAAGTGATTTGAGTTCGTGCTTCACCGAAGGGGCCCAACCGTAAGCACGGAGTGGACCATATTGAAAAGGGTAAGATAACTTTAATGTGAAAAGCGTCAACTTCTGTCGTTTCCTTGTTGAAATAAGAAATCATTATAGATGCGGATTCTTCAACACGAGAGCACTGCTGTCAGCAAGAGAGGCTTCCTTTCCGTGCTCTGTATGTAAGAGTTTCTCAGATGGTCTTTTAGATTAGTCGATCTCTTTCATATTGAACACGCTGTACATTCCTGAGGACGAAGCGGAAACCTTTTGCTTATCGCCGCTCGTGCTGCGACTCTCCAATCAGCTGATTCTACGCAGCAGATATCCGCGATCACCGGGACGCGCACGCCGTTGGCAGGAGACTTGGACATAAACTTTTCTTCTGCTTTTTTCTATTATATTTTTTTTGTCCGAAGCACTCCCGAAAGGCAGCGTCGCATACAGAGGAGGAACGAAGTGCACATCGAGGAATCCATACAAGGTCCTCGCTGCCACCAGGAGCTCGGGGGATTGTACATACATTACTCCGCGGCGTAGGCGCGCAATATGGCAGTCGCGCGTGCGATGGAAAAATCAGTTCGGCACACACGGGTATAGCCTCGTGGCCAACTGGGTCACCTTGACGACGCGCAGACGGCTTCGTCGCCCAAGGACGGCCGCCACAGCTTCGATCGCTGCAGTGGCACGCGCACTTTGATATATACGAAGGAGATCAAGAAAGCAGAGGAAAAGTCAAGAGACACAACGCGCCTCTCCTCTGCGCCAGATATAGGCTTGCCCGAGCGCTGGAGCACGCGTAGCATCGCCTGACAGCCGACGTATCTGGAACGGCAATGGAGAAAGTCGCTGTGTAGTGTATACATTGCGGGCATTTTTAAGGACCTGGGCAAGTGTTCGGGCATATTGGATGTAACGCTGATGTCTGGCTGTCTAGCCTTTACAAGAGCGTGCCGCGAACTGCGGACTGAGATCGGAGGACGAGAATGCGCGTCTGTCGTGACTGGACATGCAGCGCCAAACAGGGACGCCGAGTTGAACTGCAGCGAGCGAGCGGACATGGAGGGAGGGAGGGGGGGGGGGTTGTGCTCTAGACTTGTTGAGACTTGCAGAGGATGACAGGCCATCGTGCGTGCGAGACGCCCCTCTTCAATCCTTGTCCGTGTCTTTTTCAGAAGAATGAACTATTGGGATTGTATTGTTTCGCGATCGATAACGTGGAGGGCATTTGCAGTGCGATTGTTGGAATTCAATTCTAGGTTTCGACGTGCCAAAATCACAATCTGGTGATGAGGAACGCGCTAGCGGGGGGGGGGGGGGGGGGGGGGGGGCAATATTGATGAGAACCTAAATATATATAATATTCTTCAACATGCACCCAATGCATGGTGCACGAGCGTGTTTGCATTCCGCCCCCATCGAAATGCAGCCGCCACGGCCGTGATCGCTCCCGCGACCTCGAGCTCAGCAGCGCAACGCCACAGGTACTGCGCTACCGCGGCGGTTGCAGTGCGACTGTTCAGCTTGCTTTCATGAGCGTATGTTGGTGCATAAACATCCATATAAGCTAACTGGGTAGATACTAGAAGCTTTTGAAATACGATAATGCAAAACCGATTGCGTAAGACATACAGAAATGTGGCGCTAACCAACTGGCTAATAACTAACAATTGGCTAACCTCCCTGTCTTTCCGTCTGTTCCTCCTTCCTACCTTCCTTCCTTTACGGGATCACTTCTTACCTCTTGTCCCTTTGATGGTCAAAAGCTTTGGCAGCTCCTTTCGCGTCAGGAGCGCGTTCTAGACAAGTGTCGGCCTCTGTACGCGGATTCGTCTTATATTTGCGCTTGTGTCTTGAGACGTTGTCGTTGTCGTTGTCGCCGTGAGACATTCTTGTCGAGGTATTACTTTTTTTTCTTCCAAGCAATCAAATAGCATTTCTATACGAGTGAAGGCTTAAAAGGTGTCTGTACCCATGAATATTCATTGCACATTGTTGATTTTACAAAGCGACATTTTGTTAAAAATTGTCAATCGTTAAATCCACAAGTTCGTTTGAAGCCAAAACGACGAAGTATTAACAATCATTCGCAGGCTGGCTCAAGCACTGTACTTGTAGCCCCCGTAGAGACTATCGTCACATTTCCCTCTAGTGACTTTTGTAGGAAACTCTGTGGAAGAAAGACTTACGATAAGATTGCTCGTAATAGCAAATTTCAGCAAATACTGATCCTGGACATATTATTAGCGAAGTCCGGACGGCCAATGAAAATAGCCGCTTACGAATGAAGAGCTTTGCTAATTCAGCCCCGGGATCTTTTTAAACTAGCACTATAACGTTCAGCCTCAGCGACAACCAACTTGCCGAACGACGGATCTACACACTAACTTGCGAAATGTAACGATGATTGTCCGCTATATGTAACAATGGACGCACGCTAACTAGCCCCAATGTGTGCTTTATTGAACCGATCCCCGGTGTTTTATCTGGCCGCGGAAAATGACAGCCCTGCTGGACTACTTGGAAAGCAAGTGGGCAAATAAGTGCGCGTTGGCCGGTCCAGCCCATTCATTTCGAGGGTGATTAGGTACGCTGGTAATGTTTACGAGAACGGAGCTAGCTAGAGTCAGAAGCGTGATGAGTCGTACGGAACGTTCTGTGGTGGATCATCTGCGGCACCGTTTCAACGATAACAAACGTGAAGGGAAAACCGCGCGCGGACCACTTTTGCTGCTCATATGCGGATGTAAAGCCACTGGTGTATACCGCCGTGGAGCTTCAATGGCTATGGTGATGAATGAAAATACACTCGTGTAACGTGTTTGGGTGCACCTAAAAAAAAAAAAATGCTCGAGTGGCCAAAAATATTCCGGAAGGCTTCACTACCTCACATCCCTTGTGCGTCTTTCGGACGTTAAACAGTATATATCATGTGAAGGCCATGTATTTTCTGTGTTTAGAGAGAGTCATTGTGGAGAGGAGGAGGAGTTTTTTTTCCTTTTCTTTGCAGCCTTTGACTAAGCGTCTTGGGGAAGGGCAGGGGGACAGGAAGAAGAAAGGGAAGGTCGTCGCGGTTGTAGGATCTATGGCTGACAGGCCCACTGAATGACAACTGCCCTCGTTGGTAAGGGCGGCAGAGAGCACCTTACGTGGGGCCGGAGGATAGAAGAAAAATAAACGACATAATTAAAGTGACGAATTCTCTAGCCGGGGCGTACGTATTGCAGGATAAGTCGTACAAATCGCAAATTTGTCGTCGGCATGTGGGACATGTACTGCGCCCTTGAATTCTGCAGACGCTGATACTCCGTACGGGGTGAGGCGGCATTTTCGTACGGCAGTGCGGAAGACTAAAAGCACAATGGGCAAGCAGCGTTCCCTAACCGAATGAATGAATGAATGAATTCAATTTAAGGCTTCAGTGATGGCTGACGTCTTCGGTGGGCTTTGAATGCATGCTTTCCTATACGTAGCACATACTGTATCGTGCAAGGCTCGCTTAGCAAGCGATCGCATGCGGCAGCACCAGCCGAACTGGCCACATATATATAGGGACCAGGCGTGGTTATCGTGGCAATCATTAGCGCGGTATATATACGCAAGCTTCTTGCGAAATAAACGTTATTTTGTTGCTGACCTGAACTCGTGTGCGATCTGATACGCATACAACCAAAATTCACTTACGGTGAACCGCAGGTTATCTATTACGAAATACACGAAGTTATGAAACACACGCGATTGTGTTCTAGGTAGAAGGAATCATGGATCGGCGCGCGCGATGCGTACGTCACCGTCACACGCGATCGTTGTCTTACAGGATAACAGTTCTATTGTGTAATCTATTCGGAGAAAAATGTTGTTCCTTTGATGGACTCAGCAACCGTCATCAAACGGTCTCGTTTCGACCTAATGCCGCCCGCCAATTGTATTACCATCACTACTCGTCAGAGCAACAGTTAGTTTATTCTTTATTGCCCCTTAAGTGTTTGTTCTACGCTACCTACATCAACGCGTAAGTAACATTTATATGGCTCATTCGTATTATATGATGTTCTTTTCATGTTTGACAGAAATTGGTGTTTATGTCATTGGGTAAGTAAGACGAACTTCGCTTGTGCAGTAGCTTGAGCCAGCGCGTAGCAGGCAAGGCCGAGTAAACGAGAGACAGGAAGGGAGTGAGGGGGGGGGGGGGGGACGAGGACAAATACTGACTTTTGGGCAGCCGCGTGTCCATAGCCGTGCACGCAAGAGCGGACGAAGGCCGGTGCCTTTGTTCGGTGCACCTCTTTTGTCTTCGGTCGCGTTTGCTGCACGCCCTCGCTCAAGCATTACGGCTCGCCCACACGTACACCTTGTTCGGGATAACGAGCCTCGCGTATTGGCGTGCGACGATATTTTTTTGTTTGTTTTTGTTTTCTCATTCAATACGACAGGAGGGACAAGAATTCAAAGCGCAGTAAGTTTGGAATTTCGGAGCGCGTAGAAATGAAGAAAAAAAAAAAAACCCCAGAAGAACTAAAGGCAAAATACAAAAAGGCTAAAATTAATACGTACCTCTAAAGCAAAGCAGTTAGAGCAACAAAAGTGAGTGTGAGGGACCGGTTTTGTGGGAGTTGATAGTTGAACGACTTAGGGGGTAGCACCAAGCGCAAGATTCTGGTTCAGAAATCAAGGTAAGAATTTCCGCATAATAATAGACGAAGCTTTCAGCCACTGTTTGTTCCAGTCAACGTGGACTAAAGCAAGTAAATCGTAGTATCTCGTTAAACGTATATACGTCTTACTGTGGCACTGAATGGGAATTGTAGCGCCCAGGAAACTAAAATAGGAATGAAATGATGCGATAAAGGTGCCTGATTTTCGATTCTAACAATATATATATATATATATATATATATATATATATATATATATATTGCAATTTTTGGAATGCAGTCAAGTGTGTAGAAAGGTTGTCTCATGTTGGCCGAAAGTGGAAGATAGCGCGATGAGGTTCTAATACTTGCAGGGCATGAAACTATAGCCGTGACTTAGTGTAGGGTTGAACGTTCGTTAGTTAGATCAGAACGACAGAAAGTACCACTAGTCAGTTACATGCACGGAAGGGTGTAACTGATTGACGTTATCGGACTCTGAAACGTGTACACAGGAAGAAAGTGATGAAATGTAAAATGGGGCTGTGTTAGAGATCAACAGAAACTTGCAGTTTCACTGAAGTCTGTGGTTACTCGAAGCACGTTATGTGCCACGCTCATACGGGGCGCAGTTATGCTGGTTAAGGGGGCACTCTATGGGCAACAGAGGCGTACGAAAAGTAGAATAAAGGCTGTAATTACGGTAAATGTATGGCGATCAGAAGAGCCAAATGAGAGAGGCGAGGCTATACACGAATGAATCTGGGCAAGTGAAAGGAGAAAATTAGATAAGAGACGACATTGTCGATGCCGAAGCGAGTAATTTACAAGGAACGAGCGTGTCTCCTGTGCTTAGAGGCAACGACGAGCCGGTCGTTGACTGGCCATCGTCGCGCGCCCCATCATCGAAGCCGGGCATCGCGATCAAAGAATCGGAGCTGGGCGGTCGATCATTCTGGCTATAGCGACGGATCATGAGAGCACGGGACGGCACGGGTACGCCGGGACCATTAGAGGAATTATCCGGCAGTGCGAGAAAAATGGAGCAGCGTCGCTGAGTGATCACGAGCTGAAAAGCACGAGCCCCGGTCACGTTCCATTTGCACTAATGAAGGGGCGGGCACGCGGGAATGTGTGGCATGACCGGGTTGGTTAAGGAGTGGAAGACGGAGGATGTGACTGCAGGAAAATGGCCGGTACACTTCGTATAGCGTTCCCGGTTCTCGTCGATCGCACTTCGCGTGTGATGGCCGCGAGTGGAGGAAATCCTCGCTTAAGCGTTGATTTTTTTTTTGCTATAGAAGGCACGTGGAAGGCTCATTAGCATACCGAGTCGCGTACGATCGACGCAACAAAGGTGGGGTGTACTTTCGGTTTGCGTCGTTATCGTCGTGCATCCTCGCAGTGTTTCTTACTCGCTGCGCGGTATTCGCCTCATCAACGCGAGAATAATAGTAATATTTAACCCAGTAATGCCAAAACACATTTTCCCATCGAGAAATATTATAACTCGTTTACTTTTATTTCTAGCAACAAAGAGAGTTCACTTGAGCAATAGGAAACAATTAGACGTTATTCAGGTAAACAATCATTCAATGTAGTATTTCATTAACTTGAATATAATTACTAAACTATTTACAACTGAAAATTCGCTCCGGCGCATCAAAAAACGCCACTATAGGTTATGCATTGTTTCCAGCGCTTGAAATAAATTTTGACGCATCAAACTCAGTGTAGAAAACATAAAATGCTGGACATTGCACGGTTAAAGAAAAAAACGAACAAGCGAAAAATAATGAAAAAGTACTCAATTGACAGGTCTGCTTCAAGTGTTAGTTTATTGAAAAATATTGTCGTTATTCTCACAGTATTATTTGTGTGACGAACACACAGATAGTCCATTGCTAATGTGCATTTCTGGCATTCCGATTGGCCTGGCCTATTGAAAAGCGGTCATACGCGGCAGAAACGCCTACGCGATTGGCCGGAAACGGACAAGCTGGGCTCCGCCTCATAGGTGCCCGGGCGATGTTTCAGTTTCATACTGATACCAGATGTATGTGAGATACCTACCTAAAAACCACTTCTGCGGTAAAGTGCTATACAGCACTTCCAATTTACGACAAGTTTAGTGGACTATTTGACAGAAATTTACGAAAGCATCAACCGAGGGCATAAAAAATTGGCCACTAAACTGTGACGTGACAAAACAAGAGCTGATAGCCACGAAAGGCTACAAAACAGAAATGAGCATACGACAACAGGTCCATATCGCACACAAACCTTTGAAAAACAGTTCATAAAGAAAACTTACGCGGGCACTAATTTTGCAGCACACGTAACACTATAAAAGAATGAAGCATGCGGGCAGCAATACTGGAAGCACAAGTTCAAATAATCAAATAAATGCGCACCCGCCGTGGTTGCTCAGTGGCTATGGTGTTGGGCTGCCAAGCACAAGGTTGCGGGATCAAATGCCGGCCATGGCGGCCGCATTTCCGTGGGGGTGAAATGCGAGAACAGCCATGTACTTAGATTTAGGTGCACGTTAAAGAACCCCAGGTGGTCCAAATTATGCCGGAGCCCCCCCCCCCCCCCCCCCCATGGCTTGCCTCATAATCAGACCGTGCTTTTGGCGTGTAAACCCCCCCCCCCCCCCCCCCCCTGTTAAAAATTACTGCCCACGTAGCTGCAGAACAGAGGGTGCATGGCGTCCTGTGGTCGTCGTGTGTATGTTTAGAAAAAAAAAATGATTACATCCCAGACGGTTAAGATGTAGTTACATTTCAATGATGTCTGTATTGTACATGTATATAGCTTGTAAGCTGCGCGTCCGATGCGTTGTAGTTCCACGAGAATTGCAATACAATAGCGCCACAACTGTGCTAAGAAAAAAAAAAACAAGTTACGTCGCAGACGATTAAGATACAGTAAGATTTCAATGTTTTCTATACTAAGCAAACGGCCTGCCTGGAAGACGCGTATCCGGTGCACTGTGGTTCAGCGAGAATAACGAAGTGCAAGCTTGAATCACATAGACGTATGGACTTAACACAGGCATAGACTAACATAAACAATGGAATGCACGCAAAATGTACAGGTGATATTTCACAGGTATGCACACGCATCAAATGAAGAGAGAGAGAGAGAAACGGAGTGAGAAAGGCAGGGAGGTTACCCGGAACAGATTCTGGTTTGCTACCCTGCAAGGGGCGAAAGAAAGACGGAATGAACAGAGGAGAGAAAAAACAAAGGTACGAAAAATAAAAATATGCGACAAAAAGTAGTTATACTTATGTACATAACATTCTCTTATAATAGTAGGCACACAAATTGGGTGTGAATATACATATTCAAAGTATATACATGACATTGCTACCAATAAGAACCGATGCATCCGCCTAGGAAAACCAGGAAGGCCGAAAGAAACCAGCTTCACGCGTCCACCAGAGGCACGAAGGGTCGGCCGAATGAATTCTTCTCCGAGGAAGGACAGCTTGTGCGACAAAACACACAGAAGCTCGGAACGCAGCCGCTCTATGACGGGACAAAGAGCGCGGCGAAGACGGCCTGCAGCAATCGCCTCGCAGTGGTTGCGCCATAGGCAGAAGGCACCAGCAACGACGAGAAGCGGCGCCAAGTGGCCCTCTGAACAATGACCAGTAGAAATGAAACGATTTATTCTATAAGGCCGTGAAATCCGGCATGCACGGCCCTCCGTTCAGAAGAGCTGAGCAAACGCTACATTGCCTCAGAACATGCCGATTCATCTGCTCAAGGGGGCTGAGTCTCCACATGTGATCCCAGAGATGGTCAGGTAGAAAAGAGGCCGTTACTGCTCCCCGTGGTACATCACTGGAGTGAGCACGACGTGTTGAAAGAATTGGACATTGTTGGGAATGCGAGGCACGTTAGATCTTGGACAGGCCGATAAAATATCACAGCTGTGGCACATAATGCCGGCAGGTTTAATGACTGGGGCCCCTGTGGAGATGCAGATGGAGCGACTGCTGCCGAAGTGGAGTGCCCAGGAAGTAAAACGTGACAACTCGCGCAGGGTACTCTTGACATTGAACTAGACGTGGAAGGGAGCGCGACGCTAGTGTCCAGAAGCGGACCGACGCAGAAGGGAAATGAGCACCACCCTAGAAACGTGACTGTTTTGGTACTGCGTGGTCGACAAACTCCGTGGCCGCCGAAGAGGAACAAAAAGTACGTAGAAGGGCATAGAACCCGCTGTATGATTAGGTACCAACTCACCCAGCTTTCAGTTCTTCAGCAACATAGAATGGATTGCTGTGACACGTGGTGCAAATGCCACGCATGGCCACAAAGTATGGTGCGTGTGAGGTTAAAAAATGGCAAAATCAGTCTAGTCAATGTTTAATTTTTATTTTATGCCTTCAAGAACCATCAACTACACATTGTCAAAAATGCCATAGCGATTATAACCTCAACCTAAAACGTGAGGAGATGTGTCTGGTTAGACGGGTGGAATTGGGCTATGTCCATCTAGAGTCCGATGACCCAATGGACAAACATCGTTATTTCCAGAAATTGAGACCTGCGCCCGAGATGTCACTACACTCGCCAAAGACCGTATTTGCACGTGAACAAGGCGAGTACGAATATAACGCGAAGGGAGACTATCGGTCTCTCAGAAAAAGTAAGATATATATATATATATTACGATTATAGCGCCGAAGTGATGCCGCCAAGAAACAGGAACCGGCGCATAAAATCGGATGCCAGCAGGGATTTATTCATTGTTACTTGGAACCGCCGTCCCAAAATAAACTGAGAAGACGAGTGCTGACATCTTTGTCACTGTGGGCGATAACAGCGTCGTCTTCCGTGACAGCCGCGAAGGTTATTGGACAGGCAGAACTTCAGGAATGCCCGAGACACATTGAAACAGGGCAAGGCCTTTCCTGGATTGCGGGGTGACCCACCGCGCGACTTCGAAGGCCGCTCGCTTGACGCACCTGCAAATCATCGCCGATCGTCTTGCTCAAGGTTGGAATTAAGAAACAAAACAAAACCAAACAAGAAAAAAAGCGTACCAAATTGCGTTATATTAGTGTCACGAACCCGAATATAACGCTAGGCGCGTTCGGAGGCCTGAAATGTCGAAAAACAAAAACGCAGAAAATAAATGCGTTCTATTTGTACGAATGCGCGTTTTCGTCGCCGATGTACAACGGAATGTAGTCTGTGAAGGCCGTCACCTCCACAAGATCGCTCTGCCAAATGGCACAAGACCCCACACACTTACGTGAATCTCTCGCTCTAAACCCCTAAAATATTCAGAAACTGTAAAAGGCTGAGGACGCATAGTATGTAGGATGAAGATGCTGTGTGTGTCAATGCACACATTTCAGAGTAATTCACCAAATGATAGGCAAAGCAAAAAGCTGTGCAGAAAAAAGTAACAGGCCTGCGTGGCACACGCAGCACAGTCACAGCATAAGCTGGTAGAGCGGCTGAAGACTAACTCCAATTTCGGCACCACGCACACCAGGGTCTTCGCGACAGTCTCTTCGCCTCGTTTTGACGAGAACGATCTGAACTGTCCGCCCGGCGTCGACGGTGAGCTGCGGCTTCTAATTTTCACTGCACAGCAGTCTGCTGAGCCCGATGATGCCTGGTTGTAGCCGCGCACGTAGCTCTACGATTCGCTTCTTCAGCAGCGGTTCGTACCTTGCGAGGAGATGCCATAACGTGTACGAAGAGGTATCCAGAATACATGGCGCACTATCTCACATCGGAATAGCGTCGATTGCGCGCCTCGTCTGAATCGCATCTCGTCGTCTGTGCCTGCGCACGCTGCGTTAGCAGGCACCTTAACTAGAAGGCGCCACCATACTGGCGGAGGCTGGGGATCGCGTTTTTTTTTTATTGCGCGCCTCGTCTGAATGGCATCTCGTCGTCTGCGCCTGCGCACGCTGCGTTTGCAGGTGCCTTAACTAGATGACGCCACCATACTGGCGGAGGCTCGGATCATCTGCGCCTGCATTTATAGGGCTTTTTCCGCTGCCCGATAGCAAGCGCTTGCGTGGCTCAGTGGTAGAGTGTCTGGCTCCCACTCAGCGGGCATGGGCTCGATCCCGGCGGGAACCGGGTACATTTTTCGCATTTCCGGTGATAGCGGTTACGGTCCCCAACGGCGGCGCCGGCGGACACTATCGCAAACCGAAACAGCTATTGGAATGAGCTTACGCTGTAAAATCAGAGCCCTTCCACTATGCGAACATAAAAAACCAGTGAAGCTGTTGGTTCTGCTTAATTATATTGTTACAGTGCGTCAAAGGTAGTGTAGCAGTAGCATCAACAGCAACAGGATTAGGCGAGCAGCGAGAAAGAGAAGGTCGACGTGCAGTATGGGCACCCACTTGCCCTACGGTGAGCGCCAAGACTTGGTGTTGGGACATCTTGTGGACAAAGACGGCGTCAGGCCTGATTCTGCGAGGACCGAGGTTGTTGAAGCATTTGAACCACCTCACTCTGTAAAACAACTTCGCAGCTTTCTAGGTCTCTGCTCCTATTTTCGGCGGTTCATTCCTCGATTTGCTAACGTCGCTTATCCCTTGACAAGCCTCCTGCACAAGAACGCCGCTTTCGAGTGAACGCCTGATTGTTCTGCTTCCTTTCGACAGCTGAAGTTTCTGCTGACGCCGCGACCGATCCTCCGACACTTTAATCCTTCCGCGCCTACAGAAGTCCACACAGATGCGAGTGGTGTAGGTCTTGGTGCTGTTCTGATTCAGCGCTTGGATGACAAAGAACACGTCATCGCCTACGGAAGTCGGTCATTAAGCAAACCCGAGCGTAACTACACGGTAATTGAGGAGGAATGTCTTGCTGTTATTTTTGCGGTGCAGCGATATTGGTCGTACCTCTATGGGCGTCACTTTACGATTGTTCCCGATCATTATTCTTTGTGCTGGCTCGAGAATCTTCGCAATCCATCTGGATGCATTGACGATGGGCCCTGCGTCTGCAAGAGTACAGCTTCACTGCATCCTACAAGAGCGGCCGACGACATGCTGATGCCGATTGCTTTCCCGGATACCTCTTAGTACAACGGAATGCGACACCGACAGTTTCGGCCACCTCATCGCATCCGTAAACCGTGATTTCCCAGATGCCACAACCTTCGCAAGAGAGCAACGTGATGATCCGAGGTTAGAGCCACTTTTCTCTGCCACGAAATAGTCGACATCTTGTAGTTTTTGTGTTCGGGATGGACTGCTGTATAAAAAGAATTTATCGTCCACAGGTGCACGCTTTCTTGTGGTTGTGCCAGAAGCCCTCCACCCTTCTGTTTTGCGTGTTGTGCATGATGATCCAACTTCAGGTCATTTAGGGTCCATGCGGATGCTCCATCGGGCCAAAGAAAGATTTTACTGGCCTCAAATGCGCAAGACAATGGAGACATGCGTAGCCACTTGCGCCGAGTGTCAAAGTCACAAGAGACCTACTGCAGTTCCAGCTGGATTCTTACAGCCTGTGGTGCCACCCAGTTCCCCCTTTGAGCAAGTAGGCATCGACCTCATAGGACCATTCCCACGTTCTTCCAAAGGCAACCGCTGGATCATAGTATGTGCCGACTACCTGACTCGGTTCTGCGAGACGGCAGCACTACCCTCTGCAACTGCAGGCGCGGTTTCACAGTTTATGTTGCATTGCATTATACTTCGTCATGGTCCCCCTCGAGTGATCATTAGCGACCGTGGCCATCAGCTCACAGCTGACGTTGTTGAAGCACTTCTATGTTTGTGCGCCTCCAACCTGCGACATTCAACGCCTTATCAGCCGCAGACCAATGGTCTGACAGAACGCACTAACAGAACACTTGTGAACATGATTTCCATGTACGGAAGCTCCCACCACAAGAACTGGGACGAAGTATTGCCGTTCGTCACTTACGCATACAACATCGCGCAACATGAGACCACTGGATACAGTCCGTTTTTCCTTCTTTACGCTCGTCCGCCAGGTACACATTGGACACTATCTTTCCTTTTGGTAGTCATGAGGACGCTTGTATCACGGAAACTCTCTGCCGAGCGGAGAAGGCTCCGCGCCTCGCTCGATTACGTACTCTAGCTTCACAAAAGCATTACAAATCCCGGTACGAAAGTCGGCACCGGCAAGTCACTTACGATCCGGGTGACCTAGTGTGGCTATGGGCTCCCGCGCGTAAACGCGGTCTGTGTCAAACACCGCTCGCTGACTATGTTGGACCATTTATTGTGCTTGAGCGTCTCAGCCAGGTGAATTATAGAATTCTGCGCCTCACTTACAGTGTAAGACGGTCATCCAAGACCAAGATCACGCGTGTAGCCCGCCTGAAGCCGTTAACTCAACGAAAGCCCCACTGACTTCTCGCCCGGAGGGCTTCGTCTGCGAGAGGAGCCATGTTACAGTGCGTCAAATGTAGTGGAGCAGCAGCATCAACAGCAACAGCATTAGGCGAGCAGCGAGAAAGAGAAGGACGACGTGCAGTATTGGCACCCACTTGCCTTACGGTTCCCTTAAATAAACGCCTTGTACACACCCCGTAACAATATTTGAATTTGTTATGCTAAATGGTTGAAAAGATACAACACATAACTTGATTGCGTCGCGGCGCGCCGTATGCTGTATGTGCGAGTGACAGCGAGTTTAGGCGACTAGGTTCACACCACCTTGCACCATGGGCCGCAGCACGTTGGGCCGCAGCACGTTCGGCTTCTCGTCGCCTTTGCGGCGCCGGTGGCGCCGGTGGCACCTCAAGCAGGCAACTCGCGTGGTTGAGCGTGCCGGCGCTCCTTGAAGGCGCACTCTTCCTCTTCAGAGTGAGCAACACGGGTCTTACCCATACCGTGTCCAAGGGGCAACTGATGACCTCGCTAGGAAAATGGCAATGTCAAGAGAGATGAGACACAACTATTGGTCGGTAGACTATTACGTGTAATCACTGACGTTTCGACACGCATCATCATAGACTAGCGTTTAGGCAACAGCGTTCATCGCTCAGTCGCATTGTCTTAACGCGATAGCGTGAAGAGCCCCGTGTCGCATAAAATCATCCCGAACCACCCCGACCGCGCAGGTCCTCCGTGTGGCGCAAGGTGTTAGTGAACAAAAATTGAATTTATCGCAGTGAAATCCGCCAGCAAAATGGTTAAGTACAACTTAACCACAACCTACAGACATGGTGGCGTCGGACTGTAATTTAAATGTACCAGAAAACATAATTCTGCTACGAGGAAACTCAAACACAAACCCCCTTTCCAGTATTTCTACCATACCAACAGCGGCGCGCTCGGATAGGTTAGTTGAGAAATCCATATCTAGATGGCGCTCGCATCCTCGGCAGGTTAGGGAGCCTACATGCAACGTTGCATGTAGGCTCCCTATGGCAGGTCAAATTGTGTCTTCGCCTGCCGAATGGGTTTTGGACACGCGATAGCCTCGGGGCAATAGCAAACAATTAATAAAATAGAAAAGTACTAGGTGACTAGGGCTTTCCCATTTTAATAGAAAACGACTTACATTGCCCCTAGAAAAACATCTTCCCAGCAATGCATTTCTGTTTAAAAGGGAAGCCGACTTTAAGGGGTGCGGTGTAAGCTTGGTCTTTATAAGCTGGCTCTCCCACGTGCGGAGTTGCAGTGAAGCCTACTTAAATAAAAATGCGATACGAACGGGGCCCGATACCGCTATCGCGTTCCACTCTTAAAGGCGTAGCTTAAAGGCGTAGCTTAAGCGTACTCCAATTTCTTTTGTCTCTCTGGGTGCCACGTGTGGGTAGTGCAAGGGCGCGTTACAAGTCCCCGAGCCCACAGGGGTATGTGTCATTGAGCTTGGACCCTTTCTGCACCGTCACCAGGATCGGCCCACTTCTAACAGCGGAGCTGTTTAAGCCGGCCGTAATGTGTATACAGTTGTGACGCTGATCTAAGAGGAGGTACAAAGTCGAGGAACTGCCTGGCTACGAATAAGTGGTTAAGAAGGCGCCGGCAGCGCCGAAGCTCAAGCAGGGAACCTAACAGCCCCCCAGAGCCACCCACGCGCCGCCCCGGCAGCACCAGCGGCATGCGCGTAGTTTTTTTGAGAACTTGACGGCTGGTGTCATCCGTGCGCCCTTCGGCACGCTGCTAGTGGACAGGATTCAGATGTGGGCAGGTGCCACCGGCGCCGCCAATCAGGATGGCCACCCGGGGCTCCGACAGGAAATGGCCCGTCAGGTGTTTCCCAGGCCGCATGCTGCAAGTATGTCTATACATGAAATGGGTAAGTAGCGGCTTGTGGGCAAGAAGACACAGAAGGATGGCCAGGAAGAGAAAATTATACGAATAGGATCGGAAGAGAAAGGAAGAAAAATGAGATAGTGGAAATGAAGCATGCAGCTAGTGCCATTTAACGCAGGCAAACCCCGCCATTGTTGGCTAAAACAGTGCAGTTGGCAACAACAAACATGCAAAACTAACATGAGGCGATGAAAAAAATAGAGTGACAAGAATTAGTATGCATCCGGCAAAATGGAAGGGGTAGGAGTAGGAGAAACAGAACAGCCACATGCGCGAGCTGCAGTAGCAGGGCCCGCGATCGCTTGGAATTAAGCAGAGCGCAGCAGCAGGTGGGCGTCAAAGACTCAACGCGCACATCGGCGCACAATTGATTGCAGCAGGCGCCTCTGGCGGCGGCTCGGCCGAGCTCCCATCAGCTGCGCGCTACTGCGCATGCGCCGTGACGTCATCCTAACGTGTTGTCTCCTGCGCGCCGCCCGTACAGTGTGCATTTTCCGCCTCATTCTTTTGCCATGCTACTACAGATTGGAACAACCTGCACCACCAAATCGCCGCCATCATTTGCCCTTGTACGTTTATGGAGAGTGTCACTGCGCACTTTTCACAATGAAAGTGACTTGTGTTAACACACTTATATGCTCGTGCAATTTCAGTTTGTATTATTTAGGTCTATGTATTTGCGCTTACGTATGTAGCACTTTAAATCATGTAGTTTTTTTGCGTGTTCAGTTTTGTATTATGCAAATTATGTACTAATATATTCCCACCCCTTATGTAATACCTTTATCAAGGGATCGTTAAGGTAATAAAATGAAGTGAAATAGCTTTCGCCCCACTTCCCCTACGTGAGCTCGGACTTCAAGTGCTCCGCGAGGCATTCCCCGATATGGACCACGAGGAAATGCTTATCCACCTCGTATAACTTAGCATCACTTGGCATTACTTCGTATAGCTTAGCATCACTTCGTATAGCCAGGACTAGCTAGGAACCGATCAGCTCCGCTGTATCTTTAGCCTTGCGCCACTAGCACAAGTAACACCGATTTTTTTTTACTAAGTGTTGTTCTACGCGTCGTGTTGTCCGCGGACGCCATCCGCCAGAATTTCGCCATGTACAGCTTCGCTGTAAAAGTTTATTCCAACACAAGACATTTGTTCATTTTCAATGACAATGACGGCACATTATTTCATTTCATTTATTTCTGAAAGTGCCCAAGAACAGCTCTACGCCTTAGTATTAGTGCACTTGTGTTACACAAAGAACAGGAAATAAAAACAACAAAGAATACAGAAAACGTGAAAGAACAGTGGGTAGTATAAATACCATAGGCTATAATATAAATTATACCACCAGTTCGGGAACATATACAGCTCTAAGCCATTCTTTTCCAGCTCCAACCAGGTAATTTCAACACCACTACCTCCTACAGTCTTCTCCATGCAGTCTCTCAAAAGCCTCATTCTTGCTCAGGCTTGCTTTGCCTATTTTGTCAACATAATGTCTCAGAATGTTACATTTGCATCCTCGAGAAAACATCGTGTTGAGCGTAAGCCTTCGAACCTAAATTACCATTTATGCAGATCCAGCGCACGTGTTGGAAGTCTATGTGCAGCAAAGCTTTTGTTTAATGCATTTGGGCCTTCGTTCCTGCGTCTTTGATGTAAAGAAAACTGGCGCACTACTGTTACGAGCGTTGTGTACCGCACACACATTAGCGTTCGTGCTGAGCAGCTGTGTGAATAGCACACAGCGGTGAACGTCAAGCTAAATTTAGGTAACCCTTTCTCTGGACGCTGACCAACACCCGCCGGGGTAGCTCAGTCAGCTAAGGCGTTGCGCTGCTGAGCACGAGGTCGCGGGATCGAATCCCGACCCCGGCGGCCGCATGTCGGCGGAGGCGAAATGAAAAAAAAAAAATGTCACAGTTTCGCCCTAAGGGCGAAGCAATGAATGCGATAGCAACACAGCAATGTCATACGAAGTAAGGTGAGCGGCTTTGGTAGCAACAACACGCAGAACTGTTGTCGACGCCATCGGCGTTTTGCCCGCGTTAGCTCAAAATGCGTGCGGCGTTGGTGACTGTTGCTGGAGCCTCTCATATAAATAGGCACTTGGTGCCGCAGCTAAACGTCGCGTCCCTTCCTTCCCCCTCCCCCACGGCCTCTCGCGCGTCTGAAGAAGGCGCGTTTGCTCTACATATATGGTGATTGTAAAGGAGAAACGAGACGCCTAATTCTGCAGCCCTTAAGCGAGCAAGGCGCAGAACGCGCGTTTGTTCTCCGCCGTGCGTTCACTCCCCGTGAAAGACGCGCCCCTCGCGCCCTTTCACTCGCACATACAGCGTTCGGCGCGCGGCGACGATTTCATCTCCAAATGACGTCATACGGAACCTCACGGCGACGGCGACGCCGACGGCAGAAATCTGCTTTTGAGTGTCCATATAATTGCTATCGCAATAAAAAACGCCCGTGTGCTTGGGTTGTAGTGCACGTTAAAGAACCCCAGGTGGTCAAAATTAATCCGGAGCCCTCCACTACGGCGTGCTTCATAATCTGAACTGGTTTTGGCACGTAAAACCCCAGAAAGAAGAAGAAGACGCTGACTAACGTCGACGATTTTTCTTCGGCCTCATCTCGACTAGGGAACCTACATGCAAGCGCTGTTTTAAAACCGCGCTTGCATGCAGGCTCCCTAATCTCGACCACGATCGAGGGGCGACAGCTGCAACGCCTCACGCACGATCCTCCTCACGTCAGCTTTCAAAGGCGTCTTCAGCTCAACGCTGAGCTTTCAATGCTTAGCCTTGGGGTGGAACTGACAATTTTAACCGCGGAGCTGTTCTTAGTCGAGCGTGCGCCGTCGACGACGGCCGCCGTCACACAGGAGCGGAGCCGCCGAGTTCACGTGACAAGGAGAGGATGAGAGCAGCGTCGGGTGAGGGCAGGTCACATGACCAGCAGAGGAGGACAGGTGCGCTGGGAGAGGAAGTGACCAATGAAATGGCGCGCGCTGGGGGGAGGCGGCGACCACAACGAAGTAAAGCCCTGTTTTTTTCCAGGGGCTTTACATAGAAGCTGTGCATTTGCGGCTGCTTGGCTGGCCCGAACGACGCTACTTGCGGGAGATAGGACGCGTCGGCTTCGACGGGCGACGGCGGTCCTAACGCGTTGCGGGGGATGGGACGCGATCTGTCGAAACAGCGGAGATGTGGTCGCTCATTCGGTCTAAAACGAAGGCTACAACAGCGAAAAAAAAGGAAACAAACGTGACAATCGCAGAAACAGAATGACCACAGCTCCGATGTTTCGACAAATTTCACCTCGTGTAACTGGCTGCATTTTAGCAGCGGAGCTGTTTAAGCTCTTGGTTAAGCCGCGTAGTGCGAACAAAAACTGCGCCTAGCAATGACTTCAGCGCGCGGTGCCTAGCAACAACCTCGCGGAGTGGCGTGTGCTTCGCCTCCTATGCGTGCCATGCACATGTTACCTTAACATGGGGCGTTAAGGAGAGGGAAGGAGCATACGCGCGTTATGCTCGGGAGACAGACTAGACACACAGACAAAGAACTTTATTGGTGGTCCTGAGGAACCACTTTAGGGTATCTCCCTTTTCAGGGAGTCCCCGTAGCCGTCGCGGGCCGCACCGACATCGGGGTTGGATGATCGTGGTCCTCCGCCCTGTCGCAGGCCCTCTGGACAGCCCGTAGTTGCTCTGAGAGGTCGCCGCTCTTAAGGGCTGCCTCCCAGTCCGTTAGAGTGGTATCGGGAGAGAGAAAGAGAATATGAGAGAGAGAAAGAAATTGTATCAGCACCAACGAGGCAACGCACAGCGCTGCTGCCGACGCCGTCCGCGTTTCCCCGCGTTCGCGCCGAACACGCACGGTGTCCGTGACTGCAGCCGGCGTCTCTGGCGGCGTTTCGGCAGGTTTCGACCAGCCACGCCCCGACAAGTGTGAAGACGCAGCTTGGCCGTGACGTCACCGGGGAGATAAAGCTCGGAGCCGCCGCGACTGAGGCAGAACTCTCGTTGACTCTGTGGCGAGTACATGTAGCCTTGACATTGGACGAGAAAAGAAGATACGGACACGCGAACAAGAAGCTACTCATCATGAAGCGCGTCGCGCGGCCAAGCGAGAATCTGCGCCTCGGCGGTAAGCCGATTAGGAATACCGTGCCTAGCAGCACTTAGCATTTCCTAGCAAAACTTAGCCAAGCCTAGTAAAATCTGGAAGAAGTTAGGTCGATCACCAGCTCCGCTGTTTACTCCAGCCTTGCACCACTAGTGCAAGCTGCCAACATTTTTCTTTAAACTAAGCACAGGCGACTTCGCTAGCAAGTTTGATCACTTGAGGGTTCCTGGTCCTTCTTCATTCTATCGAACAGGACGCAGAATGGAAAATCGGGCCATTTGGTATAGCGTCATGGCTCCAACAGCGAGACTGGACGCGGTCTGAGTAGAAGGAGGGGACACCACAGGGCGCCGAACTGTCAACTGAAGTTTATTTCAAGAAAATATCCAGCCTTTAAAGCATAAAATTCACGTGATCATCACTCAGCCCCTGGGCATAATCAAGTGTAACGATCAAATAACTACTTCCATGCAGAAAAAGAAAAAAATGGAGGACGCTTAGGTTTCACTTTTAAGAGTGGAACGCTATAGCATTCAGAGATCCCTGACTGCTACTCATGGTTCCCGACGACTGCAGCTTATGCAACCATAACGGTTACTGGCAAACACTGGCGGCGAACGCTATGCACGTATGCGAGCTTTCTGGTGGAAACGCGGCCTCTTGCGTGGGCCGATCCCGGAGACAGTGCACAACCGCGCCAAATTAATTACATCATTTTCAGCTTTCCGTATTTGTTTCGCACATTTAATATTTCATTCTGAGAATTAGGATTTAACATAAAAGGCATGCGCTGTGGCTGTTTCATACGCTTGTTTGTGGGTAGTCATTCTCAAAATTCCGAGGAATAGCTTTGTCAAGAATGTGAGACAAGGTATGAGCAACATTAGTGATAGAATGGTGTGGCAATATAACCCGCATATACCGCACGTCATATAAGAAGGCGTGGCATATACGTAAGCCTAAATATATTCGGAGGGACCTGCGTGGCGGAGGATGATTTTCTCGGCCGTGGGCGCCAGCGCCGACGTGGACGCTGGATTCTCTGCGACACGGGGCTCTTAACGCTATTGCGTTAAAAACGTTCCCGCAGGACCCATCTCACGGTGGCTGTCTATGTTAATGCGATTAGCATTCAAGCAAGTGTAGCGACTAGGGAGCCTACATGCAATGGCGTTGCATGTAGGCTCCCTAGTAGGGACACGTCGTTACAGCGTACTAGAATACCCAATTCTACTACACTGTAACAGCGTAGTGCAATCGCCTAAAGGCGTCATGCTTGGTGCGTGTACGCAGCGTGGCTTCTCTCTCACGCTCCTTCTCTCGACACGCTGTGCCACCTGGGGGCATGGACATTAAGTCTGCGTGTGGCGCGTGTGCGAATTTATATATTCAGGGAAGATTGTGTGGATAATACGAGGGCGAATCAGAAAGCACCTATTTTTTATTAGCCAAGCCAAAATAAGGTACATACAGGTAATTACAAATATACGTACTATTATAAGTACCTTACATTATTTCTCCACATATTCCCCACACGGGTTCAGACATTTTTTTCTCATCGAAGCACTAAATTTGTGATGTCCCTGTGGTAGAATTCGTCCGGCTGACTGTGGAACCACCGTCGGAATGCTGTCTTGGCTTCATCGTTCTTCACGGCCTTTTGTGAGCTCGCAATACCACCACATCAGACTCATCAAAGCGAGACACCTTTCTCCATACGTGGGCTGCATTTCCCTGTGGATTTCGATGGTCGTTCGTCCTTTGCTCCATAGAAAACGAATCACACTTCGTCGCTCGTACACCGTGGACGTGTTGCTTGCTTGCTTGCCTTCAAAAGTGGCTCGTACCCACTATGGGGGATTGGCCAAGAATCGGGTGATTGAAGGAAAACGTGGACGTGTGAAGCACAACCGTCGTCTTCAACAACGGACAGCAGCGCCGTGTTGCGGAGCTACCGGCAGATAAGGCCGGGCCGCTCCAAGAAAGGTCCGCCGCTGGGAATGGATATGTTGACTTCAGATTTAGAGCTGTAATTTGGCTAAAAAAATAGGGGCAAGGACTTCGTGATTCGCCCTCGTATATCGCGCGTTCGCACCCCGCCCAGCACAAAAGAAATTTGAAAGTTCCATGAAGAATGCCAGATACCCAGCGGCGCATACCCAGTGACCAAAATTCCCGTAGGTTCATTCAAATCCAAGTGTCGTCATGCCATTGTCGTCATACACTTGTCGTAATCCCATTATCCTCAATCCATCGTTGTCACACTGCCGGTGTTGGGCTGCTGAGCACGAGGTCGCGAGATAGAATCACGGCCACGGCGGGCCGCATTTCGATGGGGGTGAAATCCAGAAAACTTACTTAGATTTAGGTGCACGTTAAAGAACTACAGGTTGTCAAAATTAATTCGAAGTCCCCCACTACGGCGTGCCTCATAATCAGATGGTGGTTTTGGCACGTAAAACCCATAATGTAAGTTAATTTTTTTTTCACACTGCCGTCGTCAGCATCATTTCACAATCGTCATGCCATTGTCCAGCCGTCGTCGTCTCACTGCCTCTGTAGTTCTATTGACGTCATTTCCTGTTCGTCATTTCATCATCGTCACTGCGACGTCATCATGCTCATGGGCGATCGTGGGAAGCGAGTGCCATAGCAAAGTGGGCGGATACCGGAGAGAGTACGTCACACGCAGCTGAAGCAACGGACATCTCAGAATGAGCAGTACTGATTTTAAATAAGCGTGACTTATGCACTTACGATGTATGACTACATTGCAGTGTTGCCAGGTCGGACGAGGCGGCGTAGCCCAAAGTTAGAGAAAATGTAGCCCAAATGTAGCCAAACACAAAAAGAGAGCAAAATATTTTGTAGGCCAAATATAGCCATTTTTATCTGCTGTTTTATTTGTATATAAATTTTCACATTCAACAACGCAATCCTTTTTTGCACAACGAACTCTGCTTTTTAGCTCACGTGAACGCATAATAATCTTGAGCATCATTGAGCTCTCACGTGGCATCCGCCTACCGCGTAGAGCGAGAGAGAAAGAAAGGGAAAGAAAGACAAGAAGGTTAGCCAGTGTAAATACCGGCTGGCTACGACGTACTAAGGGAAGGGGTAAAAAAAATAAAATGTGATAGAAGAAACAAAATAAAATAAGTGAAGTAAGAAAATTCCCGCAATAACGCGACCGTACGCGCTACAACGTTCAAAGGCGGTCGCACAATTCACAAGCACTTAAGAACTTCGCCACAGCCCTTAAGGCCTTGAGTGCCGAAGCCCGTCTAGACCAATGTCCTAAAACTTTTTCCTCTGTGAAGGGGCGATTGTCCAGTTTTTCAAGCGCAGTCGCGAGCACTTTTCTTGCCACATTGTCTACGGCGTAGAAAAACTTTAGCTGCGTAGAAAACTTCAGCTGTCCAGTGGTCTGCGACGGTGACGCGCCCACGGCTTCTTTTTTATGAGCCAAAACCAATGTACCGCGCTATGACATCTCGCGTTATTTGTCTCATTGTCCTATCTTGTATTCTCGTTAATTAGATTGGCCCGGGTTACCTGGGACACACTCTATATAATTTCCATTTACATCAAGTTGGTCACCATGTTAGGTCTCCAGCACGCCAAGAACATGCGTTGAGAAGAAGTCAGAGACAACAGATGCCATGCACTTGCTGTCTCAATCGGTGTAAGCGAAACTTTAAGTGGTTGCTGCGCAAAACGACACACAAGAGTAAGAAGCGCGCATTCGTTTGCGGCGACGAGCGCGTCCCGAACTTAACTCGCTCGAAATGGCAAAAGCCGTGACGGCTCACAAACAGCAAAGGTAAACAACAAATTGATAACAGTGGTAATCCTGTGAAAACCGGTTACTGTCAAAAGGCAAACCATCTTGATGTGCTATTATTAAAAATTAGTCGTGTTTTACGTGCCAAAACCATGATATGATTGGGAGGCATGAAGCAGTGGGGGACTCAGGATTAATTTTGACCACCTGAGGTTCTTTAACGTGCACATAAATCTAAGTACACGGGTGTTTGAACATCTCGCCTCGATCGAAATTCGGCCGCCGTGGTCGGGGATCCAACCCCCGTCCTCGAGCCAGCAGCGCGACACCTCACC